>NW_017306333.1:2458087-2485030 GCF_000935625.1 Nanorana parkeri
ATATATATATATACACACAGATAACTACATAACTACACTGAGCCTCATGTAGGGGGTGGAACATAACCTTTTTAGATGACTCCAGTTCATCAGCTAATTACACAGTTGAAACACAGATAGTCGCGTTTTTTTTAATCTGACAGAACAATTAGTTACTCACACCTGCTGTGCTATATGATTGCATAGCATATTGAGCGCAACAACTACCAGTTAACATCTCCGCACTGTTGGCATCTACCCTGAACTTTCAAACTTCTGTAGCCCCCTCAAATAATTACCCAAACTGAAATGTCAAAATAATTTCATGTCTTTTAAAGGAATACATGCAGTAAGTGAACTAAAGGGTGTTATTAAATGTTAATTGTTAATATAGCTACTATTGCAACTATGTCCTCACTGAAAATCTAATCATTTTCTCCCCCTGCGTGACCTAGACTGCATTGGCGTAATGTTTATTTCCTTTGTGGAGGAACATACAACTTTTTCAATTTTTAACCATTATCTTTTAATGAAACGTTGCTGGATGCGTGGCCCTATCTTATTTAATTTAAAGGCAATCTGCATGAATAACTATAATTTGAGTTATTACCATATTACACCCAGTTTGGAAGTAAATTAAACCTTGTGATGAAGATAATAGCCTTCACTACTCCACCAAGGAAACATAATTCTTTTGTGACATTTATTAATTTTATGGTCAGGATTAATTGTAACAGGGCACCGTGATCTGCTATGAGGGGAACTACTCCATCTCTGTTCTTTTTTAACTACTGTGCATCCTGCTATAAAATATAACTGTGCTATTGTGAATTAATTACTTTGGGAGACATTACTATATTATCTGCTATTACACATATTTGCATCAAAACACTGGCTGGAAATGTGTCTTCAGAGAACATATTACAAATTATCATGAATATTGCATGTATCTATCTATATATCTAGCCTTTAGTCTTGCATAATGATGCATGTACCCTCAAATGTGCCTCAGTAACACAATCAGTTAAGAATAACTATTGTCTCCTGGAACCGTAGCAGTTTTATAGTATTCCTACTAACACCTATAGTTTGATGTTGAACTGTTTTATTATGCTCCAGCAGGCACACCCCTAATGCCAAGTTCTGAATATGTCTATATTTCTATCTGAAGGACTTACAATCCGACAACAATCCCGATTTGTTAGAGCTCAAGTATGATGTAAATCTGATGCATATATCATTTAGGAGATCTATTGTGTTCCAGTAGCATACTGACTATTGTAATATAGGCATGTTTGGTTTCCCATTGGTAATTTAGTATATATCCACATTTTTGAATAACTCCATCACAGCAGGAATTGTAGATTATGTTTAAGGTTTTATTTTGGTAGTTGGAAAAAAAATCCCAGACACAGGTTATGTATTTGCTCAGACCAAACTGTTTAATGGCAGAGCCATGAAAAGCCTTTGGCTGAATGTAGATATACGACACTGCTGCATTCCTTGCTAGCTGAGCTGTGTCAATGGGTATTAAGCTGGCTGTTTTCTTTAAATTGTATTACCTCCCATGAATGCCTAGCACAAACAGGAGATATAAATCTGATAATTTTCATTTTTGAATTGCGAAATTTGGAGAAATGAGAGTGGCACTGTGTTCTTTTGAACTCCCTTATTCCCTCCACACAGTCGGGTTTGTCAGACCTCATTGTCACAAGCATTAGTGACTATCAAAAATTACTTTTACAAGTACTATTTGTTTAACTCAATGCACCTGTAGGGGGAGCCACCATCTCTTTGGTGGTTACAGTGTGGACTGCAGTTGGGGAGCTACTGAAAAAAACTCAGACTGCATGGTTTCTTGATGTTATACTGACTCTGCCAATGTGTCAAATATAAATTTTGAAGCATTTGTTTTCACACAATAAGAGTAGCTGTAACTTAATAGTTTAGATGTATTCTGGTTTGGATTCACATTTTGCCAAGAGTATGTAACATAGCTTCGCTCTGCCCCTCCTAGAAATCAGGCACTTTTTTCAGCTCTCTGTAAGTGTAGGAGTGCTAAACATTCAGGTGACAAACTATAATGCTTGCCTAGTTTAAAATAGACTGTATGCTGCAATTATGGAACATTTTAATAGACTGTCATAATTTTAATGTTTTAGCTAAACTTAACTTTTTGAAGATCCATTTGATTTACCCTGTCACACAGCTGTTTGAAATGTCTTGGAGTTCTATCAGATTGTCATGCAGATGTTATTGCACTTTTCTAAATGTGGGCTTTTGTAATTTTATGCTGTGGATTTTTCATTTTCCATAAAACCCATGCATGATTATTTTTTTGGACACTTTTCCCAGTCCCAAAGGGGTTTAAAGATGTAATTGGTAATATTATTGGCTTTTGATGACTTGGGTTACGTATTTTCTATACCTACGCTTTTTTTCTATATTGATTTTATGCATGTAATGAGTCTTTTATATTAGTTTCACCTTTTAAGTTGCATTAGTGAAATAAATGAACTATGCACGATATTCTAATTATTCGAGTTTCACCTGTATATATATAGTAATAGTCAGCATTTTATGTGTATTTTAATAGGCAACTTTCTTTTATATCTGTTTCGATGTCAACTATAAAGGAATGGTTTGCAGATGCATTGAGATGCCTCAGAATTTCTAGAGTTGTGTTTAGATTTTTTAACCTTTTCAATTTGAACAAATCCTTTTTTTTTCTGCAGATGTATGCATGAATAAAGCGTGAAGGTACACCTAGATCTCACATTCAGCACAAAGTGACATGAGCTGCTATGACAGTAGTTCTAACATGGTCAGATTAGAATGTCTGCCATCACACATAAGGGTCAATTCACAAAGCTTTAACACCAGGATAAAGGTCTTTATTTTAACCATATGACTGTAATTTTCAAATCTCATTGAACTGAGAAAATAACAGTATTTTTGTAAAATAAAGATTACAATTCGTGTGTGAAATTTGTGAATTTGGCATATAGCCTGTGCTGTATAGTGACATCTGCAATGCATAGCCTTATTTAAAAGATAACTATGGGGTGAGTGTTTTTCACCATAGTTCTTTTTAGGGTCACGGAGGTTATCTTGAGGCAGCTGTGCCCTCCCCCTTCGTTCCTCCACTCAGCGCTGGAGGACCGAAGAGGGGGAATCTCTGCAGGGAGCGGTGATTGACAGCTCAGTCACCGCTCACTGCAGGGAGAGGATCGGGAAGTGAGCCGATCGGCTGCATTTTTCTGCTCACTTCCCGATCAATAGAGCCAACCTGTGACAGCTTCGTTGTCACAGGTCGGCTCTAACTATGAGGATGAGTGGAAATCACTGACCTCATAGCTCTCCTTTGATAATGCAGATGTCAATGTTCAATATACAGTAGCCAATAAATAAAACAATTAGCAATCATCTTGTTGTGGCTGCTCAAACGAGAGATATGTTGAAGACTGATCTTTTGATATGTTTCCTATATAGAGTTTTGTTTTAATAGGTCAGATTTGATTATAAAATAGTCACACTGTTGTTTTGCTTACGTGATGGTACACAATGCAGTCTGGTAATATTGCATTATATATCTGCATGGTGGACAACCATTAAACAGAGTCTGGCACTTTCTTTCCCTGGTTGAGCAATTTAAATAATGAGATGCAAATACCATTTTAGCATTGGGATGTAGTCAGCTTTGTTTACTGTGTGTTATTGTAAATGTTTAATATGTATAGCACATTATTAATTATACTCTAACATACCCTAGAGATCAGGGACTAAAAGTGAAGGAATTTTATGAAATTCAGGTAAAAAACAAAAATTCATAGCAGTAAATGAGTGCCATATATGATGCAAAAAAAATTAGGAACCAGCCAGCTACATATTAAAGATAGGCTCTGATTCCGATATGTGGAAAGTTTTGAGACCCGAGTCCTATCTGTGGCAGCGCTCTTCCGGATGTGTTATGGTGTGGGTTCCAAAACGGCGAAAAAAAGGGGTGAAGTTGTTCTGAATTCCGATATGTGTTTTGCTTTCTCATGTTTAGATTACCATGGTCAAAAAATTCTTCAGTGCAGACTATTGATAATATGCTGTAAAGCCAACTGCCATGCATTGTAGTTAGGATGGGGGGTCAATTACTGACATAAGAACAGTGTTGTCTCCTTGAGGGCAGATTGCTTTGATGTGCTTAGATGACCAAATGTATGTTCAAATGTTATCAGTTTGCATTTCCAAGGTCGGTGTGATCTCAGGAGATGACACTTAAGGAGCTTGAGAAGATACCAGAATGGAATATCTTCAAATAATAATTATAGTTGCCAGAGACAGGATGGTTGGACACCTAGGAGAAGTGTGCAATTAAAATGGGATGGTTATCAAGTGAAAGAAGCTTCAATTAACAGCCACATCACTTTCGTGACAGAAGAGAGAGAGGGAGACCAGGAAGTGTTCACCCCTAGGAGTGTTGTAATATCTGAAAGCTTGTTGGCTGGTTAAAGCCTACTATGGTTGGTTCCAGCTACATATTATGACACACTGGCTTCTCCTGGTTTTAATGTATTCCATTTTGTTCTTTAGGTACTATTGTTGTCTCTAGTGCACAGACTCTTTTTTTATAGTGGTATTGTGTGTCATTCTTTGGTAGTGCGTAGTACTGAATTGCTATGTTAACTTTTGTTATGTTATTTATGTACCACTAATGGATTGTTTCTATCAGAATTGCATAATATACTATTTTTAACCTCAAGTTTAAAACGTGTTTCATAGCTATCCTCCCCCTATTGAATAGGAATAAATGATTGATTAATAATATAGATATTATTTATAACTCTTCATATTTTTGTAATCGTACAATTTTACACCCATGTGAATGAACCTTGGTCAATATGGTGAGATGACATTATCTTTGGTTAGCTAAGACTATTACTATTTGCTTGGCTTCCAAACACGAAGTGCTTTCAGTTTATCTTTTAGATTATTCTTGTGTTAGTATTATAGGGTAACAATATATCCATCAGCATACAGCAGAAATCTCCCTGTGGGAAAAGCACCAAATGACCATGGCTGAAGAGTAGAAGAGGCAAATAAGTAGTCTGGGCATTAAAATATTTTTTTTTGTAGCTGCTGCCTTCAAGAATGAGCTGCTTTTGAAAAGGAGTATTTTGAATTTTTATGCTTCAGGCCTAATAAAATTTTCATTAAAAAAAGAAAGCCTGCAATGTGAGTCATGAAAATGTGCACATGTATACATCACTACTGCACCTCTTCATTACCACAATAAATGCAAATTGCTTACAAAGGTGGAAATGGACTTTAAGAGACTCCAAGCTGAATCCCTCTCACTGTTAATTGCTGGAGAGGAGAGTTGATGGTTCTGCTTCATGAGAAGCATATGGTAATGCTCTGTTGGAGAGTTGATATAGTGCTATAGCATTAGAGTGGAAACTCCCTTGCTGTGGAGAAAATCTCTGAGGGGCTTATGGCTGTAGAACCACCCACTCTTTTGAAATTGTTGGTACTGCTCCATTGGAGAGAAAAGTCACTGGCAAAAACATCTTAAAAACATAGGATTTTATGTAAATATATTCACTATATTCATGTAATATTCACTATATGGGTTTCAGCTTTTGCTGTGAGGAATGTACCTTCTGTAAAACATAACAGTAGAAGTAGCACAGACGTTAAATGACCATATTACAACAGAAGGCTGAGTGCATTTCACCTAAGTGTGAGTTTATCTCTGTTAACTTGTTTGTTATAATAAACCGATATGTAATGTCCCATAGAATACATTTGATTGTATATGGAACAAAGCTTATAATTAAATTATTTCGTAGCGTTACATAATTTCTTATCTATTTTGTTCCAACAGGACATATAACAGAACTCTATTTACTAGAAGCGTTTTATTTTCAGGAAACAATTGAAAAGTCCACCTTGCAGTTAAAAGCAAGCTCTGCCTAATATGTGAGGGCCCGAAACGCATCATACATAGCATCTTTAATGTAAAAAAAAAAAAATGTAGGGAAAAAGTTAGTACATACTGTATACTTACCATGCCAGCAGCTGCTGCACTGAAGATTGTGATGTCACAATCCAACCAGCGAGATCCTGCAGAATGCAGAGTATCCCAGATGCTTCAGAACAGTACAGGGGCATCTTCTTGTGGGTTACTAACAATTCTCCATGATCTTGCCAGAAGGATGATGACTTCACCCTCGCCTAGGTAATTATAATTAAATATATTTAACAACTTACTATCCAAACTTGAGCTATAATCTTACTGGCCTAAAATAAATACTTTTATACTAAATACTTAATAAAAATACAATAGTGAAATGTTCCATGATGTCGAATTAAAGTACCGTTTACCACTCTCATAAAACTTGGGTTATATGGCCTTTCCACAAATCTGTCTGTTAGCATGTTCGTGATTTACATTTTTCCCTCCTGAGTTCTCCTTTAACTATTAAGCCCTGAAGAATACAGAAACTCAAGAACCATGTGACTAAGGGCTATTGTACAAGGGTATTTGCTTAGTGTCTAAGCTCCCAACTGCTCCTGGCTCAGTTTGAAGCAAATGGAGTTCTTTGATGCAGCCTGGAGGGTTGCATCAGCCTCCATGTAGCTGCAGCTATTTAAATAGCAAGCTCATATGCTCTAATAAAACCCTTAAGGCTGCATCGCAAAGCTCCTCTCCATTTGCTTCAAACAGAGCACAGCCCAGGTAGGGTTTAGCATGTGCCCTCCATGAGAGCCCATAAAGAGTCAGCATACATATTATTTTATGTAAAATTGCTGCAAGTAACATTACCAAATATGTATTTAAAATTGCCCATGGCTGTAGAGAATTTATGACAAATGTCACTATATTTAACTTTGCTGTGCAGACTATTGTTACTACCCACATTAGGCTACAAGATAATTAAAATAAAGCTAATCCCAATCATTAAAACCTTATATAAGCTTTAACATGTTCATGTAATTTCAAAACTTGTTTTCAACTTTTTAACCCAGAACATGGACTTGCAGCTGATGCTGGAGCGCATACTTGTAGAGAGGAAATTACCTAAAAAGGCTGTGGTATATCAACATAACTGAGATTTAAATGATGGAAGAAAAAAAAGGTGAAAACAGTAATTTATGGAAAAATAAATAATTGTTTGACGGTTCTTTATCAAACTAAATGTCATCCAGTTATGGTTTATATTTACTGTAAACATGGCAGTTGACATAGTTTGCCTTTCGTATTACTGGACTGGAATCTGCTGTGCTTAGGATAACATCTTCCCCCACGATAACAACTAGGGACAAAGTGGTACCCCAATGCAGTTATGCCATAAACGTTCATGCCGATTAAAAAGCACACGTGCATGTCTGCACAGTTTGAAATATTTTGTACTTCTGAAACATTCTGAGCTTATAGAAATATTACTTATATTGTCAGGCAGTGCCAGTACTAGCTTATCTCTTAATTAGGTGTAAAACAAAAACATTTGCTTATGATTGCTCATGGATATCGCTTCATTTTAAGTGACCTCAGCAATGCTTTGATAAAGGAGTAAATGCCACCCAGTATAGTCTTAAGAAATATGCAGTGTGATGTCATACCGTGAAAAGCTGCCTATCCTGGAGAGATGAGAAAGGATGGCCAATGTGAAATATGGCAGGGACCTGTATATCATTTTCAGCTTGCAGTGTTTAATATGGCAACCTAATGGTAATTATGGACCTGAACAAATAAATCTCATCTGAATGTTGCTATAAAATAACATTTACAAAAGTAAAAGGAACTGTTGATATCATGATTACAAGTTGATTAGCTCTAGAGCAAGGTCATAAATAATTTCTCTAGTTCATCTACAGCCCAGCTTGTATAGAGGACTTTAACCCTTCCTGTTGCCTTTCAGTTAATAATCCTAATGGCTAAAGTAAAATTTCAGGCATGGTACTGAAAGTTACAGAGCATGAAGGAAAATCATTTAATATTATCACAACATAACCTCAGAAAATCTATTGTAAAACAGCCTGCTCGATTAAATGTGTCTCTGTGACACAGCATGCTATTAAATCAATCTTGTGATTTTTATCTTACAGGGATAATAGCCTAAAAAATTTTTTTATGTAAAAGATTGAATGGCAGCATCTACAGACACATTATTTAGTATTGCTGGATTTTGACTGTTAGACAATCGGGCCCAGGTGCTTGTTGGATTGCAGATTTAATACATTACTGTGGATTTCCACCTTTAATTACATGCTCCTCCAAAATGCCTAAAGCCAGGCATAACGCGGGTCTAATTTTTTCGCTCAATCTGCGGGCTGAACGAAGAAAAAAAAAAACAGATTATTTAATCAACGCTTATGAGCGTTGTTTGAGGAATCCTCTACTTTTTCTATTGTTCTGATATGGCTGCTGGCAGTGGCACCCACACAGTGAATTTCAGCCGCTTCATGAAGAATAGGCCAAAAGTTGCTGCGTGTATAGCCTACTTAACATGTTTGGTTTTTTTTAAAGCAGTGAATGTGACATTTATCAAACATTTCAATACTGTTGAATCATTCTGGTACATATGTTTAACATGTCACTGATTCACTTGCAGTGCAGGGTAACCCCATTCACTGCAAGAGTTAAGATGTAATTTGCCTGGAGTTCTGCTTTATATTAGATCTGCTCTGATGAAGTCAGGCCTGATCAAGATAAATCGAAACTGGTTACAAGGGTTACTGAATGTACAATTTTTTTTATCAGCATAAAATGCTTTTTGGTACTGTTACGATAATCCAGATACAGTTTTATTAAAATAGCGATGTACAATATATATAAAGTACTTGATTACAGCTTAGTAAGATAAAAGCTGTATTGTTTGACTTATCTAGATCATTTTGGAAGCATAATTGTAAAACTGATTTATGAGGAAATGTAAGGTAAACACAAATGTTAAAACATTTAATTTTTAATTCATCTTTTTTATATCTCTTCGCATATGATATAATAGAACATAGTTGCTGCACATATTTTAAAATACAGTTGATTAATAACACCTTGCAGATTCTCAAAAAAAGGAGGAAAGGCCGTATATTAGAGTAGGCAGAGAATAATAATATCTTAAGCTATATTTTATTTCAGTGTATGCTAAGTATGCTATTTATATTCAGTTCAGGTTACTCAGATTAAAGCAATAAATGGTCGGTCAGCATTGTTGTGAAATACCAAGTTAATGTTTCCATTGCATCCTACAGACAGAAAATATTCGCTAAGCCTATTTTTTACTGCGTTTGCACATTGGTAGATTTGTGATGGATCAGTTGTGGCTCAAGTGTCATAGTATGTCAGCTTGTTGTTGTTGTGAAAACATATTGAAGTTTTTTAGTATGTAGGTCATTCGAGATATTACTAAAATAAAATGGTACATTTCTCAGCACTTATCCACCAAACCATATTTATGCCCTTTTATACTGTGTAGCCTTCTCCGTAAATCTACTGAAGAGAAATATAACTTCTCTTACTAAAGGCACCCCTGATTTTTAAACTCTTGCTAGTTTTTTTTTTCTTTCTTCATAACGCTCTGTAACCTGCTGATGATTCTCATTTTGGTAGTACAGGGTTTGCTGAGTGCCAAGAAAACATTCCCTACACCATTATACCACACGCAGCCTAAACTATCAATAGAATGGATCTATGGTTCCTTGCTGTATAAACTGAATTGTGACTCTACCGTCAAAATCAACCATTATATAAAATCGAGATTTGTAATGCCAGGCAATGTTATTCTTCATTAGTCTGGTTTTGGTAATCCGATGTGCACTGTAATTTAATTTTCCTATTCTTAAATAGGGTATTGAAGGGCAGAGATCCCATCTGAACATTCAATAATACCATCAGAGGCTTCACGATTGTCATTCAAAATGTTGTATGTTTTTTATTTTCATTTAACATTTGGTTTTGGAATGAATGGAGTTTCCCGAAAGAAAACCACATTCACTGTTAGAATTTTGTTCGATCATGAAACATTTTCATTTTCCACAACGCCCCTTAGAATTATTTTCATCACTGCGGTCGAAATCGATCATCAACTATTAGAAAGTCGAACAAACGTTTCGAAATCTATTTCATTCATTTGAAATTCTTACCGTGTATACCCTGCTTTAGCTGACAAGAGTTGAGCCTGCCATTGTCTTGTGCGCTTGTAGCCAGTCCTCTTCAGGGTTTGTAGTGTTCTGCATTCAGAAATACTCTTCTTTATCCACCGTAAAAAGCGTCAACTTTCTGTCAGTTTTCACAAGCCTGGTCATTCTTATCTGACCACTATAGTTAGCAATGTATTTAAACCCACAGGTCTGGTGCTCACAGGATGGCTTTCATTTTTGACCACTTTCTGTAAACTCAGAACTCATAGTTTACAGGTCTTGAGTTTACAGAGAGAATCTAAAGCATGTCGTGCTTGAGAATCCAAGTATTTCAACAGTGTGGAAGATGCGGCATGCGACACATCTTGTACCAAAAAATAATTCTATGTTCATTTGTTATTTAAATAATATATTTCCCCATTCTGTTGTTTAGTTAAACGGTTGAACTTTTTACCTATGGCTGCATTTATTAATGGAGTTGAAGCCACACGTTTGACTTGTTGCATTGTGATGATAATGAAATGGTAACTGAGGGGGGCACATTTATAAGAAAATTAAAGACAAATGTAGAAGCAAATCACGCTGCCTCTCTTTAGAGTCTGTGCGGCAATTTGTATGTGCATTTGCACATCCCCCCCGCACCTGTAATCATGACCAGCATACTGTGACAGATTTGCACAGGTTTGTGACATATTTGCCACTGTAGATTGAAGAGATATTAAAGTTGAAAAGGTTTTAAGCTATTTCAAATGCTAATAAAATCTCTTATAACGGATGATGCTACTTGATGTTTAAAAGTTTTCGTTTCCTACAGAATCACCTGGTCTCCTGAGCACTAGCCCGGATATCCTGTTTTAGAGTGGTTCCTTTCTCTTGCAGGGCCCTGTGGAGCCACCCTTGTGTATGCTAGTAAGCTGTCTGTGTCCACAAACACACAGGCAGAGCAAGGCAAGCCACTCTCCTGCTTCCCCTTCCTCCCTCCTCCAAGCTAGTAGTTGTATAGTTCATGGAAACTGTGCTATCCCTTGTGATCTTCAACTGGATGGGAAGTGAAACTGAGAGAGTTGGAGCCAACTGTTCAGAAACATGTTCAGAGCAAAAATGAAAAGAGATATTTTGCAGGGCAATGTATATTTGTATCATCTGGATTCATTCATCAAAAAAAGTTTGAGCGTTTAATACTACTTTAAACAGAGTTTTATTCAAAACACATGCATAATTTGGAAATGGTCAGGGGCAGGTGTTATTCTGTCACAGAATTCTGTCACTGTAGAGCTGCTTAAAAAGAATTTATGAATTAGGCTCCCTAATTATACTCGATCAGTCTCACTGCTCTTGTATAGATTGCCTGACTGTGCCACAGTATTGATAAATGTTTCTGGGTGTATATTAGGTTGTTTCTCTGCTATGAAGCAGTTGATCTGAGTGCACCGTTGAGTACTAGAGTGGGAATAAATAAGGAATATATCCTTTATTTTTTGTATTTGTAATGCAACTGATGCAGTAAATATGAAGTAAATCAGTAAATCTTGAATTGATCCATGCTATCAGCGGATACTACTGACTGTGGAAGCAAATTCCAAATTTTTACTACTCTCCAAGTAAAAAAAAACCTTGCGCAGTCTAATGTTAAACCACCTCTCTTCTAACCTCTTGTATCCTTGTGTCATCAATACAGTACTTGGTGTAAACATTTTATTCCGGATATTGTGGTCCCCATTAACCACTTCATGACATTAGACGTTCCATGCCATCCTGCCATGCCATCCTGGAAAGCAATGGCTTTTAGGATGCCACATCATAACTTCTAAGCCCCTCTGTGTCCCCCCCATTATACCGCTGGGATCCAATGCGGGGACTTGCCTGGCAACTGTCCCGGGGATTGTGGAGATTTTATCTATAAGGCTGTCGTTTGTGTGGATTTATGTTAGTAGTATTCATCAAATGAAATAGTAATTTTTTTGCTGAAATGGTATGCGCAATGAATTCCTTTTCTTTGTATCATGCCATCTTGATCGAGCGGGGCTGCCTGAGTGGAGGATTGCATCGCAAGTCACCAGTTCGTTAGTAGCCAGTCAGGTTAACCGCACCTGAGATCAAAGGGGAATTGTTTGTTTGACCTTTTTTCCTGAAAAGTAGGAGTCTAAGTAGGAGGTAAGAGGCGAGGAGTTGTGTGACTCACAAGGGATTAATTAAATCACGGATCAGGACTGTCATTACCACTTTGTAGTTCTTTGCACTGTGGATGCATTAAGGAGAACACAGCTTTGCATGCTATAAGAAGATTGATAAAACATTCCTCTTGGACTGATATTGTTTATGCACCATTTGAAAAGTAAATTTTCTTTTTGGATTAGTATGATATGGCACTTGTAAATAATTGAAACATTGACAACTATTGGAGTTATTAGTAATATTGGTGCAATAATAGCACACATCACTTATTTGATGTAAGATCAAATAGTTGATTTACTAGAGGTAAATAGTTGATTTACTAGAGGTTAATATTTGTTATTTACTATCGTATTAGCATTTCATGAATAGATGTTAATACTTTATTTGTTAAGCGCAACACATTCTTCGTAAAATTGTGGTTTAAATAATTTGATTATTTTTAGTGTTGCAGATATTTACATTAAAATAAAAATACCGCATTTAGAATTATCTGGGTTGCCTAATTTTGAAAATGGTATGTTATTGTGGAAATATTTTCATTCCTAGGCTGCCATACTGTCTCAAAGGCAACCTAGGCCCAGAAATGCAATGTGCCAAAATTCCATGTATGATGACCCATAAACCCCATTAAACCTGTACATGAGAGGTATTGATGTACTCATGGGACATTGTAGAATACAATTATGGTTGTTTTATTGCATGAAAACGTACCAGTATTATGATATTCCCAATAAAATGTGTGTGTGTGTGTGTTTGGAAAAAATTAACATTTCTTAATTTCTCATAATTGGTTAGATTTTTTTCCTATATAATTATGTCATAGTTAATTTATAAATATGTGATGTCAAATGAAAAGCCTATTTGTCCTCTAAAAAATAATATATAATAAGTGTGGGTACACTTAATGTGAAAGAGGTAAATTATGGTTGGACATATATCTAAAATTCGATGTTTTGTTTACATTCAGAACTTGGACAATTGCTTAATTAGATCCCTACTTAAGCGCCTCTTTTCTAACTACAAGTTTAATTTCTGAAGGCGATCTTCATAGCTCAGGCCTTCCATTCTCTTTAATAATTTTGTAGCCCTTCTCGGAACTCTCTTAAGTTTGAGGACGTCTTTCCTGAGGATTGGTGACCTAAACTGAACAGCATACTCAAGGTGAGGCCAAACCAGTGATTTATAAAGTGGTAAAATTATGTTTTTATCCCTTGTCTAAATCCCTCTTTTAATGCAGGATAGTATCCTGTTTGCTTTGCTGGCCGCTGCTTTGCATTGCATACTATTGCTGAATCTGTGCTTTATTAGGACCCCCAGGTCTTTCTCCATGTCCCTCTTCCCCAATGGAGCAACCCCTAAGTAGTAGTTTGCACACACATCCTTTGCTTCCAATGTGAATAAGTTTGCATTTTTCAAAATCACATTTACCATTTTGCAGCCCAATCCTCAATTTTATCTAGGTCTTGTTGAACTGAATTCATGTCCAGAGAATTTACTGCCCTACACAGTTTATTATCGTTAACAAACACCGAGATTGAATTATTTATTCCAATCTTTGTCGTTTATGAATAAGATAAACAGCATCAGTTCCATGACCGAACTCTGGGACACCCCACTCACAACTTTTTCCCAATTAGAAATGAACCATTTATTACTACCCTCTGGATCTGTTTGTGCAAGCCAGTTTTCCACCCATGCACATAAAATTTAATCAAAACTGATAGACCTTAGTTTATGAATTAAATATATGTATGTGGGGTACTGTATCAAATGCTTTAGCAAAGTCAAGATACACCACATTTACTGGTATTTCTCTGTCTAAATTAATACTGACTTCCGAATAGAATGGTATGACAAGAACTGTACTTCATGAAGCCATGTTGGTTGCTTCTTATGATACCATTTTTGTAGGTGAATTCCTGCATATATAGTCCCTTATCATTCCTTTGAATATTTTCCATACAATTGATGTTAAGCTCACTGGCCTATAGTTGCCAGGTGAACTTCGTTTCCCCTTTTTGGATATTGATACCACATTCGCTTTCCGCCAATACCATACCTTACATTAAAGTGTCAATAAAGATTATCGACAGTGGTCTTGCTATGACCCAAGTTCCTTGAGTACCCGTGGTTGTAACCCATCTGGTCCTGGAGATTTATTTACATATAATCTTTCTAGACTCTTTTTTTTCTCTAATCACTGACAGCCGCTGAGATGCGTTAAATCTGTTTCTAGAACTGATGCCTTGTTTATTAAACCTGTTTTTCACAATTTCCACATCTGTAATCAGCACTGTGTTTTTTTTAATAATAAATCCAATAGAGCATTTTTTCTTGTTGGGGTTTCCACCATTTGTCACATAAAATTATCTCGGAGTATGTTCAAGAAGTGACAGGCCTTACTCGAGTGTGCAGTTTAATTTACCCAATCAATATCAGGATATTTAAAGTCCCCCATAGTTATGGCATTGCCTTGCCTCCCCGCTATTGCTATCTGTGAGCATAGTTAAATTTCCTCCTCCTCCTTCCTTATGTTCGGGGGGCTGTAGCATATTTCCACCAGTAATTTACCATTTTTTTCATTCATTTTCATTTCCAATCATTAAGATTCAGCACTGTCCCCAGTCTCAGAAGTTATGTTGTCACGTACATTTACTCCAGATTGTTCCTGACGTACAGGCATACTCCTCTCCTTCCTTCCCTATCCCTTTGAAATAATGAATATCCCCTGATATTTGCAGCCCAGTCATATAAGCCATCCAGCCAGGTTCCTGATGTTCCCACAAAATTATACTCCTCATTGAGTAATAAAAGTTCCAATTCTTCCATTTTGTTTGCCAACTTCTAGCATTTATGACCAGCTGACCAAGTACCTGCTGCATTCTCAGTAGGCACATAAAACACAATATTTTGTCTGGGCATCCTACCTTGATATAGTGTAATTGCTGGTTCTGGTTGATCCCTGTCTCTTCAGTTTCCTGTTTCTACTACCACTTGTGGGTGAACCTTGGGCAGAGACCTAAGAGTAACACACAGCCAAGCCCATCCCCTCTTGCAAGGAACTCTAGTGAATATCAGATGCTTCTTACACTCTGCTCTCCAGGTAAATCCATGCCTACCCCGGTTGGCATGAAAGTCACTGTCTGGATCCTAACAAATAGAAATAGAAGAATTAGGAATTAGAATAAGCATAGGCTATGAAAGTCTTCCCATCATTTGTAGTTTAAACCAGAGCACATTTTTCACAGTCTGCAACTTATGTGACACTGGCTCTTCGATCTTGTGGTAAGAATTGATTGCTGAGATGGATCTTCCCTAACCATTGGTAATGCTTCTTCATACTTGATACCTATCCCAAAAATGCCTTCCGAGTGCATAAACTTTCATGTTTAGCTCACGCCAATGTTTTAAATAATGCTTATGCTGCAATCTCTATTCCATCCCCCTTCTCATATCTCTGAGCTATTTTAAGTCCAAAGCTGAAAAAGGCCTTTCCATCCCGGCTTATGTTCTGTAAGATCAGGTTTCAAGGTTTGCTTTTTTTAAAGGTTACATTTAAAAAAAAAAATATTGATAAAACCTGTTTAATTGCTACATAAGCTTTTTTTGTAATTAAAGCACATAAAAAAGCAACTCATCTTTAATGTAGCACTATCCACTATATGTACATATATGCACCAATCAGTAGTAACATTATAACTGACAGGTGAAGTGAATAAAAATGTTTGTCTCGTTACAATGGCAACTGGAAGAGGGTGGAATGTGTTACGCAGCACATGAACATTTTGTCCCTGAAGTTGGTGTATTGGAAGCAGAAAAAATGGGCAAGTGTAAGGATTTGAGTTGCTTTGATAAAACCCAGATTGTGATGGCACGACAGCTAGTCAGAGCAATTCCCAAACTGCTGCTTTTGTGGGATGTTTCTGGTCTGCAGTGGTCAGGACCTACCAAAAGATGTCCAAGGAAGAAAAACTGGTGAACCAGCGATACGGTTACGGGCGGCCAAGTTACGCATGTGGAGAGCAAAGGCTGGGAGAAGTGGTGGAAGTATCAAGCCCAGGTAAAGCAAGCTGGCTTATTAGGGCCCCTATGACAACTCCCTGGGGAGCTTGGAATCCACCTGTGTGGTGAAAACCAGCTAATGTGCGGTGAGATACGGGCTGTGTGGCAGTCTGTCAGTAGGAAGTTAGGTGCTTGGGGCAGCACAAGGTTTCTCCTGGCTGCTAGTCATGGAAGCAGTGTTTTAGTAACTGTTTTCTTTTGTTCTGCTGACCATTATTGTTTGCTGTGCCTGTTTGCTGTGTGGGGAACTCATTCTATCATAGAAAAAATATATGTATATTATGTGAGGGTGTTAGCTTTGCAGTGGGTTTGTGCGTCTTCCTTAATAAGATGCAGTTTTGCATTTCCAACATGTACCTCAATTGATAAGCCTTGGCATAACTACATACATCAATGCTCTAAATATTAAAATATACCTTAAGGCAGGGACATGCATGTCAAGTCTCTTTTGAAAACCTCTATATTTGAAAGTGGCCAGAATCCCAATTTTTTTTTTCTGGAATGATTTTTGTATTGAATTTTAAATAGACCATCATAAAATCTCCATCATAGCAGTGGCCACTTTGTAAGAAGAAAGTATATTTAATATCTATAAATAAGGATCCTCTTCTGTCTAGGGTATTTATCTCTAGAGAGTGACATTAACTCTTTCTACACTGTGGTTGCACTTCCCTGTGGTTGTTACTGCTGTTCTGCTTCACTGCTTTCCTTAGTAATGAAGATGTTAATAAATTAGAAGATTAGTGTTTCGCAAGCAATTAAGTATCCAATAAATCAACTCGGCTTGTAAGTGCAGGAATCGTGGTGTAAATATTTTAATGACTACCACATCCGTGCACATGAATAATTGATATATTATTCATTTTTCTTTTGCGTGCTTTGATTTGGTGTGATCAGCTAATCTCTCTGTGTCACAAAAATGCACTGCAATGTCTCTTCCTATTTTAGTTTCACTCAACAATGTCTTTGGTAAAACATAACCATGAGGAATCGTTGTCTTTTTTTTTTTTTTTATATACTCATAGGAATTTTCTTGGTCCTATTATTTCTATTCTTTGGCACATGTAAAAAGCTTGTAATCTTTTGTTATATATGAATTATATCCGCAATAGTTTTAGTTTGAGTAGGAATAAATCAGTATGCAGTTTGAAAATATATTTTGTCATTCAGTACATGGTAATGTAACAGCTGCAATAAAGTACTTTGCACTCATGTTTATGTGAGTATGCAAAATGCACTGGGAAGATGGGAATCACAACAGTTGCAAAACTACTATACCTATTGCCTCTTGTGTAGGTGTTTTTCAAAGTAATGCATTATAATAAAGGTTTTTAATTAGATGCAGTCAGAGCCTACCATATACACAGTAGTGCTGAGGATACTCAACTCGTCAGGCAGAGCATTCCATCAGCTTTCCCTGCCTCTGATATTTCAGCTTTGTTTGAGGGTTATTGAGTAAATTAACTGCAGGCCTCTAATATTGCTTAGCGACTGACCATGAGGTCTACCCGCCAGAAATATCTGCTTTGGTTGGGCTACCCCTTTAATGGAGAGGGAATGCACATCCAGTGGGCCTAATGGGAAAAAGAGTGAAGAAAAATTGTGCACGTGACACCCATAGCAAGGTTCAACCCTCTTTTTCAAGCTCAGGTAGAAAGATATCGTTCTACCTGAGCTTGAAAAAGAGGGGACACCTCGAAACGCGCGGCTCTCTGCCCTCCCATCCCGTTACAATCCTCATGCCATCACAGATCTGACTGACAGCCGATACTTCCAGACACCGGCTCCCGCACACTGCCCCAGTCTGCGCTGACAGTGACCGAGCATCAGTATCTACTGCCGCGGCCACAGCTGTTCAGCCTGCATCTGACACCGCCGATTCTCCCTCACAGCGCTCAGCTCCCGGACTCACACAGCGGTGCCACGGACTGAGCTCCCATTCCCCCCTCCTCGGTCACAGCCTTCTCTCCCTGTGTGGATGCACGTCCACAGGCACACCAGATTCGGGCACACACTACGGATGTCCCGATCCTCTACACTGGCCGTCTATCCTCTGGTCCTACGATCTAAATGAAAGTGCTTATCCATTTATTTCTCTACCACGGTCTGCTAAGTCAGTTAGTGGTCCATCGGCTTTGCGCCCTTTGTATCCCTTTGTCAACATACGGATATTACAAGTTAATTGGGATTATGCCAATGGCTACAATGCCTTTTTACCAGCTTTAGTGTGTTATTATCAATATGTGAGAGATTAAAGTTTTTGCTATCTTAAAGAATTGAAAAACAGTAGGATTTGGACTGTAGATATTTCACCAATAATCATAGTAAATTAGAGCGAATATGTTTCTTCTACTGATGTTTTCATACAAATTATATATTTGTACACATTTAGATATATCATAGCTCTAGTTTTACTGCAATGCAAGCTGGAAGGTATTTCATTGTTGACATTTAACGGCTAAGCTTACTAAGCAGTAACTGATTTTATAACTGCACTGTGCTATTTCAAACCTGGTTACATCCGCTCACTCCAGTATTGATTGCATTCTAGAACATGGAAAGCCCAAGAGCTAACTTCAAATTATCTTTGGCAAGCAGTTTAGACTCCTGTGACTGATAGGTTTGTTCATAGAAAGAGCAGCAGTTGAATTTTTTATGTTGATTAATTTCTCTATATTTACCGGATACTCATGGCTTGGTTCATTGTTAGCCTATGATTTCTATGTCATATATGGGCTATAGAGATGGATATTTATTGATCTGCCGGACTGTTGCTTGTGTTTGAGTTTCGGTGAAATGGTTGTGTGGTCTAGCGAGTTCGGTCTGTCTTGTTGGCTGGCCAAGCGCTAGGGAGGTTGTAATCAGTGATTTGAACCAGACACTAACAAAACCCCTTGACCCTTTTCTGGAAAGGTCCTTCAGAACTCTCCCTTCTATGGAGATGTCCTCCGAGAGGGTTCCTGGTGAGTACAGATGGTGTGCTTGTTAAAAGGTCCCACAGCCTGGGCCAAGAGTATGTGACTCTTTTGCAGGCAAATCTGTAGGCTACTGTATGCTGTGACCCATCCAGCAACTGCTAGCCAGAGAAGCCTAGGAGCTCTGAAATGGAAATTGATACTCCACCTTCTCATGCCCTCTACCTACCAAGCTTGTAATAAAGAGTTGCAAAGGCATTCAAGGACTGGACCTACATTTATTGCAAGCTCATGTAAGTGTAATTGCCAGGGGACAAGGTGTTCTTGGGTGGGAGCCCCACTTGCAAGACTAGGCCCCTTTAAGTGGTGGAACTGAAATATTTGACTGTTGCTCTGATGCACACAAGATGGTGTTGCAGTTTTCTACTCTCTTGTGTAAAGATAATAAAATATATATTTATATATACATATAGCTATGTATGTGTTTGTATCAACATAAAGGCAAAACTAAACACCTGCAAGTTTTGACACAAGTAAAATCTTATTTCCTCCATTCATAATTTATATTCCTTCATACTTCATACACTCTTTGGGATAAAAACTTTTATTTGGCACATCTTTATACTGTCTTTGGATACATTTAAACATGTTAATTATGTAATTTCTAAAATGTCTTATTTCCCCAAACTGAACATGCCCTATTTTTCTGATCTTTTACTGTAAGTAAGAATTTCTATCCCTTTCATCATTTAGTCAATGTTCTGTGGTGCTCAAAAGTGAACCACATATTCTAGATGTGGCCTTACAAAGCAATTTATACAGACAGTACTAACTTAGCATCATATGTTTTATCTCCCTTTTTATGGATCCCAAGAACTGGCACTTGGCTGTGCTGCTAATCTTCTTATTAAAATGAATGTATAATGGCTTTAAAATTCTTCCGCTGAGTTCTAATGATTTTACATGCATTTTTGTCATCAGCAAACATGACAACAATTTTATCTATCTATCTACACTGAGATGCCGGTTTAGAGGTGATTTAATCATGTAAATCCTGATAGCTGTGCAGTTCCTTGCTGTGTTCATAAATGTCTGTCACAGATAAATCCCCTACTAAATCTCTGGGTGAGCGGAAACTGAGGAAGTGCTTTCTCCTGTCTACAACAGACTATTGACAAAGCAGCCTAGCCAATGTCACTTAAGTTCAAGTACTGCTTTTAATTATGAAATGTACAGCTTTTTTGGTAAAATACATGCAGATTTTTAAAGTTACTAGAAAGATCCACTTTAATCCCATGCTGATTCCCTGGTATTCAATTGTTTGCTAGTATATATCTTTGTATGTGTTCCCTAAGAATACTTTAAGATAATTTACACGCAACAGAAGCCATGCTTGCTGGTTTAGAATTAACCTGGTTCTAGCATTTACCCTTTCTATATAGTGTCACAAATTTGGCTCCAGCTGAGAGACTTAGAAGAAGATACAGTACAGTGGTTCATCAGCAGGGCTCGAAAATCCACTCGTCTGCTCGTCTGTGACGAGCAGACAGTGGAGCCCGACGAGCAGAAGTGACTGATAAACGTTGAATTCTTTAAACACGCATAAAAGGATGCCATCTAGGCCGGGTGCTTTATCTGTCATAACGTTGTTTAGGTATAACTGCACCTTTTTCTCTTTAGGGATAGTTACTTAGAATATGAGTTCAATTGTTACGTACTGTACACCATATTATCTTCCACTGTATTAGCTTTTATAAAGACACAGGATTAATAAGGGCTCAGATTTTGCTTTGTTCTCTGCAATTGTCTCATGTTCTCTTTTCGAGGTCCTTTATTATCAGACCTCTTCCTCTTACTATACTTGTATTTTTTGGAGATTTACAATCTTTAGCAATCTGTTTTTAGCATCAATCTTTACTAACTTGATTGTATTTCTATTCTTTTCTTTGTAGTCATTATGTTCCTCATATTTCATTGAATTTCAATAGCCTCAACCCTTTTGAAGTCATCTGATAACTTTCATTTTTGCCTGATCATATATCATAACATATAGTATTTTCAGCCATATAGATTCTCTCTCTCTCTAGATTCCTAGAAAATGAGTTCCCAAAGGAAGTGTGTAACTTAGTATATATTTATTGTATGTTTAAAAATGTTCTCATATGCAGGGTGATTTTTTAATGCACAAAAAAATTTGCAAAATATGAATGATATTTGTAATATATAGGCATTAACAGTTAAAAAGAATGTGATATATCGTGTATATAATTTTTTGCATCTGTATATATCCGCTTTAAAAATGTTATTAAGTGATCTTTTAGCGTACAGGGCAATAACCAGCTAAAAAATATGTACTACTCTATAAAGAGCAGATAATTGATCAACCATCATTTTTACAGTTTTATTTTTACTTTCCGTCATTCAAGTAAAGTCAGGAAATTAAATATCTGTCAAGTTTTATGGCCAGCCATGTGGTGCCTGTAGATGCCAGAGAAGTGTCTGCAGGGCAAGCTCACATCAGAGTGCAGTAGTGCCATTTACTTCTAAGCTTGGCAGAGCAGAGCTTACAAGTAGCTTTTATAGGGGAGTGGGAGCAGGAGCGTAGTACTAGCTTATCAACAACAATAGTGATTGGGGCAAGCTTTATGAACAGTACAGTTGCTACTTTCTCCACCCACAGACATAGGATCGTCATCAATTTGGCCACAAAATAGTATCACTTTACCATATTAGTTTGATGTCTGCCATGCCACAGATTTTGGAGAAAAGAGATTTCTGGAACTGATACTAGCAGTATTTTAAAATATATTATATGTAACTACACAAAGGGGTGTATTTTATGTGCTTGCCAAAGTTTTGCTTTAGGTTGCCTGTAGTGGTATAAAAATCTAACAGTGTTTGTTTCTTTATTGGCACGATAAGGTAGTCCTTAACTATTGTGTGTTTATTAAAAGGGTCAATGAAAAAGTAATGCCTCCATGTTTTGTTTTTTTGAGATCTATTAGAGTGATTCTGAATGTTCATGTATGATGTTATAGAGGTGTCCTTACCCCACTTGCAGATGATGAAATGATGAAGGTCAGCAGTGCTTCACCTCATTCACTTAGCTAAGGGAAATTCCCTTGCAAAGTAAATAGCCTATTTGCCTTTAGTAAATCAACCCCTATATGTTGCTTGGTAATACAGATTATCGGATATAGACAATTTATGTCTTTTGTTTTTTTTTTTTGTTTTTGTTTTTTTTTATAAATCTTTTTATTCATTTTGCAGTTTATAATACAAATAAACAGGGCACTAACATAGATCTTTTGTTGATGCTTCAACATTTCCCCATTTAATGGGGGGAAAAAACAAGCTGGCATAGCATGGTGCTACAGTATCTATACTCATTATTTGCCGTCAAATAATGTTATCTTATGTGGCAATATCCTAGTAAACAGTACTTCATCTTGGCATATTCTTAAAAAACACTATTTTAAATAGGTCTCTAGTGGATTATCTTTCAAAGAAAATGTCATTGAAGTACAACAAACACACAGCACTTATAAAGACGAAAAAGCGCTTAATAAATTATATACGAGGGTCAATCAGAAAATACGAGGTCAATTAAAAAGGAATGCCTCAATGTCTTGTTTTTTGAGATCTATTAGAGTGACTGTGAATGTTCATGTATGACGTTATAGAGGTGTCCTTACCCCACTAATGTATGCTTTTATTTTTCAGATTGAGTGATTAGAGCCATGGATCTGCAGCACCTAAGGAAATCCATAATCGGCTATAGAATGTTTATGGGGAAGCTGTAGTGGACATTAGCAATGTGCAGCTCTGGGTAAAGACGTTTCAAGAAGGACAAAAATGAAATTCCACTACGGCTTCCCCATAAACATTCTTTAGACGATTAGGGATTTCCTTAGGTGCGCAACCCTCTTTTGACAGATACCAATTTAAGCTCCTTGTTTTAGCCGCAGAGCCATGGTTCTAATCACTTAATCTGAAAAAGAAAAGCATACATTAGTGGGGTAAGGACACCTCTAAAACATCATACATGAACATTTACAGTCACTCTAATAGATCTCAAATTACAGACATGAAGGCATTACTTTTTGATTGACCCTCCTATATAATTTATTAAGCGCTATTTAATGTTTATAAGTGCTGTGTGTTTGTTGTACTTGGTTGACTATTTTCTTTGAAAGATAATCCACTAGAGACCTATTTTAAACAGTGTTTTTTTAAGAATATGCCAACATGAATTACTGTTTATGTGGGTATTGCCAGATAAGATAACTTTATTTGACAGCAAATAATGTGTACAGATACTGCCTCGCCATGCTATCCCAGCTTTGTTTTTTCCCCCCATTTAATGTCTTGAAGCATCAACAAGGACATTTCCCTTTGCTTAGTGAACTAGGTCATTTTCTTATCTGCAAGCAACAATATTTTTTTTCCCTTGCCTATGACTGAGTATTCTTTGTAGAGTGAATTTTCACTTCATTCACTAAGCTGAGAAAATCCACCTACAAAGTGAAAAATCCCTTGCAACGTGAACAGCCTATTTGCCTTTAGCAAATCAACCCCATAGACTCATTGGGGTTAATTCACTAAAGTCAAATAGACTGTTCACTTTGCAAGGGAATTTTCCTTAGCTTAGTGAATAAGATGAAGTTCTGCTGGCTTCCATCATCACACCAATCTTGTGCAAGCGATAAATATGTTTATTTTCCTTGCACGTGACAGGGAATTTTTTGCAATGTGAAGTTTCACCACATTCACTGACCTATGGGAAAATTCCCTTCAAAAGTGAACAGCCAATTTGCCTTTAGTAAATCACCCTCCTTGTCTTGAACAGGCTCATTAAAGTAAACTGTTACTAAGAGGAATTAGGGGGCTGCCATTGCTGACCTCCTTCTGAAATTGCTAGTTGTTTGGCTGTTATGCTGGCTTCAACACTTTGATTCAGTAACCCACAAGTGTGCATAAAGGAAAAGTCGAAGTAAAGACAAGTCCTTGTGTGGATATTTTTTCTGTGTTTATGCCTTTTAAAGTGAACCTGTGCCCAGACTATGCACACTAAGGTATTATTCTTAACACGCATTAAAAGCACTTGAAGAGCCCATTCACTTGCAGTATGCCACACGTTAACCTGGGCTGTCAACACACCAAACTGCAACCCACCAACTAAAGATCAGACAATTTTTGGCAACACAGCTCCTCACAGCATACTGTAGTGTGTTATTGTGCATTGCTGTCTACTGCAGTGAGGTGTATTTAAGTGCCATTAGGAATTAATGTTACTGCATCACATGAACATGCTGCACAGTTTAACAGTGTGAAAACAAGCCCTCAACCATTTCTTTAGCTGTAAGCATGGTAGAGAAACTCATCTTCAGAGTCCACAACAGAGGCACTGAAATATTGGATCCGTTATCCTTTTTTTCAATATGCAGAGAGAGCAGAAACTTGGCAGCCTGCCAGCCCTCTAGTGTAAACAGCAGATGTTTCTAAGCTACTACAAATTGATGAAACCCAACCTTACAGTTTTTTTTTGTGATGTTTGAGCATCACATAATTACAACAGTCTTAATTCACAAAGCCTTAACACCAAGATAAGGATTTTTTTCAGCCACATGACTGTAATTTTTCAATTTGTTGGTTCTAACTTGTAGTAAACTGTCACTTTTTAAAAATAAGGATCATTATTCTGGTTGGTTAGCCTTGTGTATTGAACATAATTAATATTAATGTAGGCTCTCTGGTGTGTCCATGCTGTAGGCAGACAGAACTGTTAGAAGTGTGACAACATTGTGCTTAATTCACAGAGCCTGTGAGTACATTGCTATGCTTTCCAAGTAAGCACTTTAATTACAATTTGACTGGCAGGATCAGCAAGTATTTATATTTTATTCCTGGGGTCCCAAAAGTTTGTAACCAATTGTTTGAGGCTTAAAAATGGGGGTATGATTTTGTGGGTGTGGCTACAACTGGGGGTTGATTTTGTGGGTGTGGATAAAGGTGGGCATGGTCAGTACGCTGTCTCTAGATTTCATTTCCAATTTAATTTTGAAAATCTGGTCAGTCTGTCTATCTCCACACACAGTGCATGTTACATATAACTATAATGATTTTGCTGGTAACAGCAACATAAATTTAGCAACTTGAAATAATGGAAATTATCTTTTGGTTGTCCAGAACTTCATAACAAGAGGAAATGTTTTACATTCCACCTTCACCTTGAGCATAAATACCCTAAAAACTAAGAAGAGGTAGCAACAATAGGCTATTTACATTTTAGTGTGTGTGTGTGTGTGTATATATATATGTAATATATATATTAGAGTGATTTCCTGTAAGGATTTCCAGATCAGATGACTGGCATTTTGTTTTTGGTAAAACAGGCTTTCCAGTTAATAGTGAATAGGGATGTACAACTTCTATTACCTTCTCTGTCTTAAGTTCTTTGTCAGCACATTCCTACAACATCTTGTGAAAGTTGTAAGATAAAAGTCCCATGACAAAACTTGTTTAATAAAAGATGTTTCTATAAACTCGGCACTGTCACTGAGATCACATTTCAGGGGAAAATGTAGCTTTCCACAATATCGATCAGTGTCCTTGTTAGCCTAAATTAAGTGACAGGAAATGTACCTATGAAACAGAACACTTGTGTAGTCACTGTAGGCTTTATGAGCATGATGTTAACTTCGACAAAATTTTGTTCTCATGGGATAATTCAAAAATATTTATACAGCAAAAGGGGAGCATAAGGAGTTACGCGAAAAAGCTGCTGATGCATAATATAATACACCAATCTCCAGGGTTTCGACAGAACTTATCAAAAATCGGAATGTCCCCTAATTTAAGAAATCCCTTTCTCGGAGCTGGTTCAATAAACAGGTATAACATGTAAATTAATCAAAAAAATGTATTTAATTATAAAGAAACGGATAAGAACAAAACAATACATCCACAACAAGACATTATAAAATCAATTAAATTAAAAAACTTCCCTTGAACACACAGTAGTTTAAGTGACACGGAGGATCTACAAGCCAGCTGGTGTAGCAAAGACCTGATTAACGCAGATACATGCACTGTAATTCATATACGGATACAGAGTATCCAAAGTTACTCACAGCTCATATAGTTTAGGGAGAGACAGTCCTGCTCGGATCCCACAGTGCTGGAAGGTTGAATAATATTCCACTTCAAAAAGTGTGTCCTGTAGCTGTGGTTTAGGATTCAGAGAGAGGGGTATGTTGGTAGGGCTGAAACGATGTAAGCGCCCTTCCCTTTCCCCTTACTTGGAACTCTCACTGACCCGCGAACTTCGATTTAGTTTGCAGAAAAAATATATATATGTGCGGCCGCACAATGAAACAGCAGACAGCAACAGCGGTAGAAGTGGAGGTCTCCACGGTGAGAAATTCCAGGTACACTCAAAGATCCGCAGAAGTGCTTGTAGATCCTCCGTGTCACTTACACTACTGTGTGTTCAAGGGAAGTTTTTTAATTTAATTGATTTTATAATGTCTTGTTGTGGATGTATTGTTTTGTTCTTATCTGTTTCTTTATAATTAAATGAATTTTTTTGATTAATTTACATGTTATACCTGTTTATTGAACAAGCTCCGAGAAAGGGATTTCTTAAATTAGGGGACATTCCGATTTTTGATAA
>NW_017306333.1:2485343-2564392 GCF_000935625.1 Nanorana parkeri
GATAAGAACAAAACAATACATCCACAACAAGACATTATAAAATCAATTAAATTAAAAAACTTCCCTTGAACACACAGTAGTTTAAGTGACACGGAGGATCTACAAGCCAGCTGGTGTAGCAAAGACCTGATTAACGCAGATACATGCACTGTAATTCATATACGGATACAGAGTATCCAAAGTTACTCACAGCTCATACGGTTTAGGGAGAGACAGTCCTGCTCGGATCCCACAGTGCTGGAAGGTTGAATAATATTCCACTTCAAAAAGTGTGTCCTGTAGCTGTGGTTTAGGATTCAGAGAGAGGGGTATGTTGGTAGGGCTGAAACGATGTAAGCGCCCTTCCCTTTCCCCTTACTTGGAACTCTCACTGACCCGCGAACTTCGATTTAGTTTGCAGAAAAAATATATATATGTGCGGCCGCACAATGAAACAGCAGACAGCAACAGCGGTAGAAGTGGAGGTCTCCACGGTGAGAAATTCCAGGTACACTCAAAGATCCGCAGAAGTGCTTGTAGATCCTCCGTGTCACTTAAACTACTGTGTGTTCAAGGGAAGTTTTTTAATTTAATTGATTTTATAATGTCTTGTTGTGGATGTATTGTTTTGTTCTTATCTGTTTCTTTATAATTAAATGAATTTTTTTGATTAATTTACATGTTATACCTGTTTATTGAACCAGCTCCGAGAAAGGGATTTCTTAAATTAGGGGACATTCCGATTTTTGATAATTCAAAAATACAGTTTTTTTCCTCCCAAAACCTACAAAAATGTGGTTCCTATCCATACGGTAAATGCCACTTGAGCTTGCATTCCTTCCCTCAGCAAACCATCACAACTGCTCATGATAGGACACTGGTTCCGTAAAGTAAACTACGCCAAACACATGGAGGATCTTACCAGCTCACTTAAGGGTTCTGGGGAAAGGTTTCATAGTACCTGATTTTATGGAAGACTACAGTCATTGCTGTGATTTGTGAGGGATGTAGTAACCAGAACATATTTGGAGGCATTAAATCAACTCACCATCTTTTTTTCCCCTGTGCCCCTACTACACCTCTTTATAACCAGCATACCTTGTCTACCCTTCTGCACCACACCCCCCTGCCCCCCCTTAACCAAACCCACCCCCTCTTAACCCAACCCCCCTGAAAGTATTTCTTCTCCCTCTGAGTCCCCCACTACATTGTCTGGATCTTCTGGAGAGGAGTTACCTGTCCACAGGTCTTGTGGAGTAGCCCTACACCCAGGGCCCCCTCACTGAATAGGGGGATACGTATGTCCTTATTACACCTTGAGCTATAAAATACCCTTTCATTTCTGCAGTATTGAATCCCTATATTTGTGTTTCTAGTTAAACTAGGTTGATATGTACCCTTGGGCAATTTTCTAAACCTGAATTTTGTATGGGAAGTTCAGAATGTCAGTGATTCTGTCTCCCTTTTCTGAAACATGTATAAAAAATAACGCAAAATAAAGAATTTATAAAAACAAAAACAAACATTCTTATAAGGAAATCCTCAATGTTAATTTAGCCTTCTCTGAATACCTGAAGTATATGTAAACCGAATCTCTAAAATCTAATATCTTTACATGTCAACATAATTTAAAAAGTAATTTTCAATGTGATTAAATATACAGCTTTTATTAAAATGTTACCTGTGACTCTGCCAAGGAGGTTCTTTGTGCAGGGATTGTTAGAGCAGGCGTAGACAACCTTGGTACTCCATCTGTGGTGAAACTACAAATCTCATGGGGCATTGCAAGACTGACAGATATGGCACCCAGAGGCATTCTCATATAGAAGTGCTAGTGCTATGCAAATGGTATTTACACCGTGGATACACTGGTGGAAGTTTGATAAATAAACCCATAGGTTTGAATCAAACCTCACTGTCACTTAAACTAGAGCACTAAGTTACCTGTTAACAGTTCAGATGGAAGAGGTTTCTATTAATGTTACAGCCTTAACGCTGCCTAATACATATAATATTCTGTTAATAATCTGTTATTAGCTATTTTAGGGGGCCTAAATTTAAAGTTAATGTCCACTTCATTGTGTGTGCACATGCTCTTAGAATTATTTTCATTATCCTATACTAGGCGGCCCCTTGTGAGAGTTGAAAATGCTGAATGTTTATGCACTTTAGGCACCAGTTCTCTGTTGGTCAAAGCAATATATCATTATAAGTGTACCAAGAAGTAGAGAAGAGCATAATGGATCCGTGGAGATTGAAGCATGCAATGGTAGAAAGCTGGCAGTATGAACAAGAGATATAGGGGCCAACTGTTATGGAAGAAAAAGGGGTAGATCTCATCTCTTACGTGTATCTATATTGGCTTGATATATTCTTCTTGGTGGCAAATAAGGGAGGAAGTAAATATCACTGGGCTTAATATTCAAATTCTAGCCACCTCCTACTGCTGCTGATATCACTGTGTGCATCCGCCATAGCCCCCAGACAGGTTGTTATAATAGTGTAGTGTTTAACTGCATTGAATAAAGATACAGATTTTTTTTACCCTGTAGATATCTGTTCTCTGCAAGCTGTTAACTTTTTAACCAAATAAGTTGTTTATATATTTATCTGATGTTTTGTCACTTTGCTACCATGTAGGAGGTGGAGCATATAGTAATTAAGCAGAAATGCTCATCTGCCATAATCGTTTTGTGTAATCTGATTTTAAGAGGAACATGTGTTGTAGCATATTTATAACAGCACTGCTAGTAATTATTTTTTGTTTTCATCGCTTTTGTAGAGGTGCTTTCATCTACTCTACCCTAGCAGATTAAACATTTTTATTGTGTTTATTTGTTTTGTGCTGCATCAATAATAATGTTTGTGCATTCAGCTGATAAATAGGTTTGAATATAAAATTACTTTTGATATGGTAATTAAACTAGTCAATGTACAATGTATTAATACTGCTACTGTATTTTAACATATATTTGTTCAAATTGGATTTCTAATTTTCCAGTAAAATTCACTAACTGGCAAGCATACCCTTCTTGATTATCTTCCCCCTACGTGTGCTTGTATAAACTATACCATGAAAATCTACATAGCATGCAGTGAAAACCTAATTGCAGAACAATTAGTAGATCAGGGATATGAGCAACTGAAGTTATATGCAAATCTCAACTCTACATGTAAATGCCTGTGAAGTGTAGCGCTGGTTATTTCCACCTCCTAAGCCTCCCATTGAGGCCACTTTAAAGGACCTTTATGGACTTTTGTAATGTAGGCCAAACTTCACTCAATTCTGATAAAAAGGTTGAGATTTCAATATGATAGAGCTTCAGGATCTACCATTCATTTTGACATGTTTTTTTTTTTATTTAAAGGAGAACTATGAGGTGAGTGAAAGTCACTCAGCCTCATAGTTCGAGCTGACGTGTGACAAATTAAACTGTCACACGTCGGCTCAATAGATCGGGAAGTGAGTGAACGCATACCGTCGCTCACTCACTTCTCGATCCTGTCCCTGCAGAGAGCCGTGACTGTCACTCACGGCTCCCTGCAGGGATTCCCTCCTCCCCTGTTTGATCCTCCAGCACTGACTGGCGGACGGGGGAGGGGGCGGGTACAGCTTGCTCTGCCTCTAGATAGGCAGAGCCAGCTGTCAATCATGCAGCTGGGTGGATCTCGATAGTAATGTCGGGATCCGTCCCAGCTGCGGCGGTCTCAGTATACTGCGAGCTGTAGCTGGCGGTATGCTGAGCTTTGGGTGACGGGAGGACGCTAGTTTGTGTCCTCCTGTGACCCTGGGGAGAACTATGGGGAAAAACACTGACCCCATAGTTCTCCTTTATGGTTAACCTATATACTTTTTTCATTATGTGCTAGGTTTAAAATGTTCAGATTTGTGACAGGTGTACCAAATGGTTTAGCGAGTAAACTTGTAACCTTCTCTTTTTCTCTTACCCCTTGAACTGACCCTTAACACTTTATCTTATCCCTTATACCCTTATACTTATCTCCTGGCATACCTATTCTGTTACTTAACCTTGTATTTTCTAATGTTAAATTGAACCATAATCTCCTACCCTTGATCCAAAAGGATAGTGTTTGGATTTAGATTGAAAAAATGGGCTATAGATGGCTCTTTTTAATTTTTTTGGATAGTCTGAATTTACTGTAGTCTAGGGCTCCGTTAGAGAGAAGTTAAAAAAACATTTTTTTAATGTTAAGTAGGGGGAAGCCTAGAACAACTTTCAGCTTTTTTTGTTTTGTTTTTACTTTTGGGCTGCCTGTTGCAGATTTTCACTTCCTGTCTGGTAAAATATTGTCCCCAGAACAGAAACTGAAGGAAAATGTTACTATCAAATTTGACTGAAAAGCAGTTTTGTTGCAAGCAACATGGCACACCGTACACTTTTGTGCAGCTTCAGTCTCATGTCTGGCTCAGCTGTAGTTTTCCTTGAGCTCTGGCAGGAATCCTTTGAAATTCTGCCCACCTGTGGCAAGTTGGAGGAGTGGTTATTTATTTACACTAAACTCCCCGTTATTCGGCATCCACAGGGATTGGTAGATTCCGGATCAATGTGGTTTCTGGTTGCTCGAGAGTTATTATTAAAAATAGGTCTAACTTATGCCATACCCCACACTATACCATAACATAAACTCTGTATTGACTTCATATTAATATTAAAATGCAGTAATCAAAAGCAAATTAAGACAAATAGACACACTTAAGACACATAGGCACACGATCGTTTCCAGGATAATACATGCCACAGATCAGCAGAACAATTAGTACACAGGGTATTTTTTTTTTCTGGTTAAATTAGAGTTCTGGTTAGTTGAACACAGGATAATAGAGCGTTTACTGTATTTTTATTTATCACTGATATTTATATAGCGCCGACAATTTACACAGTGCTTTACATAGTTGCACATTCATATCAGTCCCTGCCCTCAAGGAGCTTACAATCTAAGGTCCATATCTCACACGCATGCATACAATGACCAATTTTTGGAGAGGAGCCAATTAACCTACCAGCATGTCTTTGGAGTGTGGGTGAAACCAAAGTACCCGGAGGAAACCCACGCAAGCACAGGGAGAACATACAAACTTCTTATAGAACCCACCCAACTCTTACCTTTTTAGAGTCTTTAAAATAATACAATCACATCCTTTATACACCACCTTTCCAGTCACATTCTCTGTCTCGCTCTCTCTTTCTACATATACAGTATTGCACAAAGGTTTTAGGCAGGTGTGAAAAAATCCTGTAACGTAAGAATGCTTTCAAAAATATATATTTTTATTGTTTATTTTTATCAATTTACAAAATTAGTGAACAGAAGAAATCTAAACCAAAGCAATATTTGGTGCGACTACCCTTTGGCTTCAAACCAGCATCAATTCTGGCACAAAGTCAGAGATTTTGTGGAATTGGGGTCAGGTGTAAGATTAACCAAATATAGCAAACATGTGCTAATGATCATCAATTTTATATGTAGGTTGAAACAGAGTCATCAACTGAAACAGAAACAGCAGTGAAGGTGGCTTAAAACTGGCTGAGAAACAGCCAAACTCTGCTACTAAGGTGAGGTTGTGTAAGACCATTTCATGTCACAGGTCATACACCATGGCAAGACTGAGCACAGCAACAAGACACAATGTAGTTATACTGCATTAGCAAGGTCTCTCCCAGGCAAAGATTTCGAAGCAGACTGGGGTTTCAAGATGTGCTGTTCTTCAAAAGAGCTTGAACAAACGGGCAACACTGAAGACCGTAGACGCAGTGGTCGGCCAAGGAAACCTAATGCAGCCAATGAAAAACACATCGTATTTACTTCCCTTCAACATCAGAAGATGTCTAGCAGTGCCATCAGTACCTAACTGGCAGAAACCATTGGGACCGAGGTACACCCATCTACTGTCCGGAGAATTCTGTCCAGAAGTGATCTTAATGGAAGAATTACAGTCAAAAAGCCATACCTCCAACATGGAAACAAGGCTAAGCGACTCAACTATGCAGGAAAACATAGAAACGGGCACAGATATATCGCAGCAGATGCTCTGGACTGATGAGTCAAAATGTGAAATATTTGGCTGTAGAGGAGTTTGTTCGCCGAAGGGCTGGAGAGCGGTACAATAATGAGTGTCTGCAGGCAACAGGGAATCATGGTGGTGGTTTATTGCAAGTCTGGTGCTGCATTTCTGCAAATGGATTTGGAGATTTGGTCAGGATCAATTGTGTCAATGCTGAGAAATACAAGCAGATAATTATTCATCATGCTATACCATCAGGGAGGCGTTTGATTGTCCCCAAATTCTTTCTGCAGCAGGACAATGACCCCAAACATATGGCCAATGTCATTTAAGAACGATCTACAGCGTAAAGAAGAACAAAGAGTCCTGGAAGTGATGGTTGCCCCCCCCACACACACACACACACACACACAGAGCCCTGGTCTCAACAACATCATGTAGTCTGTGTTGGATTAAATGAAAAGACAGAAGGATTTGAGGCAGCCTACATTCACAGAACATGTGGTTAGTTCTCTAAGATGTTTAGAACAACCTGCTTGCCGAGTTCCTTCAAAAACTGTGTGCAAGTGTACCTAGAAAAATTGATGCTGTTTTGAAGGCAAAGTGTGGTCACACCAAATATATTGATTTGATTTGGATTTCTCTTCTGTTCATTTACTTTTAATTTGGTTAATTGATAAAAAATAACTATGAACACTTTTATTTTTTAAAGCATTTTTTTCACACCTGCCTAAAACCTTTGCACCGTACTGTGTGTGTATATATATATATATATATATATGTGTGTGTATGTATATATATATATATATATACACAGTGTATTTTCGGGGAAACACGGTATATACACACAAGTTTTATAAAGAAAGTTTATTTTTATACAATTATTTCCACCATTTTTTGTTTTTCTTATCTGGATTTGTTGTAGTCATTACTGGTTATTTTCAGAGCTTAGTTAATGGTGGCAGAGTCGAGAGTTTTATGTGGGCTATTATTTTATGTCTATAGCTTCCATTCTAAAGCTCAGAATAAACAAATGTGCAATGCAATTATGGAAAGTGTTTACATTTTGCAGACCCTACCACATGGGTCATTCTATACAGAATCTTCTGCTCTGAAATTCCACCCGTTGACTGCATTTAGACAACTTTTAGTTGAGTTTTGAAGGTTTATTTATTTGTCCACTTTAAGGTCTCATTCACACCATGTCTGTCGATCTGCGCTGATGATACATTCAGTTGTTTTCTATGTGCCCTCTTTACACTTTAAAGCTGTGTTGAGGTGCTTCACTGTTCATTGTGGAAAAATACAGTATGTCCTCATATATAGAATTCCCTTTCTCTATTATTGTTATGGGTATGCGACTCAGACAGCATTGAACCAAAGCATCACAGTCAGGGAACTAGGACTCTTAAAAGGAAAATTTCATAATAGCAGGCTCCATTATTCTCTCATGCCAGAGTCTTTTTAAGCAAAGCCTTTTGTCAGAGTTTACTTATTATATCTGAGCAATTTAAATTGGGAAAAGTGAAAGAAGTTCAGGAGCAGAGCATTCCAACAAGTGAGTCTTGTTGCATGGTTTGATTCTGAGCATTCCTTTCTCTGAGCATTCCTTTCTGAACATAATTGCATTGTGTTGCTTATATCTAAGCATTAGTTTAAATTGTTCAAAGTGTTGCTGGCAATAACAATCAGTCATATTTTCTAAATTACTCCAGAAATATGAAATATACAGCATATCTATTTTTCTTCATTGCTGTTTTTAAAGGAAATGGATGAAAACATGTTCAAATTAAGTATTGATTGTTCTGCAAGAGAAATTGTGCATAAATGTGTATATATTTTTAATGTCAGGCACAAAATGGAGCTCTAGGACTCTTTCACATTTTCTGGGCTCTTTCTACCTGCTTTGCTAAAAGAGGCTTGCTGTTTACACAGCTCAATAGCTGAAGCTCCAATTTACACCCACAGCTGAATGAGTCAGGACATCCCTGTTCCCTCCCACATTCCAGGCACAAAGTTCAGAGTGCTTTTATAAAACTTGCAATCTATAGTGTTGCATGTATAAAGTGTTCTCATGTGTGGCTGCCATCTGGAAAAGAAAACCATCAGAGTTACTTGTTTACGGATAAAGGAAAGTCATTTTTTAAAACTGATCTGAAGAAAATCTTTACCTTAGTTTTGTCATGACTATATTTGAGAAAAACAATGTGTTTGATTAACATTTTGTTATTTTTCAGATTCTGTGTCTACAGCTTCTGGTCCACTACTAGTTGAAGTTGCCAAAACTCCAGGCTCCAACCTTGGAGTAGCACTAACTACCTCGATGTACTGCAACAAACAGGTCATTGTCATTGACAAGATTAAACCTGCAAGTATTGCTGACAGGTATGGAGTCAGTATGATTTAATTTAAATTTCTTCTGATCTTCAGTAGTATTATGTTTTTAATATCCAATTAATTCAGTGTAAATAACTTTAAAGGTATTGTAATTAAACCAAACTCTTCTTAATTTCAACAGTATTACCTGTGTAAAATACAATGGCTTGTTGTTGAAGATAAAACAAAACATTGGTTGTCCTGAAAGACATATAAATTGAATTTCTGGCTGATGCACATTGCTTTGTATCAATGTAGCTAGCACCTGTATAGCTTACGGAGGACGACATCAAAAATAGAATCTTCTTACATGCCAATCAGTATTCAAATTTACCAGAACAAGCAGAGATTGTTTAACGACACACACAATATAGGATTTGAATAATTTACCAGATAACATTGGAAATCAATGCACAGTAAGAGTATATTAGAGCTAGTAGGATAAATTGCATTTAAACTGTGCAATGACACATTCCTTTCTAAGATCTTTAAGACCATAGCAACATATTATTATGGTGTCTCTATTCAGGTGCGGTGCTCTTCATGTTGGAGATCACATTCTGTCGGTAGATGGCACAAGTATGGAATACTGCACGTTAGCTGAAGCCACACAGCTACTAGCCAGCACCTCTGAACAAGTGAAATTAGAGATTCTTCCATACCATCAGACTCGACTGGCTCTAAAAGGACCAGATCACGGTAAGATTATTCCTGCATACCTTTAATGTATGCATTGTGTTGTTTTCCATTACGAATTGTCATTCCTGGAAATGTTCATGTTTTACTAGGCCAAAGGATCTTGAGCCATTATAGCATTAATACCTTGCATATAGTGAGCTAGTGAATAAACATGCTGCTATTATTAAGACAAAATGAGGTAATGAGTATAGTACTAGAGGGCTATGCCACTATTACTGCCACAATATGATCGCAACAGGCATAGGACAACAAACCAGAAATATTAGCAAGGTAAATAAGAACATATAAAGGAACAAAGGCTTCTAATGAAAAAAAGTAATCAATGCGCCACATAGTTCCAGATTTTAATAAAGGGGCCATTACAAGGAAGTGCATTTGTCCTCTGTGGTCATCACAGAAGCATGGTTCCAATGTTTTACAACCCTGAGATTGCACCAGATAGCTATAAAAAAAAAGTCAGATCCTTCCATTCAGAAATTGGTTTAAGAAAAGACGAAAGCAATGTCTTCAAAAGAAGGGAAGGTATAAATCCCTTTGCCTAGAACAGTGATGGCGAACGTTTTTAAACCCGAGTGCCCAAACTGCAACGCAAATCAATTTACTTATCTCAAAGTGCCAACACTAAAAAGAAGTTTGTTGTTGTGTTTTATTTAGGGCGCGGGGGTTTAAAAAATGTTCATCACTGCTTTAGGCAAAATAGGGAAACATACATTGAAACATTTACACAGTCAATAAAAGACACATATCACACGTAAAGAAAGACACACACATTAAAAAACACACACATTACACAAGCATTAAAACACACATCACACACACGCATTAAAACACACATATCACACACGCATTAAAACACATATCACACACACATATCACACACGCATTAAAATACACACATCACACACACATTAAAAAACACAACTATTAACACTAAAAATTAATATTTAAAAAATGTCCCCCTCTACTGCTTACCTATTATGCAGGGAGGGGGCTGCATTCCTGGGCTCCAGTGGGGCACTTGGGGATTATCCTGGTGGTCCAGTGGAGGATCAGTGTGATCCTGCATCTCTGGCTGATGGAGACCATACTAATTGCTCCTGCCTGTGAGCAATGGCACCACAAGGGAGCGATCAGTATGGTCTGCATCAGCAAGAGTTGCAGATCACACTGGTCCTCCATTGGACCACCACGGGATGATTATCATTTAATATATTGCCTGTTCGTCAATATATTAAATGGGATCAAGGCACCTGTCAGGTTTAAAGGAGGCTGCCGCGGCCATCTTTAATAACTTAGTGTGACTTGGAGACCCCTTTGAGCACCAGAGGCCCCCGCGGAGCACCTAGTCTGGCATGCCACCAGAGGGGCCTCTGTGTGCCCTCTGTGGCACGTATGCCATAGGTTTGCCATCAGTGGCCTAGAGGGAATTATTCTCTACTAGACTTACAGAAGACTGATGGCAACAGAGTTCAAAGAGGACCACCTGTACTGTGGAAACTGTGCCAAAAAAAGCAAACAGAGGGCAAAGGGGCTAGTTGACAATATTGCCTGTAGGCTCCCTGCAGCTGATCTTTTTATTATAATTGACTAAATGTGCCTTCACTGTGTTGTTGTGTGGAGGTGGCCATCTTGGCAGAGGAACAGGGCTGTGCTGGAGATCTGATTCCTGGGGGTAATATTCACGAAGCAGCAGAAAAGGTGTGTATCCTTCCACATCCAAAACCTCAAGTACAGCTTTCCCACCGGCAAAGCCTCATGAGCAACACACCAGTGATATCATGAACTTCCCACTAGAGTTGGAGCATGTCAAAAGCGGCAGTGCCTTAATTGATCTCACAATGCAGATGAGCAGCTATTAGGCACAATTGCATACCAGGAAGTGCACTACTATTTTTTTAAGGAGGAATTCCAGACAAATGGTTCATTTTTGAGGGTACTGCTTAGGCAAAATGATTAATTCTAGATATTGCCAATAAGAAAATCTATACTTTTTTTTTAAAGTTATCTTTAAGAATTAGCACCAACTTTTTTTCTTGGATAAGCCTGTTGGAAGGATAAAGTGTTACAGGGTGATTAAACCATTAGTGAGCGCCCAGCCACAACAGAATTATTATTCTGATAATGTGGCTGTAACTAATTTTATAAAGTTGGAGGTATAACCAAAGGTCCGAAACATGTGAATTGAGGACATTCACATGTATATGGGGGTAATTTTTTGGAGAATCAGTGCCCATATCTGTTACAAAGCCTTATAATCATACCGTTTCCATTAGCATTTCCTTTGACACTTTATAAAATATATTCCTTGGGTCCTATTTTTGGCTTTTAGTTTAAGGTCCATTTTGGAGAAAAATCTGCAGAAATTAATTATGCTGGTTAAAAAATATGTACTAGTGTCTCACAGCCAAATGTGTATAGAAGACCCCCATTAAGAGAATGTATAAAAATCTAAATCTTGTTAGTTCTGACCCAAAACACAGTAGTTGCCTCTCAGCTGATGAGAAGACACGAATGCCTGTGGCATTGTGTTAGCAAACTCTTGGCATCAGTACATTATGCCATGATGCTGTCAGCAGGGTGATATAGCCTGTAGTTCTACTGCACTGTGTATTTCGTGTGTGAAGTTTTTGCAAGGCAGGAGGGTTTCAGATTTTTTTCTTTTGCTTTGTCTTGAGTGCCTTTTTGCTTCTTTCAACCCCCCCCCCAAGCTGTGTTTGGCCATTTTTGCTTGTCCTTTTGATCTACTGGGATTCATAGCCTTCAAGCTGAGCAGCAAACAGCTTCTGTGAAATATTCTGGCTGTGCATCTCAAAACAAATTATTTCAACATCCAAGATTCACATTCTATTGTAGTTTAACATTAGTTATTCAATTTTCCTTTTCTAAAGATTTTGCGGCTTAGACTAATAAGTCCATTTCTCTGCACTGTACAAAAGAGCCTATCTAAAATATGTACTTCTTAAATATTTTTGATATATGCCGTTGTTTATATAGTAATAATAATCAAGGCTCTGCACTTTCCCCTGCAAAAAAAGCAACACAAAACATAAATGAGTAGTAATCAACAATGTGCCTGCACTTTCATGATGTGTTAATAAATTAAGCATGAGGTACTCTGTAGCACAGCTTAAGAATATATATAGAAGCCAAGCTGCTTTTTTACATGGGCCCCATCTTACCTATTTGTGCCCATTGATAACCATAGCCCTATCCAGGGACGCATCTGCTTTCCCTATGTTCACTAGTTTAAATGGAGAGCAGAAACTGTGCTTTACTTTTCTCTGATTGTTTCCATTCTTATTAAGCTGATGAGATGCCTGTGTGCATGCAGCTAATAAGGTAATATTGTAAATAAAGTAGGGATTGACAATACTGACTACTTAAGACTAAATAATAAAAACTTATTTCAACAATGATCTATGCATGTCTATTGCCAGAGTAACTTGGGCTGGATAAGCCATTTATACCTATCACCAAAACCAGTACTGAATGCCAACGAAAATCCAAATGGCAAGGGTAGTAGATGCGATTGATTTGATTGATTGATGACTATGCAATTGGATTAGTTTATCATAAAATGAAATTGACCAAAGCCTACAAAACTAGGCTTTTGGTCTAAACTAAAAATGTTAGGTTCTATCAAATTTGCCTATATGTACTTTTGCCAAATTTGCCTCTATACCTGGTCCATCCCTAGGTTGGGTTATTTAGCCAGATCTGCAGATTTAAGGCAACTGTAAAAATTTAGTATGCCTGCACATTAAACATCAATGATTTGACAACTCACCATCTACCGTCTTATAGCAATTTCTATTGTTGTATCAGATGATTCTTATATTTTACTAATGTGGGAGTAGAACAGTGTTCAGCCGCAATGGTGATATAAGTGAAATGGTTTACAAGCTACTGTATCTCTGGTCCAACCTCCCCTTAAACTCTGCTTTCTGCAGCTAGACCATATTGCTTTTGTTTTCCTTGCTAACTGCTGTCATTTCCACTTTTGTTCATTAAAATTCAGTTACCTTTCCCTCTTCTCTGGTTTTCTTTTCTGATTTCCTGTCATCCCTTCATGCGGGCAGTAAAGGTTCAAAGGAGCAGCGAAAAGCAGCCTTCATGGGACAGCTCTGCCAACAGCCATCGCCGCCTCACCTGCCAACATTATAACACCTACCACCCTGACCATTGCAGGACGTCAGCCATGAAATGCCAGAAACCACCTCCTCAAAAACTCCTTCGTAATGTGCCACCCTTGCTTTCTGCCTCTTTTGTTAATCCTTCGCTCTTTTACTCATGCTTTTCCCATTCCAGGCATTAAAGCATTACTTTTATTTGTCATTTTTCCTTGCTAACATTAGAAGTGTATCTATTAGCAAGTTTCACACATGCTGGATTATAAAATATGCATTCCCTGTTCCCTTATTTTAATGAGTCATACACTGCTAACCCCAAGAAGCAGGCACATTTAAAATATCCATCATCCCCCCTGCTGATGTTATTTCACTTTAATAAGTACAGATATCTTTGAATTGACATATACCGATAATGAAGATGAAAACTTTCGTTCTTTCCTTCTGCTTGTGTTTAATAAAGGCAGGAAGGCCATAATAAGTGTAGATGCCCATGTTTACATGCAGCTTTAGCGAACAAGTCTGTGGTCGTACATTAGACCTCATTAATGTAGGTAGTGCTGGTGTTTTGCATTCCTACATCAAATAAATTACTTCTTAGAGATGAAGTGCAAAACAGATGCAGACATTATTTACCTCTGTGAAAGATCAATTATGAAAATATTCAGGGAAAAGTGCTTAGTAAATTGGCATGGCAGGCACATTAGCGAGAGCTCTAACTATTTGATTGAGAACATCTCTACTAGTTGAAGAGGAAATGAATGGGGAAAAAAATGTGAAATGTCCTTGCTCACATTTCTAATAATAAAGTTATATATATTGTATGTGATTGATTTTACAGGTAGTTTATGTATACTTAGAAGTAGAAGTCTTTTTTTTATATAAAGTATTGGACAAAATGTCAAATCGTTAGAATTTTCTGGTTTTTATTGCTTGATGTCCCTCAGTTGGGGAGATTCACCCTCAAGTTCTGTCCTACAGACTAATGTCCCTTGGGTAAAAAGCAAGGGGAAATCCTACATCCACTGGGACAGGTTGAAGTTGAGGGTAAATATAAGATAACTATAACCCTTCTGCACGCAACCCCCAAAAAAACGAATGCAAAAAAACCCCAAAGCATAAAACAAAACTTTATAAAAGCATAATGGTCCATTCAAACTCGTATGAATTTACCATAGATCAGATTCAGCATTTTCCTGTGTGAAATCTGGTTTCTGAATAATTGCTTTAGTTCAGTGCTCATTTAAGGGGCCCCATCCATATATATTTCCTGCATGAAAATGCAATTCAAGTTGAAATCTTATACCTTCCTATGTGGGTAGTTAACATTTGTGCGCTGCAGCTTAGCACCTAATTTTGCTCTGCTGCAGTTCAGTAACACTTACAAATCTCCTTACCTTTGCTTTTTCTTCCCATTAGCATGTTACTTGCACTGCAGCACAACTGATTGGCTTCCTGTACTGCTTGTTCCTTTCCCAGTTTACCCTCCTGCATTGTACAGGGACAGTAAGAGTATAATATTAAGCCAAATTCAGGTACACTGCTTGCATTTAAAAAACACATTCACAGGAAGTATCAATGAGTTCAGAGCTTTAATTAATGTGTGTATTTTATATCTGCCTGGAGTTCATTTTTAATCAATAGAACCTCTACGAGCCTGTGTTAGAAAACAATTATCCTTTGGTACAGGATTCAGATAACTTACAAATGTACAGTTTATTGCAAAACATATCTAGGCAGTAGAAGTTGATTTTGCCCTGAAAAAAGGAAAGCTACAGTCAAGGAAAATGTTTCCACTTCCCCTTTTCTTCATATTTTATACATGTAATCCCCTGTTGCACCGATGCCTGTAGCATTCAGATTTATTGTTGTGAGTACTGTGTACTATGTGCCGTCTTTCTTGCAGCAGCATTGGTATCTTCATCCTTCTCTCCCACATCCATGAGTGCATACAGCCTGAGCTCACTCAATATGGGGACCCTACCTCGCAGCCTTTACCCCACTAGCCCTAGAGGGACGCTGATGAGGAGGCGAATGAAAAAGAAGGACTTTAAAAGCTCATGTAAGTTACCTGTTCGTTTTGTTTTCGATGGGGTGGAAAATTATTGGTACTACCTTTGTGTTGTATTGCTGCTGGAATTCCCATTCAACAGATTTCTCACAACTTTCTGTGCCAGTGACACTACAGGAAGTTAGGAGATCTGAGTGGGGAAGTGGATTGTAACTAAACCTAACATAGTTCCTAAACTTTTTCCACACTTTTAATAAAAGTGCTTTAAGTGCACCAATCAGTCCAGTGGTAGCTTACATATACCATTATGTACTGATATTTGCTTGTGTGCCCTAACCTCATCCATGTGCTGCCTCTCCTTCATTGCCTAGTTACTCACTTGGGGGCAGGGTGATGACAAATTTATATTAAAGAGACCCTGTCACCAGACCATTCATTTCAACAACAATATTCCGATAGATTGATATGTGCATTTAATTTATTTTATGCATGTTATTTACCTCTAAAAGCCTCCCTTATGTATACATCCAAAAGTCCTGAGAATGCTGCTGGGCATTACCATCATGGATGTGATGTCAGCAGACTGCTCCTCCCCTGACAACCATATTAAAGTTTATGAAGGAAGGTGGAGGGAGGGGCGAAGGAACTATCTGCAGAGAGCAAAATCGATAGTTCCAGAAAAGGAGAGGGCTATAATGTGCAACGCAGAGGGGGGCTATGATAATGAATTGACTCTTGCAAAATCAAAGGCATATTAAAAGTCAATAAAAATTGTTTATGGAAAGAAAAAACACCAAGCATTTTAAATACTTTTATAAATAATTTCTTCTCTGATTTAAACTGTAATTGTTAAAGTTGGTGACAGGGTCTCTTTAACTGCAGTAAAGAAAAGTGTAGTTACTGCCTTGGCTTTGTTGTCTGGCAGGGGAGCCTGGATTTACAAGACTCTGTGAATGCAATTACAAATATTTAGGCAGTTCAAATAGATTGTGTGTATTATAATTGTGTATTCAGCTTTTTGAGTTCAGGTGTAAGAACTGTTTGAGGTTTTGGAGGATATATCACAGGTAAAGATTGTATTTACTTGTTACTTCTCTTGCTTTTTTTTTATTATAGTTCAGTCAGATGAGAAATTGGCTCATGTGGTAATTAATAGGTTGACAACAGTCCTTTTATGCAATGTATTGAAATCAAAATAAAATGACAATGGCATGATTGTTTACTTTTTCAATCATTTTAATGCTAAATAATGTTTTCAGATTATGTGGCATCTCTTTTTCTTAATCAAAGCACATACTGACAAAATAAATGATTGTAAAATAATAAAACAAATGAAAGTAGTCAGCATGATATATTTTGTCAGTTGTATTCAGTTATATTTGTCAGTGATATTATAGTCAATATTTAGAGATTATTATGGTCCTAGCGAGTAATGAACACTAGGTAACTTCAATCTCATAGTTTCTGTGAGATCTAACTGCAGCTTATTATTGTCTATACCAGATTGTTGTGAAAAACAATATTGTGCCAAGCTAATAATAATACATATCTAATAAATTGAAACATATATAAGTGAGTCACATATATGAGCCTTCAAACAAATGAGGCATAGAAACGATCTACACAAAGACAAAAAAGCAATATAGACAATAAGAAGTCTCAAGGAAAAAACAAAAGCAAGCAATGTTGATTGTGCAAAAAAAATCCTTCAGATGATTCGCAGCCAATCTGCATATAACTCTCAGGTAAGGATAATCACACAATGCAGGCAGACCTTCACCTCCACCCAGTGTTAGCTCGGCACAATATTGTTTTTCACATCTTTCAGATATTTAGTTATATCCTTAGTGCTTGGTAGCTCTTATTTTCACATTACACTTACTGGCGCTGATCACCTTTATTGTTTATTTATACCAGATTGTTGTACATGAAAAATAAGACTCAAAGCTTTCTTTCCAGTGACCACTTGTATAAATCACTCCATAAAAAAAAAAATTGTGCATCACTTTGATTTAGAATTGATGTATCTATTTTGTTTGTTACTTTGCTTTTATTGAACCTTGGAACAATATAATAGAAAGTGTGTTCGTAGGACTTGTATTACTATTGGTATTATTATTGTTACATTATAACAGCTATATAAAAATCTAGTACAGCATTTGTAATATAAGAAGAGTGTTTGGATATTATTGTGGCTTTGAGCAGAATGTCTGCTTACATTAATATTTTTAGAGGATTAGTTGGTGAGCAGACTGTCATTTATGGCACTTCAGGAGGATGGTACCTTACCCTATGTAAGGATTCCCACACCATGATCCTGCTTACATTTTGTACTTCATCATAAAACCACCAACTCATTCATGAGGAATTTACAATGGTTAAGGTTTTTTTCTCCCTGAAAAGAGATGGTCCCTTTATAATCCTGTGTAGGAAAAGGTACTCTATTCTTTGTAATTTATGAAGCAGTTTTAACCTTCATCAGAGAGCAGTTGGACTATGTCCAGACTGCAGTAGTTTCTACTACAGAGTTTTCTGCATAGCACACAACATCCAATGCAGTTTAAAAGGTGATGTCCTTGAAAGGTTGCAGTTTTCAGAAACAAGCTGTATACCTCAGGTTATCGTGGTCAGCCGTACAGAATATTGCTTTGGCACCAGTTGAACTACCGTATTTTTCCGTCTATAAGACGCCCCCATGTATAAGACGCCCCCAACTTTTCTTACCCAAAATTCAGAAATCAATATTTTAAATGATATAATGGGGTTGATTTACTAACCTTTTAAACACACCACGAACGTGTATACACCTCTGTAGTGTGTTCCCTCCCAGCATGATCTATGGGAGGAATCGAAACACCTTTGTAGTGTGTACACACCCAGCAGGTGTGTTGTGCAAAGCCCTGCAATGAATTGCAAGGTAATGTGGTGTAAATTAGCTCTATGTTATGTTGCTTGTGTTGATGAATGCAGGAATGTAAATGCATGAGCTAACCATTTTTGTCTAAACTGTTAAGCAGCATTATATATGCATCATGTGCATGATTTTTCCATATATGGCATTAGTGGAAATATGCTTTTAGAGACTTTTTGGTTGATAAATACGTTTTGCTGTGTGAAAATCACACACACCTGGTGTGTGTTTAGGTTAGTAAATCACCCCCAATGCATCACACTTACCTCTGAGTCAATCACTTTATGCTCCGGCATTACCGCTCTGACGTCAGCTGTTGCTGGGGAGAGCGGATTACAGAGATAACAGTTTTCCTCCACTCTCCCCAGCAACAGCTGATGTCAGGTACAAAAGATTTATGATTGGAGGAAAACATATCTTGTCTCTGCAATCCGAAGTTTCACTCGTGAGGCTAGTTTGCAGTGGTATCAGCACTTTCAGCAGTTTCGCAACCGCGGTTCTCCTCTCGGCCCCCGTGTATAAGACGCCCCTTTATTTTTAGGTAAACATTTTTATGAAAAGTAGCGTCTTATACACGGAAAAATATGGTAACCCAAATTCGTCACGTAAAAAATAGATTGGGACATTGACAAAAATGATCAAGTAAACTGTATGTTGAACAAAGACCTATGTCTTGTTTGAACTATACATTGCTTGAATTTTAGTGCCATAGACCTGATAAACACTTTCCCCTTTGTTTTATTGGTTTGTGTTAATGAAACATTGCTTGACGTTTAAAAAATGTTACTCTGAAATGTGACTTCATCATGGACTGCTTTTAAAGGAATTCACTGTATAGTGTTTTATATTTATTTTCCTCATTATATTCAGGGCTAAAAATACAATTTAAAAAAAGGTTTTCTCTTATGTAAATATGGTATATTGATTAAAAGGTGATGTCATGGAAATAAACTAATGTTTTATCTGTATTTAAACAATGAAACCAGAAAAAAAGTAAAAGGACTTCATAAAGCACACTGCACTTTCAATTGTGCATTGACTTTTAAGTATTTACCAATTGTGCATTGACTTTTAAGTATTTACTAGCACAATTGTGTCTGTTCTTGAATGGGATGAATATTTATTGATTACTACAGGTATTTATATAACGCCGACAATTTACGTAGCGCTTTACATTCACATCAGTCCCTGCCCTCAAGGAGCTTACAATCTATACGGTCCCTATCTCACATGTATACATACAAAGGAGCAATTTTGAAAGGAGCCAATTAACCTTCCAGCATATCTTTAGAGTGTGGGGGGAAACTGGATAAAGGCAGTAGTGGCAAGGACTGAAATGCACATCTGTGTGGAGCATCGGCGCAGTACTGCATGCCAATGCAATGGTGGAAAGTGTGTGTCTATGCAGTGGCAGTGAGTGCCTATCGTTGAGCGATAAAGAAGCCTTTGGTGCACTGGTGGAAAGTGTGCATCCATGCAGGGATGAGGGATGTCAAGTGTAGAAGTGTGTTGGTGAGTTGTTCTGTAGTTCTGCAAAAATCAACACAGTTTAAAGAAGTTGTATTGCATTTATAGAGTTATTGTGTTCATGAGTACTGTACTAACAATTATGTCAAAATATTGTTTACTTGCTATTGCTACTACAACTTTTTAGGACAAAGTAGTTAGCTGGAAAAGTAATGTTAATAGTTAATTTTATCTATTAACTGAAACTATTTAGCATAGACCAGGGATGGACACATTTTCTTTGAATCTAGGAGCCAGCTAAAAAAGTTATCAGCCAGGGTTTTTCTTTGTAAACTAACGCAGCTTTTTAACGCCAGTTGTAATTTTTTATTATAGCTTTAATTGGTGCATGTGGCGATACATGTCATGTGTAGCGCAATCGTTGTTTTCATGGGTAGGTGCACCCAACTTGTGTTTCTGTTGCGTTTGTGGGGGATTTAAAATTTTGGGGGCAATTTTTTAATTTACATTTAAAAAAAAACTTTTTTATTTTACTTCATTGCCATCAGGTGGGGGGGCTAACAGGCCCCCTATGTGATAGCACAGTGGAGATGACAAGTTCTCTTTAAGGTGGCTAAAACGTTTTCTAATAACACAGATCACACCAGCGCCTAAGGATCTTGACACGGGATTCAGCATGTATAATTATGATTATAGTAGTACATCTTCTCACGGTAAGGCTGCTCCTTAACAGTCAGGGAGACTATCACAACATCTGTAAACAGAAACCAGTAACAAGAGAGCGCCTTCTCCTGTGCATTATCATTTATTGTAAATAAATACAAAACCTACTCACAATGGTGAGGTGCAAGCAGCATCTGAACAAAGGAGTCACAGAATGACTCATCTGTAAGACTGTTGGAGGGTGAGATGAGACTGGCAAAGGCACGCTGGTTGCTCTGTCATCCAAGCCTCCATTGGCTGAACACTTTTTCGGAGCGCGCCCCCTTCTTCAAAACCTATTGTCCTCCATTTTCCCATGCTCTAAATGCAACTCAGCAGCCAATCACATGGGAGCTGCCTAGGGATTGTCATCAGCCTCTGACCAATCATTTTAACTTTGTTTAGCCAATCAGAACATGATATAACTCCCTCCACTGCAAAGAGAGCTCCACCCACTGACCCTTGAACAAATTCAAGCACTGGCCTCGATGATGTAGCTGAGAAGCCTGTGCTCTCTCTGCACTGACAGGCAGAGGAGAGGGGAGGAGACTTCTCCCTGTCAAAATCCTCAGCTGCTGCCTAGCCTTAGAGCCGAGCACTCGAGTGTGGCTGCAGTTTCAATTCAAAGCCGATATTGTTAGACTTAATGCTGTCAGGTATAAAGGACATGGCTGGTAGACACTAGGGGTCTCTTAGATCCCTAGTGTCACATTTCCAGTTAAATAGCATTAGCTGGGGAATGACAGCTGCCTGCTTAGGCAGCTAAATGTAAACACAGCAGGCAGTGACTGGGAGCAATAGCCAGCCTGCTATTGGCTATTTCAAATTGCAGTAGCCAATAGGAAGCTGGCTATTGCTCCCGACCACTGAATGGGACACCTGTCACCAGCTTTCTAGTGCTGGCAGTTGAACAGAAGAGGGGACAGCAGGGGCACAGTGGTTGGCACGAGGGGTGGTCGCTCTCACAGCGGCTTACAGCGGTCTCTCCTCCCCATTGGGCGCCGGCTCCAGTGGTCTATGTCCCCTCCAATTCCCGCTGCCTCTGATGATACAGCCAAAGGAGAACAGGAGGAAGCAGAGCTTATGCGACAACAGTGGAGGCTGACAAAAGCCCAAGTGCCAAGAAGCAATTTCTAGTCGCCATGGCGACCTGGCTCCTGGGATTTGTCGAGCCCTGGCATAGACCATTTGGCTCATCTTACAGTGTATTTGTGCATTTGGCCTTGAAGATCCTCCACAGTAGTGAAATCTGATATTTGTACAGCATTCTGTAAAACACCAATTTAAAGGAACAGTTTAATTGCAAAGGGAGAAAAGAAAGGTTTTTACTCTCAAAGGATTCTTGATGAAAGTTGGTTAGAATTACAGTTGCTGAATTAAAGAAAATGTAAGGAAATAAAACAGTTTTACTGTTTCTAGGGTAATCTTACAACTGGTTTCCTTATGAATAACAATTAAAATGTAGTATGACCTTCTTTTAATTGGAAGTTATTTGGCTTGAACATTCTTTGTTCAAGCCAAATAAGCTGGATCTGGTACCTGTAGGCTAGTGGTCACCACAAAAAAAGATTGGGTTTTTTCGGTCTTAATAATTAGGAAAAAAACACATTTTATTCAAAGGAGTGAGTGTTTTTAACCCCTTTTTTCCCGTTTTTTGTTCCCATGATATAATCCACACTTTGGGCCTGGAAATTACTTCAACCCCCCACGCATTATATATTTTATGAAAGCCAAGACCTGGTAGAATAAAATGTTGGCAGTTTGAAATTTTTATGTTGCATGATATAAGCGCTACATATTATCAAACCCTAAAATGTAGTGAAAAATGCCCTTAAATTCAATTAAATACCCTTTTTTTAAAAATAAAATATAAAAGATGAGGTTACAACAAGTAAATAGATACCCAACATGCCCAGGTTAAACATTGTCTGCGTCCAGTGAAACTGCAACAAAATTCAGTACCCCAAAAAGTCCATAGATTACACTTTAAAAGCCCTCACAGGTTATCAGTTTAGAGATGCACATAAATATTGGCCCTAGAACTATTGCTTTCACTCCAGCGTGTGCGGCCATACCCAACATGTGTAGCACGATCGTCGTTTTCATACGTAGGCGCACCTGACGCGTGTTTACGTGAAGACATGCATGCTTGCGGGGCAGGGGACTTTAATTGTTTTTCTTGTTTTTACATTTATTTAATTTAATAATAATTTTAAAAAACTGTTTTGTTTTTTTTACTTTAATTGCTATCACATAGGGTTGCTTATGAGCCCCCCATGTGATAGCAGATTGGCAGTGACAGGTACTCTTTAAGGTGATGCTGGTGGTCCAGCAGACCCCTAGTATCACCTTTACACTATAAATAAGCTATTGAAGTGCAGGTTGCACTTCAATAGCTTATTGCTGGGCTTCAGGATCCCAGCACTGACAGCTATGGGACCAGAAGTGATGCAATCTGCATCGCTCCCGGTCCCATAATACGGGAAGGGGATCAGCGAACGGAGATTCGCTGATCTCCTCCCCAGCTTTCCCCTGACACAAAAGAAGCCGATCCTGGGCCCGTAGGAGGGGCAACGGAGCCTGGGAAACACGGCGGGGGTACCGGCCCGGTGAAGCAATCGGGCGACAGCTGAATCGCCTGATCGCTTCTATTGTAAAGCCGACAGTTGGCTTTAAAAGTTTAAACAGTCCCGGCGTCTTTAGCCGCCAGGAGTCTGTTTAAACAGGCCCGGTGCCAGTAAAGTACTATGGACGTCACTGGTCACTAAGGGGTTAAAACCGATATTGGGATTTTGTAGCATCCAGAAAACATTACCACACACTGTTTCTAGTAGAGTTAGTACTAAAGCTTTTGTTTTACTGAACTGCTGGTTAATTGTTGAATTATTAGGCATCGGTTTTATTGCATCAATTCGATTAGCACTAATATATAAAGAGGCATATATAATAAGAGAGGCATATAATATTTTATTCCAAAATGGTAGCCTAATAGTATGTAAAGTCTACCTGGCAAACTGTATTTGAGCATTAACTTTTAAATAACTTTTATATTTTAATCAAAAAGCGTATGGAAAGGTGCCATGTTATGCCATTTGTTTTGCATTGTATGAATTTTTATAATTGAAGAATATACATATTTAAGTAGATTTTAACATTTCCTCTATTAAGCCTGTTTCTAGTTTCCAAACTTTTTATTTTATGTTTGTTTGTATGTATGTATGTATGTTTGTATGTGTGTCTGTGTCTGTGTGTGTGTGTGTACATACATACACACAAACATTCTATATCACAAGAGTTGAGGATGCAAGCAAAAAGAATATTATGGCATTATATTCTTTGACAAAATTTAACATTTTGCAACTTTGTTAAAAGAACACAGATGTAACAACTTTGATGCTTTAAAGTTCCATTCTCGTTTGTTTTGTTATCCTTTAGCACATTGTAATGAACCTCTGAACTTTCATGCAATCATGTTCAGGTGGGTTTTGTCATTGATGCCATAGGCACTGACCAACCCACAAAAATGTTTTTCTTCCACTTGTTAATACATTTCTATCTAATTGTAATCGTTGACTTGAAATTACATGCCTGGGGTATTCTAAGTTTTGTCTGATGTTTGCTCTTACAGTGTCCTTGGCATCTAGCACAGTTGGTTTATCAGGACAAGTTGTCCATACAGAAAGTACAGAGGTCGTGCTAACTGCGGACCCCATAGTGGGATTTGGAATCCAGCTCCAGGGCAGTGTGTTTGCGACAGAGACCTTATCATCCCCACCCTTAATTTCTTATATTGATGTAGACAGCCCAGCAGAACGGTGAGTAACAACCACTTGTTGTGACAAAACGTCTATAGGCTGATTGTGGTTTAGCTGCTTACAGTTCAGCAGTGAATGTTCTCCCAGTTTGAATGCATTCATGTATGTTGTATTAAAGCAATATTGATTGTAATATTCGCATGCCAGTGCCAACTTTTGTAATGGTGCATTTTCTCGGGATTTGATTCTTGACCTTGCCTTATATCTTTGTTAGTCAACTACTTGACAGATGCAAGGTATGAGGACACCTAATGTGCACATGCTTGTTTTTGATCAGTCACTTAAGGGTAAGGAGAGAAGACAAATGGCACAGACCATGCACCTTCAAAAATGATCAGCAATTACAACAACTGTATTCCCATCCTGATGGATTCCCTTTATTGCATGTTTCCACACATTTTGAGATGCCTTGCAAGGTGATGTTAATTGGGAAACTGCAGGCCAGTCTACTCAAAATCCAGCATTTGCGCATACCACATCTCAGCGAAAATCATTTGTGAGTACGATGTTTTCTAATGCCCATACATATTGCCTGTTTTTCAGAAAAGCAAGCAAAATGTATGATACCATCCAGTGAAAATGAGTAGTAGGAAAATCTGATAAGGGTTTGCAGTTTGTAAGCAATGCAAACTATAAATAACTTTGATCTTTATTCTGTATTTATGTGACATTGCTCTTATTGTCTTAATAGCTTTGTTATATAGTGATTAGGGATGCACCAATACCGTCTTTTCGGTACGAGTACAAGTACCGATTTTTTATTTTTTGGTAATCACCGATACAGAATAGCCATACCGCCATCCCGAGGTACCGTGGTCGCACGGCTTATCAGGAAGCTGGGTGGCTGTTCATGACCAGCTGTCTGGCTTCCTGATTGCCTGGGAAACAGGTGTTCTATCGAAAGAACACTGGCTTCATGTTCCCTTGCGACAATGTGAGGCAGCCTGCCTTTCTGACGAATCAGGAAGCCAGGAGGCGGGTCATGACGTGCCGCCCGGCTTCCTTATTGGTCAGGAAGCCAGGCTGCCTAGTGACAGGTGAAGTTGGCTTCCTAGCTAATTCCTGATTGGCCGGGATGCCGGCTCCATGCTCTCTCGTGGCACTTCCAGTCAGAGGGAATCTCCCTCTGACCGGATGTTACGGTATCGGAGCATTTAGGTGAGTATGAGTACTCAACCAACTACTCAGTATCGGCACCGATACCAGTATTGGTATCGGTGCATCCCTAATAGTGATGTGTCCTTCTCTTTAACTATATTGTACATTCTTTAGCTTTCAGCAGCTAATGGACATTATGTAAATCTCTCAGTGTTAATATGTTAAAAACCTTGCTTCTTTGCAGCCATGTTTGCTCTAATATACAGGTTCTGCTTATCTTGCTGCAAGTCTATAAGCTGGTCTTTGTGACTGAAAGCAATAGATGCCCTGCAGTCCCTAATGATCTGATAAATTCACGATTTACTTTGTAGCCAGAGCCCATATGATCTTTGCTTAGACATTAGGACACATAAGGAAGAATAATCTGTTTTTTTAGTATTTTAAACTGAAAATAATAGACGGATGTGGTTATGTTGACCTGTAGATTTGTGTGACATTTGAAAGTACATTTTTTTCTGCAGTAATGTAGAAATGTTTCTAGGTTATTGCTGCTGTTTCTTTCTTCCTTGAGAGAAGTTTCCTCAGTCCTTTCCTGTGCTGGGACTGGAAGTAGTAGGAAAGCGGTCCAATACATAAACAGCAAGTTAGATTTACACCTATCAGATCCAGGCATGGCTAATGGATTTCCTTTTCTTTCTGGGATTTTAGAGGGCCACGTTACAATCACATCACTAAAAGCTGTTTGTTCTCATCCATAATGATGTGAAACCCTGGAAGAGTTCTGGAATTTAATGAAAAGCAGCACAACTGTTTCCAGTTTAGTTATAAGATGAATTATACTCGCTCATAACCAGTAAATAAGCGAGACATTGGTCTCAGAATGGATCTTAAAGCAGTGGGGATTCAGCATACTGTGGACAAAGGACTGAACATGTTGTTATGCTAAAGGCAAAGGCCTAGAAAAAAGGGAAATGTAAGACACCCCTTACTACAGAGCATATAGGGAACATGTAGGTGTTTATAGTTTCAAAACTATAACATGCATATAAATATTTGTATGATATAAAATTATCATGTTCAATTCCATTTGGCTGCTGATATCTAGCCTATTTTCCTTATTAATAACGCCATCTCTTTCCTCAAATGATTATAGTTGGGAGTATTAGAATGCATTCTTTCCCCCTTATATTCTATATAAATAAAATTATAAATTTTTTTTGGACAGGAGTTTTAACAAAGCTTTTGTTTGCAATACTTTTTCTTGGTCTCTACTAAATTATGCAAGATCATTCACTCTGCGTGCAGCACATAATGAAATTTCTGTCCTGACAATAAAATATCTTGTTCTTGATCTGGTATGAGAAGATTAACAAGTTCCAGAGGCTTTATCATGCCGGCTTTTCCATCGGGGGGCCGTAGGCTATATTAATTACAAAAGGGAACATGCACTGAATGGGGCTGCCACATCGAGGACTTTTAATATTCTCGAAGCCATTGGGGAACCTTCATCAGTCAGCACTATGTGTGAGCGCTGATCACATCTGAAGAAAATACTACTTTTGAATAATTAATTACTTCTTTAGGATATTTCAATAGAGCCTGATAATTGCATGGTACTCTTTTGCAACCAGCAATGGGGTGCTGTGATCTGGGAATGAGTTTGTTTTCCTTTTATAAGTGCTTGCAGGCAAAACCACACTTCTTGCTAATGCCTATAGAGTGCACAGTATGGTAAAAGAATTAAAGTGGACATTCCACATATTATAAATATTATGCCTTTACAACATGTACTTATAACAATATATTTATAGTTCTCACATTTTATATAGATTCATTTAGAATTATGGATTGTTGTAATTAACCACTACTAGTATATAATATAATACCCAATGTTTTGGTAAAATATAAAAGGTGGGGTTGTCAGGTAAATAGATGCCAAACATTTCAAGCCTTAAAAATGTGTGCGCCCATGAAATCAGAAAAAAAAAAGCTGCAATGCCCATAGGCGACCCTTTTAAAGCTTTTACTGCTTATCAATTTAGTGCTAACAGTGGTTGATGGCCCTAGTATTATTGCTCTCACTCTGATGTTCACAGTGATATGTAATGTGTGGCACAATGTAGGTCAAAACGACAATTGTGCATATTCACATGTAGGTGTTTGCATTTGTGCGTATATGTGGGGGCAGGATACTTTAAAAATGAAATTACATTTTTAAGCTTTTTTTTTCACTCAAGTTTATTGCTATTGCATAGGGGCCAACAAGCCCCATATGTCTTGGCAAAAAGGACATGACAGGTCCTCTTTATGGAGGCATCAGGGGTCTATTACACTGCTAATGTCACCTATTGAACACAAAGAAGCTGATGAAGGTGATCATGCTTCATGAGCTTTTTCTTTGTTTCCGCTTTCAGTGATCAGAGGGGAGATCTGCCACTGGAACTGTGCTGATCTCCCTCCAATCAAGGTACACAGACCCGCTGTTTTGGTCCCGGGCCAGCACAGGGGAAAGCAGAGCCTGGGATAGCTGGCAGTGGAGGGTAGGCACACACCCCCAAAAATTTTCCCCCATCGCCTATATCCTATAACTAACCTATATGGTATTGTATAGGGTCACATGGGATAGTAAATGCCATGACCATGTATATCAAAGTCTGAGTTCCAAACTGGTGCAAATAGTATACACTCCCAGAGTATGTGGTAAAGACAGCCATTTTTTAATGCATCTTGGGAGAGTTGGTTACAAACTATTTTGTAACGTATTATATAGATTTCTTTTTTTCTTGTGGGGGGTAATACTATTAGAACTTACTGCCATGACTCTAGACTGTCAAAGTCCAAGATTTGGTTTGCAACCCAAGGTCACCTCTCAGCATAACATATATTTATATTTCAGGAAGGTGTAATTCAAGCAGTTTAGTATGGTATAGATAATCCAGGGCTCAAAATTTCAAGTCCTGAGCTACTAGCCAGGCCTTAAGAGTCACTAGGCACTAGTTGCCCCACCTAACCCTTAGGGTGCCCACACACCTTAATATAAGCGTGGGAAATCCCGCGATCATACGATTATCGTAAGGTGTGTGGGAGCCGTGCGACCTCTGCTACTGTAAGGTCGCACGACTTATATCTTAGGACCATGTTCGAAAAACCCGCCGAGAATCGTACGATTTTCGGCGGGTGTGTAACATGTTCGTAAGATAAAAGCCGGACGGGCCGGTGTGCACAAGCGCACACTGCCCGTTCAGCATTGCGGTCATTGGAAGCCCGCCCCTCAGCGGGGCGGGCTTGCAATCATCGCAAGTACGATCTGCCTGTCCAAGATAGGGAGATCGTACGTTTTTTAAATTACCTTACAACCATCGCAAGACAAAAGTCTTGCGATGGTTGTAAGGTGTATGCCCAGCCTTCCCCTGCCCCTGCCTTAACTCCGCCCCTAAACACACCGTCCTTAAATAATCTTATGATAATTCCTATCTTATGATAGTTGCCGCTTGTAAACGGCAGATTAGGGATTCCGGCTGCAGGAAAACGCAAGTTCCTGACACAGGAATCTCTAATCACACCTGAAATATACTGTAGGTGTGAATGGGGCCTAATATACACATACACTAAAGGTGCCCATACACCTGCTGATTATCGTACGATAGTTGTGGGTGATCCCGCGATCGTCCGATAATCGGCAGGTGTATGGGTGGCGTGCGACCGCTTCTACTGTAAGGTCGTACGACTTCTTCCAAGCACGCTGGAAAACCTACTGAAAATCGTACGATTTTTGGCGGGTTGGTGGCGTGGTCGGAAGACGAATGCCGCACAGGGCGGTGTGTGCAGGCGCACACTGCTCGCTCAGCACTGCAATCATCGGAAGCCCTACCCTCAGCGGGGAAGCAAGTCAGATACATGGTCTGCGACCGTGTGCCTGACATGTCAGCTGGCAGTGGGCCACATAGTACCGACTCTTGGAGACACAAACTTCCTCGCCCTCACCTTATTTTTACTCGCCACATGCGAGCAGGCGAGTGGAAATTTTGAGCCCTGGATACATTTTCCTGTTTAAAGAAAGTAGTGTTTGAGCAAATTTTAGATGTGTTTTTGACAAATTCTCAGGGACTGTTGCTATGAAAAGGAATTAAGTCTTAGGTGAAGCTTCTTAGATCAGGTGGAATTGCATTTTGCAATAATGTCCTATTTTTTTTTTTCTACAATTGATAGGATCTGTTTCCATCCTTTTTGAGTTTATCCAGAATAGTGTTTCAGAATAGCAGAGCACTTTGGTTGGGAAACACATTTTAACAGTTGAAATTATATACTGTAGGTTAATGTATTTGCAGCAATTTCTGCATTTCTTTAATTAAATGAGGGATTGGACTAAAGATACTAAAGGGAGTCATCTCTTCAGATGTATGTAAAACTTAGTTTAGGAAATCTAGGTAATGCTGAATGGCTTCAGAATTGGATTCATTTTATACCATTAGGGATTTAAATTGTGTCATAAAGTGTATCTAAAGCAAAAAACAAAAATGTAATATATTGCAGCTTACCTCTTTTTACATGAGGTGGCTGCATTAGTTTTGTTTTCTGAAGGCCTTTTTTTCGCTTTATTTTCACCTGGTGATCCAGACAATAACATATTCACTGTCCTAGGGTGGCTGCACTCAATCTTCCACTTTGGAGGAGCAGCATAGCCAACCTGTGGAGAGGGTAGTGCTAGATAGACTAGTAGATTTAGATGAGCTGTACATATGTGACTACAAATTAAAGCCAAACTCCAGATAACACGTTTTAAGCAGTTACTGAAGCAGTTTTGTTTTTCCTTTTGGGATTAAGGTTTTAGCTTAATAAATAAAAGCCAACCATTGTAAGCACCCCGGCATTGTTCAATGGTTTGTCCCAACCCTCTAACTGCTTCTTTTTTTTTTGCTGCACAGTTGTTGGAAAAACAACAGACTTGCTGGCAGGATCAACAGCTAATAAAACGTTGCTTCAGGGGAGACACAGAAAAGCACAACATTCTGACAGACTGACATTATATGAACTTTTTGTAATTTTTATTTTTTGAAGGCTAATAACATGGTCATTCATAAAAGGGAAGCTAATTTTCTGCTAACCAGAAAGCAGTGAAATCTACTGGGACCAGTAGTTTAACACACAGAACAAAAGTAATGGTGACGGGGGGCAGACGTGCCTTATACTCCTTTATAAAAAGGACCTTGAAGGGACATTGCAGAGTTTTATAGAGGCAGTAGGTATATTATACGGCCCATTAATAGTATTTAGCAAAGGGCCAACAAAACAACAACACTGCTGATGAAAGACTGGGAACAAGAGCCAGCTAAGCCTATCAAAGGCCTTTTCCATATCTTAAAATAAAATAATGCCCTAATCTAATTGTTTATTTACAATATCTATTAAACCTGCTTGCACCTGATCCTCGTGCATTCATTTTGTCAGGATCTAGCACAGATGCATTGCCAATATCTCAGTTAATATATTTTAGATCAACGTTTGTGTTGTGGTAGCAGGGTAATAGACAATGATTTGTTTTTTACGTTTCTTGGCTTTTAAGTGTTATGCCTTGTTGGTGTTGTCATAATATTTATCTCTGATTTATCACAGTTTCACTAAACCTTTGCATTTTTTATTTAGGAAAACAATAGGTCGTCAGTGAGAATCTTCTCAATATGCATAGCACAGAGAAGCTGTATTCTCTTTAAAGCTGAATGTTTTTTTCCTTGTAGCTAGGAAAATGTATTGCTCACCCCCCCAAAAAAAATTGCAATTTTGTAAGCTTTGTTTTACTGTTGATTTTTGAGCATTTATAATGTCTGCAAAATATTGTTATACTGTTTGTTAAATGTGTTCTCTAGAGAGCTTTGAGATTGCTGTTTTTTATTACAGATTGTTTCAAAAATTTTGGCCATCTTTACAACATATTTTTTTCAGCTAGGTTGTTCCTTCATGCACATGCAAGCTGTCTCTATGGTGCATTTGATAGATTCCTAGCGTACATACTTTTTTATGACTGGCTGTGTAAGTTGTTACAAAACACCAGAGTTTAGACGTTGACTGTGACGGACTGAACCGTCACTGGGGCTGCTGGAGGAGCCTGGGGGCTAGCCTCCTTCCTACTGACTATGGACCTAGAACTATGGAGACCCCCCTCAGACCCCTTGGGGTTACATGGAACCATTCTCCTAGGTTCATGTGTGGAGTGACAATACTGCATGTTTCCCCTGACAGCAGGCTGTCCGGAGGGGCCATTGTTGTGAGGATCTGATTAAGGACATTCATTAAGTTCAAAGAGTGTTTGTGCTTAAGGACTTCCAATGCGGCACCTTGTTGTCTGGGGGAGGGGACACACTAAACTCTAATCTGATCCTGTGAGGTATAAACTCTGTGTGCTTTCTTCAATAAAGCAGTTCTTGGTTTCCACCTCAACATTGGTGTTGTCTGATGATTGAGGAGTTTAGCTTTCTGTCCTAATATATTTGTTCTGTCCAATAACTTCGGCAGGTTTGGGCTGAGGACACTGGAATTCAGGTTCCAGTGGAGAAGAAGCTGATTTCTGACGGAGGTACCCAGTCGGGGTACCAGGCGGTCTGTTACAATTGGTGGCAGTGGTGGGATCGGCTTCCTCTATACGGGCAGTCCAAACCACCTCAACATTGGTGTTGTCTGATGTTTGAGGAGTTTCGCTTTCTGTCCTAATATATTGGTTCTGGACAATAATTAGGCAGGTTTGGGCTGAGGACACTGGAATTCAGGTTCCAGTGGAGAGGAAGCTGATTTCTGATGGAGGTATCCAGTCGGGGTACCAGGCGGTCCGTCACATTGACTATGGATAGTTTGTCGATAATAATTAGGGTTGGTGCTGTGCAAAAGAGCTTGTGGTTGTTGGACTGCTGGTGCAGAAAAATCTATTTGTAATGTAGAAGATTTTTCTTGAAGGACAGGAAGGGCCCATAACAATGCCATGACATGATCTAAGGGAATTCGCATATAACAAAATTAAAACAGGTTTTGTTTCTGGGTTGTTTTTTTTCCGTTTTAATAATTCTTTTGAAACCATATTTGCAGTTTCACATAGTCATTTCATTTTATCATTTCTTTCTATGGTAAAGATGGTAAATAAAAGAAAAATACTAAAACTAATTAAAATGGAATAGAGATGGACTCCTGCTATCCTTTGACTACAGTGTATAAAAGCAGAACCAGCAGGAAAAAACTGCAGTTTGAAAAACAGGGAGCAAAACACAAATTAAAAAAGCATAGTGCTACTGTTTATGTAGAGTAGTTGAGGGGAAAGGGATCTGCAAGTTGCTGTACCTTTCTGCTTTTAGAAAAAGTATAATTAAGAAATAGACATAAGAAAAAAAATACTCCTAAAACAACTATAATAAAAGCCAGGGGCGACCCGAGGCCGGGTATCCGGAGCGGATACTGTGTGACACCCCACCGTGACATCATTAAGCATGCACGTGATGTCACCTTACTCATGCGCGGCCATCTTTGTGGTACCTGCCGGCAGCCATCTTGGTGATGGGCAGCAGAGAGAGGAGGGGACATTCACCCGGCGGGATATGGTATGCCACCAGGTCCCCTCCTTTCTTCTGCAACTGTCAGGCTCTTGGTCCATGACCGAGTGCTTGACTTTTCAGATGGGGTGACACCAAAATGACTGTAATTTTGGTGTCACCCCTCAAATGGTGTCACGCAGGTGCAGGCTGCACCCCCTTGTGACGCTACTGATAAAAGCACTATTTTCTTTTCATTGTATTGTATGAATTAACCATATACAAACCATGAAAATTCATGGAACTTCACATAACTTTGGCAAAATTGGTAATTTGGTCCAGATATGATGCCAAAAAGCCAATGTGATATACTTTACTGACAGAATGGAACCATTTTATTATATGGACAAAATAATATAAAATTGGATTAGACATATCTAACCCTAATGGTAGGGTTTAATGCACTATAGGATTATATATTTTATAGCATTTCTTCCCTTTTGTGTTTCTTCCTATATTTACAGGATGTTTGCATGTTTATGTGAACCAACTGTCTACCCTTTGCAGTATATGTTTTTGTCTGCAATGTTTTTTTATTGCTAGAATGCAGTTATGGGGTTTTGGATGTTTGGCAATGTCGTCATCATTAATCTGAAAAAAATTAGATGATAATATAGCGACTTGTGAAACCTTTTAGTAAAGTATGGGCACAATGTAATCAAGACTCATAAAAGCTTAAGTTTCTGGGTATAAAACCATGCAAGGTTGTTTTTTATGCCATAAATATGCTGTACTCTTGCAGGTGTGGTATGCTGCAGGTGGGAGACCGAGTAATTGCAATAAATGGTGTGCAGACAGAGGACAGCACTTTTGAAGAAGCCAATCAACTTTTGAGAGATGCAATTATTGCTGGAAAAGTAACTTTGGAAATTGAATTTGATGTTGCAGGTTGGTTGAAACTTTCATAAAATAAAGGGCATGCTAGATTATAATGGGACCAGAGCATAATGTTTCTGTAAACTGCTCTTCCTAGAAAGTGATGAGTATATAGATAGGTAAGGAATCATCCTGATCCTATGTGTGACTTGTGTGCATTGAGAACATTAGAAAGTCTGGCATTATCAGCATATATTGTTTGCAAGAGGCATCGGCAAGACCTTAGTTCTAAATTCCAAATGGGGTTAGATAAGTGGGATGCAACACTATTTATGATAACACAAAGTTGAGTTTGAAATTTATATGTGATTCAAATCCGAAGGAAACAGTCGTTCAATGTAAAAGATCTCTCAGAAACTTTCACGACTATGTATGTAAAAGTACTCACGATTGTACAGTAACAATATTACTAGACAAAAAATCATTTTTCTCACCAAATGTATCAACTCCTACTATTCCAACTTTTAATGTTGTTTCTGTATTCTTTCGATGCTGGCCTGAGAACGATAATGTAGGTTTCTAGCGATGCTTATACATACCTAAGGAAGCCTTTCATTTCTTAATATGCGGAAAGCTGGCCTGTGCCTTTTGCAACATCCCATATATAATGTATGAACACATTTTAAGAGTCTTAAATTTTTAGGTTTTTAAGTGTCTTTAAGGCTTAACTTAAAATAAAACTGTCATGAGAGCTCTGTGGAGGCCACTATTGCTTCTCCTTCTGAACAAATATGCAGATAAGGACTTCAGACCTTTCTTTGACTTTCATAAACTATATGCCTGTTCTGCGATAGTGGCTCAGATCCATTAACGCCATTGGGTTAGGATAACTCCCAGATGACATGCATTTTTAAAAGGTCAACAATGGCAGCCCCCACATTTGTTTTTTATGGCAGGTTTACTTTAACGTGCTGTTAAGTTTTTATAAATATTATAGTTTTTTAATGTAAAATACATTTATATTTATGCAAGTCATAGTTTCAGGAGAACATCAGAAGTTATTTCTTTGCAGTATTTACAACACTTTTATTGTTGCTTGTTTATATTGATGGTTATATTATCTCCTGCGTATTGTTTTTCAGAATCTGTGATACCTAGCAGTGGCACATTCCATGTAAAATTACCAAAGAAACACAATGTTGAACTTGGCATCACCATAAGTTGTAAGCAAATGTTTCATTATTGGATTTGAAAGTGTTTTTGTTAGAGTCTTGATGAAGAAAGCAGTGCCTGTGTATTTGTTTTCAAGAGAAATGTGTTGCTCAACCTATTCCATTCTCTTGCTCGTAACATGCCTCTGGAACTTTGTGTATCTAAATGTATTCTTAAAATCCAAAAAAGATTATCTGGAATCCTTTTTGATGTTTCCATACCCAGATTGCATTTTTTTTCCATGAAATGGCAACAAGTAGGGCTGATTTGAAAAATGAAGGCTGCCATTGATGTACTACTCACTGCTTGGTCTGTGACACAAAAAAGTATGAAACCTGATACATCCAGACATCTCACATTTTCAGAAAGAGTTCAGTAGTGGCAGCCCCACATATATCTCCTATGATAAGTTTCCTAAACCTGGTTGTTTACCATGAGTTACAGCCTTGATTTTACTCCTGTTTTCAGGGATTTCGCTCAGACTAGAACTAAAGCCATCACTTTTTTTCATTTTGAATAGAGTAAGGGAGTGTTATAACTCCCATCACTTTTTTCATGCCATCTCCCATTGGAGAGATTTCCCTTCACTTCCTGTACCATAGCCACAACAGGAAATGAGAGGAAATCCCTGATATCAATGGGGTCACCAGAACTAGTGTCCTCATTCCCCTCCATTCACGTTCTGGTGACAACTCAATTTTTGAGGATTTTCTTTCACTTTGAGAATAGTCACCGGAACAACTAGAGAACAAATAGAGAGTGTGAATCTCTCTAACTGGGACACAGTTACACAGCAATATAAACCTGGCAGGTGTGCCTATCCCTCTCCACTCTATCCAAAATTAAAAATAAATTGGTTTTAATTCTACTTTTTTAAACCACTATTGGATTACATTTACCCATCTGCATTTTTCATGTTGTGCCATCTAAATGCATGCATTTCATACACATTCAGCCTTATGGAGGATGCGTTTTGCTGGAAATCAAACCAAAGATTCAGCAAGCTGGGTTTCTTTAAGACACCTCACCAAAATGTATATGTCACTGTTGTGATATTACTTATTAGCTGTTTGCTACATTTGCACCCAAGCTGATAGTCTTGGTGGTTTCAAATATTTAAAGTGTATGTGGAGCGTTAAACCCCTGCCATGTTATTTTTGCTCTCCGTGTACCACTAGGGAAAATCCCCTTGTGGGACGCAGACTTCAATATAAAATTGACAGAGGGTCTAACTCCTCCCCCTCTATCCAAAACGGAAAAAAAAAAAAAGGTTTTACCTAGATATACAGTTTGATTGTTAGCAGTAAATGCCGTAATATTTATTCCCCAGAACCTTTGTTATATATTTTACCATCTAGAAGCTGAAATGGTAGGTGCTAAAATTTCAGCGCCTTATACTAAGCATAAGAGATATGTGATCTCCAGCAGCCCTCTGCTGAGATGCGTCAACATGTCGGTGTTTCAACCATGGCGGTAACATGCCTCTTGTACAGAGTGCTGGAAGCGCAGCCTGGAAATGTCTGCCTGCGTTAGGGATTACTGTAATCGCCCAGCATAAAAAGAAATCATGCTGTTTTACGCCTAGTGGAAAATGTGACTATATTAATATACAGTTTGAAATCTTCAGCACAGATGCTTAACATACCCTGGGGACTCTATGACCTGCTGTATAAATGAGCTGGGAAGAAAAGTTAAATAGGACAGTAATGACATTAACAATGCTATATAAATGCTTAAAAAAAGATGGTGATGATTGCTTAATACAAATGCGTAGAACAGAGTATATAGTAGAAGGTGTATGAATTATGAATGAAGACTGGGTCAGCTGGCAGAAATAGATACAGACAGGAGAGCTATAAGTTAAGGTAGCAGTGTCTCACTTTCACTTAGCAGAATGTAGATAATGCCAAGTCAGGGATCGCTCAGGTTACATCCCAGTGGACAAAGCAGGAAGTTGGGAAAGTTAACAAGCCATTAAACTCATCAGGCTTTCACTGAATGGATTAGAATTTCACAACAGATTGTTGTCACAAATGCAGCCTGCCGATATGACAAACGAATGGAGCCATCCTTTTTTAATTTGGCAGACACATTTAGATGCATCTTGTGCTATTAGAGATGCACATATGTTAAGACAGGCTGATTTAATAACATTTGTTGTTTGTTTGCAGCTTAGTTTTTGCAAGCCATATGTTATTTTCTCAAAATATGAATAAATGTAGCAATTATTTTATTAGAAATTCCCAGTTTATATGTTTCTAACTTTGGGACAAGTTTGAAATGGACATTTTTTTTAGATATTTGCACATTTTAAATTGTTAAGATAATTACTGAGAAAAGGCGCTAATGATTAATAAAGGAGTAGCCCACCCAAAATTGATGTTTCAGTTCATGGTAGATGTTGGAGGGTAAATTCCTTTTTACACCCTCTGAGGACCTTGGTGTTAGAATCAAGAAGCTAGTATAGCCCTGTCGAATATGTTTTTACATTTACATCTAAGAAAACCTAATCACATGGATCCTCCCTGTAGTTCCCTATAGCTCGGAAGCACACTTGGCACGTTGTTTTCTGTACCAAACAAATGTTGATATTCATAGAAGCCCCTAAACCATTTCCCCCGTAAACTCTACCTACATGTCCAGAAACTGGCCAAATCAGTGCAGATTGGGGTCAAATGCCTCACTTCATTGTGGGATCTACCAGATAACTTATTCTTATGTGCCATGTGCAATTAGTGCAATTGAAGATACTGCATTATGGATATCCCATGGTATTGTAATTCTTGCAGACATTCACTGTGAGGAAGCGATGTACCATGCAAATACAGGAGAGACATGACTTGCCCAGTAGTTTCTTCTATTTTTTCTATAGGTTCCTACAACTTCACCATCGCTTGGAGGCACAATTCAGGGACTAGGATAAACCTATCTCTGAATACCCACTAATAGGAGTGTTAAGGTGGCAAGGCCCCAAAGGGTTATTATCTACTCTCTATTCCCACTTGCTTAGCTGAGTGAAACTTCACAGACTATTAAGACTAAATTGCAGACCCTACTACCTACTATGTCTCCAGAGGAATGTGGTGATATATATGTATTCCTCTTATACATGGTCTCTCCAGTGTTAATAAATAGCTTAACTCAATTTTAGATTTTACACCAAACATGCCTATCTCGTGTTCGACTGCACAAAATGGGACGTATGGGCACCCCTAACTGTATCTGATTTAATAAACTCCAGGTAGATTTCATGCTCCTCATTTGGGGCTGTTGGATTATATCTGACTTCTGGCGGCAAATGGTTAATGTGTTCAGCACCTTACTGCAACTTCCTCTTCTCTGTATGCCTGACATTTGTTTATTTGGTATAGTAGATAAAGAATGTTTACCACACTACACTAGAATATTACTGCGACAATCTTTGTTTTTGGCTCACGAAGCCATAGCTAATGAATGGATGAGTCTATGGGACCTTTGGTGCAATTGTGCTCTCATGTTAAGTTTGCATAGACCTCCCTAACCGTAAAACTATACCTACCCTGCTCAGTCTAAACTTTTTGGCAACATGTTTTAGAATATATGTATGTAACAAAAGCACATAAATGACTGTCCTTGTTCCAGGTCATTATTTTATAAAACAATGTATCTGTTTTGAGTTCAGTGAACAGAATTAAAAATATCTCTGCATCAGAATTCCCATTACATGCTTCAAGCCAGAAGATGGTTTAACATAATAGACTCTACTTGTAGTAAGGGATTTTGGCAGATTTACCCTTCAATTATCTGGCCACTGAAGTTATTGTCAACCAAGTTTTTATGTGTTTCAATTGCTTGTTGCCAGACACACTTTAAAAAGTAGATTGTGGTACAAAACAATTATGTTGGTAGTCTCAACAATAAATATAAAGAATCATTTGTAAATTAAATGGTAAACACTAAGTGCATTAAGTTGATTAGAACTTTAAGGTCAATCAAAATAATGTAAAAAAACCTCTAAATAGAGGTGCATATATTATAGTTGAGGAATTCTTACATTTTATAATTTAGAGAACTGTTATCATTAGTATCTCCTTGATTCCCTAATTTCCAACAGTGGTTTATTGGCCTCCCAGAGCCTGGGGGGCTAAGATATGACTTGTTTTACAATCTTACTAAGGCAGGTTTCATTTATACAAGCGAATCTGCATGCCGCGGGCAAAGTGGTCTTTTGTTCCTTTATTGAACTTGTCACAGTTTGTATTTCCCATTATACAGAAAGCAGAGTTTGCCTCATTTAAGAAATATGCTGTGAGTTCTTTTTTATAATATAAAACAGTTGGATCAGTTTTGGATTGATTAAATTCTGTTTTTTGTGTGTGTTCTACAGCTCCGTCCAGTAGGAAAACGGGAGATCCACTGGTTATTTCCGATATAAAGAAGGGCAGTGTTGCACATCGGTGAGTGTTCTGTTCTATAGCCTTTTATAGTATTATAAATCATGAAAACTGTCTGAAACATACTTTACTGTACAACTACACAGAGGCATTGATTTAATGTGTGTTCTTACAGAATAGCTGCACCATGCATTGCATTGAAATATAATAAATACTTGAGGTATATTTTTACCTTGGCAGGAAATATAGTGAATCTGTTCAAATATAATTAAACTCTCATTGCTGAGTTGATTTTTAAAGGTGCATGCTAAAGTGTAACCATACTGTTCTTCACTTTCTCAAATAGTGGTGGGTGACTGGCATGGATAAGGCATGCATTCAGTAAAGTCTAAAATGTATGAGCTCTTCCCCTGTATAATTGTTACAGCGTGTAAAGTTGGGATAAGGACAACATGCCCGGCAGCCTGAACTTTTAGAAACCAAGTCAACATTGGCCGATCCCATATTTCTGTTCTAATAGGTTTAATAGTGGGTACATTACTAAGATAATTGGCAGAGATCCTGACAATATGGCAGTTGTAGGACTACGTCATGCTTTAGCTTAAAGTGACACTAAACTCGGGAATTAAATCTTTAAAATGCATTCAAGTACCTTAACTATTAACAAAAATGCACCTTGTGTATCACTCTACTTAATTCCCCATGGTCCCTGTGTGTGTTGTAAAGTAGCCACCCGTGCCAAGCTCGCTCCTGTGATGGACTACAATCTCAATACAAATTAGTAAACTAAACATGAGATTGTAGTCCATCACAGGAGTAAAAACTTTTTTTTAAGGGTACATATATGACTTTTTTTTCTATAGATTTATATATTCTAGATTAAGGAAACATCTGCCTTCTTTTTTGATTAAAGCATTTCAGTCAGGTTAGAGTTTGGTGCAACTGGGGGAATTATTTTCACAATTAACATGACATATGCAGTAAACTTTATTGCAACAAGAAGAAAAACATATTCTTGCGTATGTAAACATTATGCAAATACAAGAGATACGTTATTACTTTACGTTTAAAAAAAAAACATGATTGTCAATGTACAGGACAGGGACCCTGGAGCTGGGGGATAAACTACTTGCCATAGACAACATCCGACTAGACAACTGCTCCATGGAGGATGCAGTTCAGATTTTGCAGCAGTGTGAAGATCTGGTGAAGCTGAAGATACGCAAAGATGAAGATAATTCAGGTGGGGAAGTTAACAAAATAATGTATTACCAAACAGATTCTGCTTTCATTTTATTCTATTTTCTTCTCTTTAGTTATCACTTTTCTTCATCCACCTCAGGCAGTTGTATACATTTTGGAATAAATAGATCTGTCCTTTTAGGCTGTGTCTTGAGTTATAAATTATTAATTCTGTATGTGTGACATTCAAGAGCACATTTGACCTGGCTGTGGATGTTATGCCACTATGCTTACATGAGAAATAAACCCCTTCTTTTTGGCTATGCTCCCATATAGTGACTAGTTATTGTATTAAAATAGAACTATGGCTTGCCAATAAAAAGAAATGTGTGCTGCAGCACTTAATTAGAAGTCCAGATTTATAGTTTCTCTTGGTCCCTCTGCAAAGTCCCACAAATACTTGTTGATACTACAAGTGAAGTCCACCTAATGTTACTTCCTGTGATGGTGTGGCAACAATGTTGCACTGCTGCTGAATTCATGGCAGAGAAGCCATTCTCATGTAGGCCGTACCTGCTTGCACTACATTGTCACTGCTGATCACAAGCCGGTAGCTTGTCAATCAGCATCTGGCCACACTTGTCCACTGCTTTCTGGGTTGATAACTGTGCCTCTGTTGCTGAAACTATCCCACTTTGAACTGCAGTGTCTGGAAATGGGAGTATGTGAGACACAAAATGAAGGCGGATTTGGCAGTCAGGGAAGGTAAAGAAAGTTTTTCTTTACATTATGAGGTTTGTGCATCACATAGTAACTGGTTTTAATACTTGTCATACAAAAGCCTTTAGTTGTACTTTAAATATTTATAAAATATTGACTTTGTAAATGCTAACAAAGATATCAGTAGTAGTCACTGTAGGGCTCTTTCCTTGAATTTCTATAATTATTGTATAATTCGTGCAAGTGAAGATTGTGTTTACATAGATTTGTGCTCAAAAGTTTGCATACCCTTGGAGAGTTGGTAATATATGCATCATTTGTAAAGAAAACATGAGTGAGCAGGGAAAACCCAATTCTCTTATGGGATTCATATTCAGCTGAATGTCATAACAGAATAGCACAATCGTAAAAAAAAACATGGCAACAAATAAAAAAAATTAAATGACCCGTTCAAAAGTCTGCATACCTTAGTTCTTCATACTGTGTATTGGCCCCTTTAGCAACAATGAGAGCACGCAGTATTTTGTAATAGCTGCCTACGAAGCCCTGAATTCTTGCTGGTGTTATATCTTTCCATTCATCTTGTCAAAATGCCTCCAGGTCATGGAAAGTCTTTGGTTGTCTTGCATGAACCACACGTTTGAGATCTCCCCAGAGTGGTTTGAGGATATTAAGGTCGGGAGACTGTGATGACCACTCCAGAACCTTCACCTTTTTCTGCTGCAGTTAAGTGCGGTCAGGTGAGGCAGAGCCTCACCTAGTATTAAGGAAGAAAAAGCTGTCAGCTTCCAGTCTGAAGCTGACAGCTTTTTTTTTATTTAGACTGACTTGTAAGAGGTTACACAGCAAGGAAAGCCTCTGTGCTGTGTAACCTGTCATGAATGGAGCGCCGCCTGTTAATTACAGGCGGTGCCTCATCCGGCTTTTGACACCATTGTTATGTTACACAGCAGCGGGCTTTCCCACTGCTTTGTGTAACCTAACATAGTGAGGCCAGATCTACAACAGCCTCTACTTGGTGTTAGAGGCTTGAGCTCTGTGGATGGTTTGGACCAATGGCAAAGCACAATTGGTCCAAGCTGTCCAATCAAAGAAAAGCCCAATCAAAACACTGAGGATATCTATCTGGATGCTCCTCCCTTTTCCCTCCCTCCTCCACGCATAGCTCTGTGGCGGGGAGGGGGCAGCCAGGGGGAATGCCTCACCTAGCACGGACCTTACTGGACATTCCTGTTCTTCTGTAACCATCGGACGTTCAATTTGGCCTTGTGGTTAGCGTCATTGTCGTGCTGGAAAATCCAAGAGTGTCCTATGCGCAGCTTTCATGCAGAAGAATGCAAATTGTCTGCCAGTATCTTCTGATAACATGTTGCATTCATCTTGCCATCAATTTTCACAAGATTCCCCATGCCTTTAGAATCTGGCAGTTGTGGCTGCAATCTTTCTTGGTCTACCTGACCTTGGCTTGGTCTCAAGAGATCCCTGAGTTTTGCACTTCTTAATAAGTGATTGAACAGAACTGACTGGCATTGTCAAGGCTTTAGATATCTTTTTATATTGTTTTCCATCTTTTATAAAGTTCCCCTACCATGTTACGCAGGTCTTTTGACAGTTCTTTTCTGCTCCCCATGGCTGTGTATTTAGCCTGCTCAGTGCATCCACATGAGAGCTAACAAACTCATTGACTATTTATACACAGACACTAATTGCAATTTAAAAAGCCACAGATGTGGGAAATTAAACTTTAATTGCCATTTTAACCTGTGTGTGTCACCTTGTGTGTCTTTAACAAGGCCAAACATTCCAGGGTATGTAAACTTTTTATGAGGGCCATTTGGGTGATTCCTGTTATCATTATGATTTAGAAAGGAGTCAAACAACTATGTGATAATAAATGGCTTCATATGATCACTGTCCTTAAATAAGAGTTTTTTTTCGCATCAGTCATATTTTCAATATCAATGCCAAAATGTCACCATATCTGCCAGGGTATGCAAACTTTTGCGCACAGCTGTATCCAGAGAAACATTGTTCCTTTCTTGTCAGCATTTTATAGAATCTTAAAGACGAGTTAAATACATCTTTCTATATTGCTTATCTACAATTGAAGGGAAAAAAAGTTAGCAATTTAATGACTAAATGGTTTCCAGACTCTCTGGTGTGTAAATAATTCTTCACCCCAGTAATCCTAAATGTCTGGCAGCCATGCACTGTCATGCCACATTGACTAATAAAGATGCAATGCAGTTAATCTCCTAAGTGTTTGCATTTAATTAGAGATGATCTCCGCACTGATACAGAGGCAAAAATGTTTTATACTTGTAGATGAACAGGAGAGCTCTGGAGCTATCATTTATACTGTGGAACTGAAGAGGTACGGAGGGCCATTAGGAATTACGATTTCTGGCACTGAAGAGCCTTTTGATCCCATTATCATCTCAAGCCTTACTAAAGGTGGACTGGCAGAAAGGTAATGACTACCCTGCAGCATGTTTCTATAAAATAATATAAAGAAGTCTACGCAGTTGTGCCCTAAGTTCAAACATAACCAAAGCAATATCTGTATGCCTTTGTTTTCCTCTTAAGGTGCCCATACACCTTCTGATTATCGTGCGATAATGGCGGGTGATCCCGCGAACGTACGATAGTCGGCAGGTGTATGGGCACCGTGTGACCGCATCTACTGTACGCACGACTAGATTGCGCTTGTATGACTGTGATAGCGGCATACGAGTTTAAGTTGTACTGGATAGACACTGATAAGGAATGCTCACTGTACTGCAAAGGGCTGCATAATATGGTGGGTTTGTATGAATATATGTAACAATCTGTATCCATTGAAGCTAATTCTGCAGTGCCCTTATTTCTCTCTTTCTTTCATGGGGCTATTTATACAGAGCAGATGAACTATGAATATCACAAGCTGATTTAAAGTGCTCACCTGCTGGTAGTAATTACTTAATTGAAGAGATTGCATAAGAAGAGGCTCCAACCAACAATTTCTCAAAATACCAAATCTAATCCTTGTGAAAAATACTTGTCTGTTATTATGCATTCAAAGAGAAGTAAAGTATTGAATTATTTCCTGTTTTTATTATGATGAATAACCCTTGAATGTATTGTTTATTGTGAATGACCTTGGTTTTAAGTGGAACTATTTTTTGGGAGTGGAGTGAGGTGTGATCTGGTCCATGACCCTCATGATGATATCTCCCCCTTCCTTTTGTGATAGCCTGGGCTCTGCATTGAGCTGAAGTTCCTGGTTCTTTTTTCTGAAATCCTTTCTCCATATGTTCCTATGGAAGATCCACTAAGGGGGCACTGACCCCATAATGCTGGTAAATTCCCAGTAGGAATATATGAAGGATGCACTCTAGACACGGAGTGACATTTAGCTTGCAGCAATGCTCTGCCTACCACAGTAAGATCAGGAGATATTCCTGCCAAGGACAGCAGTAGAGGCTCAACAGGGGATCAAACCCTTACTGTGTCTTCCTAAACCTAAACAAATAAAACATTTGGAATTATTATAATGTCACACTTTGTGTTTCTTCTGATTTTAGGACAGGCGCAATCCATATAGGGGATCGAATACTAGCCATAAATAGCAACAGTCTAAAAGGCAAACCTTTGAGTGAAGCCATTCATTTATTACAGATGGCAGGGGAGACTGTCACTTTAAAAATCAAGAAGCAAAATGATGGTAAGCCAATTTTCTGTTTAATATGTGCTTTAAGTACCTTTTTGGTGACTGTTCTCTACAGCTAGCCATCCTCGTTTATCACAGAAACCTAAATAAGAACTGTCTGTTTTGTCTTTCTGCCATTAGACATGTACATATCTTCAGCACATGGCATTTTGCTAGGGATTGTTAATGAAAAGATTTTTGTCAGGAAGTGGTTAAATATTTGTTTGTTTAGAGAGAGGGAATATAGAAGCTGAAATAACACCTGAGTTTATTTTGGGTAATATATAGGGATGCGCCGATACCAGTTCAGATACCAGTGCCGATACTTGGTCTTTTTTAATGAGAACTGCTGGGACCTAGCTATGGTGCTCCACCACTGTCCTGAAATCATTAGTGGATATTGTTTTAGAAAATAATATGTGAATATTGTCACATGACAATAAACAAAAATGTATCAGTACTTGTGTCTGTAAGTACTTGGGCAAATATCAGTATTTGCAAAAATGGTATCGGTGCATCCCTTTATATATGTTTATAAAAACGAAATCATACATTAAAACAGGGATGTACAAATTCCAGGAGCTCCGTGTGCTCCTTACAAATGACAGCTGCCTCCTAACTTTTTTACTTTTCTCTAGTCTAGTCCTGGAGCTGGAAAAGTATCTGTACTTGTACAGAGTACGGTACTTGGTATCGGTGCATCCCTAGGAATATAGTTAATACCAAGTGAACAGCATTAATTGTAAATAAATGTGATTTAGTGTTTCCATTGACCATGCATTCAAAAACCATTTTTTTTCCCTTTATGAATATTATATGCATTCATTCCAGCACAAATCAGCTGAAACACTATTAGATTTCATATCTGTGATTCTTTTCTCTGCCACAGAAATATGCCCTGCTTGTTTAGCTTTTACTCATCATGTCCATATTCACTCTTGTCTTTAAGAAACAAGCCCAAAGCCATTTGCATCACCAATCAGAGTGAGTGAGCTGTGTGATGCTGACGATGACACTCCTGTCACTCAGAAATCCAGCAACCTCTCTGATATTTACTCTACCACAGTGCCGAGTGTGGACAGTGCAGTGGAGTCCTGGGATGGATCTGCTGTGGACACAGCTTTTGGAAGCCAAGGTAAATAATATATGAAGATCAGCATAGCTATTTATATTACAGCATTGTTTAGCATGCAAAAAAGTTCTGTAGAGCTAAAATGTCACTTCAGTCTGAAAAGGTGCCCATGGTAGACTGCAGGCCATCGGGTAGAAGCTGTGTCAGTGTATTATATGTTCCTGAGTAATGATAACCTTACCTGTCATGAAATGCAGTGCAGTCAGCCTCACAAAAGGACAATCTGGCTTTATGATTACTCTGTCCAGTCTGACAAAATGATTTACTTTGTAAGAGACTGAAAAAACTAAAGAAATAGCCAATGTTTTGTTTTTTTAACCAGGAGACTCTTTCCTCTACGATGGATTTATGTTAAAGACACAAACTACAGTAACCGATGTCAACCAGTTAGAATTCTTATTTTGATGACCCTTGTTTATGAAATAAGCCTGCTTGCAGCTAGGTATGCTGCACTTTGCACATCATCTTAGCCATCTGTGCTGGTGTCTTCATTAGAGATTCCTGAGTCTTCTGGATGGTTTGTACTGGTAATACACTGAAAGTATTTAGTCAGCAATAATAAGAAACACTGTAAAAACTCCCCGTTTTAAATTGGACAGGGGAAGTATTATATGAACTAAACTTTACTTTAGGGAACTCAGGCTTAGTCTGGAAAGAAAAAAAAAATAGTTCATCCTTTTTAGTGAATTTTTTTGTGTCTAGGTCCAAACTTCCAAGCGTCGGGATTCAGCTTCAATGCATATGAATGGAGGAGCCCCATGCAGAAGGGCAGTCTGTCTCCTTTAAATAGACCAGCTAATAATCACTTCCAGGACACAGGGCTTAGTGATGATGAGTGGGAGAGACCTGCAGCCACTGGGTAAGTAATACAGCCTCATACTAGGATGTCTGCAGCATAAAGCAAGGGTAATTGGAAAGCCCAAACTCCTTAGACCCGGGAGTCTACCTGCAGTGTTCTGCTTTTCATATGTATCACAAACCAAATTCTACCATGTGGATTACTGGTTCCCAATGTCCTTGTACCTTTGTAAAAAAAAATGATCCTGGGTGGTCATGTAGCAGTTTCCTTATTTAAAATTTGTGGTGTGTTTTTTCCTCAAACTGGTCATGGACATGGGTTACAATCACCTGATCTGGCCGTATGCACCCAGATTGAGCAATGATCTCAAGTCAGTACTAGCAGTTTAAAAACCTTATCCATGCATTCTTGTTCCTTCTGAACAACAGTGTCATTGGTTGTATCTGCCCACTCTTTTCTCCACCCTTATACATATGTATCACAATACCAATCAATACTACTCAGATGAGATTTTTCCAACTAATACTGTTTATTACAAACATATATTGCTGCACTTTAAGGTAAATGGCTTAATTGAGCAATATTTTAGCAGCTTGACTAAGTGGATAAATATCACCTACATAGCTCTACGGGAGGCTCCATCACTTTCAACCAACTTTCATATGAAAAAACCGATGGGTTCAGTCATCTTCAATACAAATGCCCTTATTTGGTAATTTTTTTGTAATCGAAAACTTGTTGAAATTGCCTGAAAACTGTTGTGTTTAGCCAGCATGAGACTGTGAAAAAACACAAAAAAGAATAGCACAGCTGTATATTTTGTGTCTAAATGATCACATCTAATCACCTATAATTTACAGACTGAAATATAGATGCCACCAAACTGTGAAATTTACAGCTTCCTTTCACTAGTGTCACCGACTGTGAGCTATACAGTTTCTTTTTACTGGTGTCACCAACTGTAAAGTTTACAACTTCCTTTCATTCAAGTCACTAACTGTGAACTATACAGCTTCTTTCCACCTGTGTCACCAGCTTTGAGAATATTCAGCTTCCTCTTACAGCTGTCACCTACTGTGAAACAAGCAGCTTCCTTTTACAGGTGTCACTAACTGTACACCACTTGTAGCAGACAGTTTTGTAAAGTGTCTAGTCTTAAAGGTAAAGTAAAATGGTTTTGGAAATTTGAAAAAAAATTTTTTTGCAGTTTACAAGCTCATAAACCGATTGTTTATGTGATGTATTTTATTTTTATAAAGATGTTTAACTGAGCGTATACCTGAGACAGTGGTTTTATAGTCATTCTGTTTTGTCTAAAGAGACTGCCTATTACTGTATGCTTTCTAACTAAAAAGCCAGATGGCGCCATATGTGTAGAACAGGAGAGCTGCGTGTTCTCCTCTGATTCGTTCAGCTCTGAGTGTAGTTTGAGCTCCTACTATTGTGGTCCATTAACAGCACAGATTATTTACAGCAAAGGAGTGAAGGGAGTCAGAAAAGGGACACATGGGATTTTTGTCTTACCTTTTAAAATCCTTTTCTTGGAGTACTTTACAGGACACGGACACTTTGTCTTAGACCATTGGATTATGCAGCTGCCATAAGGTGATTGGATACTGACAAACAAAGCTGTAAGGACAGCACTATATAGCCCCCCTTCCCCACTTCCTAGCAAGCCTCAGTTTTATAGCAAGCAATAATAGGAGTACATTTTAGGAAAAGAGGGGACAGAGATTGTGTCAAGTAATGTACTCCAAGAAAATATTTTAAAGGTAAGAAAAAAATCCTAATTTGTTAATCGTATAATACAAGTCACAGACTTGTTAAGTCTTAGACTAGTGGGACATCCAAAAGCAATACAGCTGAGGGGTTGGCAACACATCAAATGCTAATAGGCCCATGTAACAAACTGGTCAAAGAAGGGCTCGGAAAGAACTGCAAGCAACTTGGAGCACCTTACAACCGAAATCGGAATGGCATCAGAAGTTGCCTTAACATCCACCTGGTAAAACTTAACCAATTTGTGAACAGAAGACCTGATAACCCTTGCAAATCTAGGATACAGATGCCTGATGCTGAAAAAGCCAAGAAGCACTAACGGATCTGGTGGAATGAGCTTTGACAGGAAAAGGTGGAATCCCATCCTGTAAACTTAAGGCTTGAATGATGAGATGCCTAATCCACCTGGAAATAGTGGCAGCAGCAGACAGGGTGTGCCATGTTAACATAAGACAGTGGAGAGAAATCTTCCTAGGATGTTCAGAAACAGAACATAGAAGGAAGAAGAGGGAAGTACAATGTCCTGGTTAAGATGGAAGGAAGAAACTACCTTTGGAAGAAAGGAGGCCTTCGATCTCTATACAACCTTATCTCTGTGTAATACTAGGAAGGGATGTCATGAGCATTTTCCAGACCATCAGGATAAACTATTTCCATGAATCCAGTGTGCGGAGTGGAGAGCCACCATGCCAGGGCAAGTCTGGACTTTGCTGGTCAGGTGCATAGGAAAATCCAGATACTAAGCCTGCTTTTCCCACATTGCCAGAATGTAGAACTGCAACAGTCTGGCGTGAAACTGGGCTTAAGGGACTGCCACGAAGTTGACCACCATCGGGCCCAAGCACATTTCAGATGCTTGACCCAAGCATCTGAAATGTCCAGGGACCAGATTCCCGCAAAGGCACTGCCTCATGAGGGGCAGGACTTGTTCGGAGGGTTTAAAAGGTGCAGGTCTTGCAGAGGAACTGTGCTCTGGCTTGGATATGACCAAGCGATCTCAAGGCTGCAAAGGAAGCCACAGTGACTATGGATCAGCAGAGACTTGCTAGAGTTTCCCAGTGCAGAGTGAAGATGTCCATTCACTTAAGGACACTAACAAAGCTCAGACTTGCTCCGAGTGGCAGGGGTTATCTAAAGCTGTCCTTACAGCTTTGTTTGCCAGTGTCCAGGCACCTGGAAGCAGCTGCACTGGTCTGAGCATGTACATTATAAATTGTATTTTTTTTGTCCTGAACACAATAAATCAAGAAAATAAATACAGCTACATCTAACATTCTCTTAAACATATTCTGTGCCAGGTTTCCTGGAGGTCCAGATGACCCAGAAGCTGACCAGGAGGAAACTTTCTGGTCCCAGGCACTTGAGGATCTAGAAACATGTGGCCAGTCAGGAATTCTTAGAGAACTAGAGGTAATATATTCACACTGATAAACAGAATGCCAATAGTTTTCTTGTTTCTTTCGGTAAACACATTTTGTTATCTTTACAGGGGAAACCTGATAAATGTTCTAAGAACATGATACTTTTGGTATACAATCCCTTTGTGTTTCTCTTTGTGTGTTGATTTACCTGCCTGCTTGTTACAGCTAGAGTGCAGTGTATGCAAGTTGATACAGCATGTAGATACATAGCTTGTTACTGCATACTCTTTATCATTCTCTAAATTAATAAGTGGCCCTTACTACTGTCCATAAAATATGTACACATACCATGTTAAAAGTCTAGGAAGACTAATGGTTATTTGACAATTTTTTGTTCATTTTACAAGTTTATAAACTGATGCTTTATATTTGTTAATGTATATGTACACATACTTTCTAACCATTTATTAAAGGGTGCATCCCTAACACTCAATTTGTAAAGGATCCTAAGTTTACCATTAAGAAAGCCTGACTATGCTGTTTTTTTCCCATCTTTGCAAAGAGAGGGGGGTTGGGTGCCTGCAGAGGTAAATATATTTATTATGCATCATTTACCAAACAAAAAAATATATACATTCCAAATCAAAGGGACAGCACAGATGAATGGCAGAAGCCCTTTATTTCCCTATCGTATCTTACATTTCTGGTTGCTTCTGTGAAAAGTCAAAAAATGCCACGTGACAGCGTTCATACCTGGTGATCGGTCACACTGCATTATGGAACTGTGGAGGAACCTAGCTACATAATCAGAAGGTACTGCATTGCAAAGGAGAGTGAACCAGGAACACTAACATTACAATATGGTAAGAAGAGGGTGATTTCTATTCAACTGCGCTGTCAGTATAGATTGTGAAACAATGTGACACGTTTGCTTTCAGGGTTATAGCAGTACCTGGCCATGTAGCTGAAAGGGAATCCTTATGCCTTCTGTGATGGGAACATTTAGATTGAACACAAAATAATGATTCAAATTTAGTTGTGTATAGTCTGCTTAAAGGAACTTTGTCATATTCCTTGTTAACTGGCTCAGCCAACACTCTAACATCTTCTGAAAGCAGCCATTGTCCAACCACAGGGCAATATTCCAGGTGAACACCTGTATCACTCATTTTAATATCCTTGAATAAGCTTATTTAAAAGGGACAAAACCTGGAAGTGGCTTCAGCCACAACCATAATATATTTGCCAAGCCAAATGGTGACACCAGGGCGACTATATGATGGATATTGCAACAGTACATTGTGATCCTCAACACTGATGCAAAGTATCATGGAAACATAATTGCAAGTGTTTTCATCCTTGCCCAATTTAATGGAACATCACCAAACATTTAAGTATGCCAGCTACCCCACAAATATCAGAACATCTTGTATGGTCCCATACATCCCATCACTAGAATATTTGCCTGTTTTTAAAAGGCTGCTCTGTGTGCTGGCTGATAGCATGTGAATCTCCCAGAAGAGTATGTTCTTTGCTTGTGTGTTAAGAGTGAATCTGAAAAGTCTTTGGTTCTTTCTATATCTGCTGCATATGCCTGATGAATGGGACATGTATAAATGGGTTAAAACTGTGTTGCTATGGTTCAAAAATAACATCTAAATTATATATTACATACAGCACTTAATCATAAGTACATGAGAGGTGCTATCTGGAGAACAATGGAGTAATTGCAGTGAATTCTATTTAATGCTCAGGGACTGGAGTTCAGTCAGCTCTGTAAATGGGGTGCTGCAAGCTAGATGTGTTTGTAATGCCCAAATAAATAAACATACTACTTCTGGGTGAGGCTATGTACAGTCTTATGCCAAATTTTGGACCACCCCCACGGCAAATTATATTCTCAGCGGAGTAAAGGTAATACAATCTCTGCAGGGAATACATACTATGCTTTTACACATTTTAATGTACAAATACCATAACATTTTGCATGTTCAAACTATTGGGTTGTTAGCACTCGTATCTATCCCTTTGTCAGAAATCACAGGTTTTAAACATCACTCTTGTAGCCAGCTATCAGACTTTGTATACTTTGTCTACCAATGTCTTCACACTTTGGCACATTTCTAGTTTAGAAATATTCTTACACTGTCTCGCATTAACTATATGTTTAAGACTTCACTTAACCACAGATTTTATATTAATTTTCAAATTTGTGGACAGCTCTGCATGCTGATATGAAATCATCTTACATTCATTAGCTAAACAAACATATTTTTATTTTACGTACAATTCTTTTTTTTTCACTTTCTGGTCTAATTTGGCACAAATGATGTAATCTGTGCACAAGAGTTGAAACTTGGGAAGGTTACATCAGAAGTGCATTGCTAGGAAATCTCATCTGTAAACTCACGAGATCTCAAGGAAAGGCATTTTCCTCCCCTGAGATTATGTGCATGGTCACGTGTTTTAGTCACATGTCAAAGTTCCAGGAAGTAAAGGGAGATCTAGGAACCTGCCCTTGGTAAACATGGCCAATGTCAGAAAACTGGGGAGGAAAAGAAAAATAAGGTATGCAAAAAATACAAAGCCTGCAATTATCTAGAAGTATGTCTTTGTAGATTGTCATTACTAAACATTTCTAAAGGTTTGTTTGGTGTTATTTTGAAGATATGGGTAAAGATATTCTTTAACCACCAGCCGTAAAAAAACGGCTGGCCCGGAGCTCTCTAGATCTGAGCGGGCGTTACCATACAAGCGATCTGCCGGCTGTAGAGCCGGCGGATCGCGTGTATGGGTTGCCGATCGGTTCCCCCCCCCTCCGCCGTTGTCCCGCTGATTCCGGGCTCCGCTGTGCCCGGTGCGAGCCCGGGATCAGCAATGTCAGCTGTGTCACAGGGGATCAGAGGGCGCTCGGTACACGAGCTCCCTCCGGTCCCCTCTCTGCAAGAATGCGGAAGTGTTGTATATTACATCACTTCCGCATTCTTGTGTCACTCTCCAGCTTCAGAAGCTGGAAAGAAGCTGATGGAGCAGATCTGTGCTTCATCAGCTTCTTTTGGGGGGTCCTAGGTGACATTAGGGGTCTTGGAGACTCCTGATGTCTCCATAAAGAGGACCTGTCACATATTTTGCTATCACATAAAGGGTTTTTATTAGCCCCGTATGCGATAGCAATAAAGTTTAGTGGGAAAAAAAAGGGGGAAAAAATTAAGTCCCCCCCCAAAAATGTTTTTTTAAAGTTACACATAAAAAAGAATAAAAAAACAAAAAAAATTTTTAAGTCCCCACCCATACATACACGCATGCAAACATGCGTCGGGGGCGCATACGTGCAAAAAAGACGATTGCGCCCATTACGCCGCACATGTTACATATCGCCGCGAACGTCGGAGTGAGAGCAATAAGTCTAGGGCCATCAATCACTGATAACACTAAACTGATGAGCGGTAAAAGCTTTTAAAGTGTCGCTTATGGGCAATTTTGGGTATGGTAGTTTTCTGCGATTTCGCAGGTGCGCACAATTTTAAAGCTTGACATGTTTGGTGTCTATTTACCCGACGTGACCCCGACTTTTATATTTTACCAAAAAACTGGGTAATAATAAATGTTTCCTAACATAATGTAAAAAAAAAAAAAAATGTAAAAATTTTCTGTAATTTTTCCTAATTATAGTAAAAAATAAAAAATTGTATAAAATTAATTTCAGTACAGCGTTGCATGACGGAATAAACTTCAGTCAAAATACTGCAGCGCTGAACACTGAAAAATGGCCTGGCCAGGAAGGAGGTCTAAACAAGTGGTTAAAGCCCAACTCCAGGCCAAATTCGTTTCTTTTTTCTGCACATTTTTGATAGAGTGGGGAAGGGTTAGAACTAGGGATGTTCAGATACCAAGTACCGTACTTGGTACAAGTAAAAGAACAGATACATTTCCAGCTTCCAAGACTAGAATAGAGAAAAATTCAAAAGTCAGGAGGCAGCTGTCATTTTTAAGGAGCATACGGAGCTCCAGCTGGTATATGGACATCCCTAGTTAGAACCTCTGTTAACTTTGTACCCTCTTTCCCTTTTAGTGAAGTATGGACAATTTATGCTGTCTGTGCCCCCAATTAGGAGTTTCTGTCTCACATGTTGTCCAGGTCACAGGTGTCAAGTGGGCATTTAAAACCTGCTAGAGGTGCAAACTATGCCTTACTTTACATTCTTTGAAGGACACAGTGGAAATCTTGAATCTCTGACCATGGGTTATAGCTCCACCTTCAGGAGTAGAACATTAGGCAAAAAACAAAACCACAGCCTAGGGTGGTCCCTGATAGTGCCAAAACCCTTATCTGCTTGAAGCAGCTCAGTTAGTTGTGATGAAGTACAAAGAAAATAACTGGTTACAGTTAGAAATATAATTTTACAGTAGATACAAAAATTCATTTGAAGAGTTCTTCAATAACTGACCATTGGGATGACCCAAAGCAGAGTCTACTTAGGGGTGGGAAAAAAACGAAACTTCTCCAGGCAGGAGCAGTGCAATGCCTAATAAAGGAAGGAGGCTCTTATCCCTGTGTAGGACCAGAAGGGGTAATTACTGGACAAAGCTATGCAGGTAATAGCAACAAGAAATACAATCTAGTTAGTAAATGTGAAAAGGAGAAAATTCCTGATAGGTTCAAAAGGTGGCTTTAAAAAAAATGCTGAGAGAACCTACTTGAAGTCCAACAAAGTCACAGAAGGTTGTACAGGGGAAGATGTGAGGGACATCCTGTACAAAAGTTTTAACCTAGGGATGAGAGGCTAGCGGTCTTTGGAATAAGATCACAAGCGCTCAGATTTATCCCTTGAAGATACTTGGGTACCAATATTGATTGAGACCTGACAGCAAAAAGTCAGGATTTTTTCCATGGAGTATTTCCTGGGGTGAAAAATGTATTTCTCAGCACCAGGTGAAATATTCCATCCATGTGGCATACTTCAACTGTATTGCCAGCACAGCGGAAAATAGATAGCCTCATTTTAAATAGTCTAGGAATCACAGATTCCGAAAGGCCCTCATCTCCCAAGAGCTTCAATAGCCATGCCTTTAAACCAGTGACTATAAAGCCGGTTGATAAATTGGTCCACGAGACTGAATATCCAGGTAGTCAAGTCAGGTAGAGCCCACGGAGCATCCACCAGGCGTCTAATCAGGTCGGAATACAACATCCACTTGGGGCAATCTGAAGCTATGATTATCACTGGAAAAAGTGTAGATCAGGCTGTACTGATCCCATTGAGCTACCAGAGCATGTGCTGCTTCAACCAGAAGATCTTTGACCCTAGAGACAGATCTGTCCAGTGTTTTGAGGAAGCCAGAAGGTCCACTTCTGGTGTCCACAAACTGCAACATAGGTCCTGGAACACCTCCAGGTGTAGGACCCAATTTCCCTGAATTCGGACTCTGATGGCAGAGGAAGTCTGCTTGCCATATATCTACCCCAAGGATGCAAATGGTGGAAAGACTGGAAGTGAAGTCCTGTCCTGGACAGAATCCTTTCTACTGCTTTTGCTGCAAGAAGACTTTTAGATCCTCCCAGATGGTTGATGTACGCTACTGCATTGTCCAAATAAATCTGAACCGGATGACTCTCCATCCAGGAGGTCCATTGTTCTAGAGACAAAGCAACAGCAGGATCCAAGCAACCACAGGGGAATGATCAGCCCCCAGAGGTTCTTAGGCCTAACACCTAGGGATACCTAGGGAAGGGCAGCACAGCGGTATAGTGGTTAGCACTTCTGCCTTGCAGTACTCGGGGGTCCCCAATTCAATTCCTTGTCAGGACACTATCTGCAAGGAGTTTGAGATGTTCTTCCTTTGATTTGAGGATCTACAGCTGAGTGATGCATAAAAAAGCTACATTTCTGTAAATAGTTACGGTACTTGAATGCATTTTTAAGACAACTTCTGAGTTTAGTGTCACTTGAAGTTGGCTATACCCAGCTCAAATTCTGGCCTATTCAGCAGGAATCAAAGTTTAGGCAATGGGTGGCCCTGTCTGCACAAAAAATTATCAGCCAAACAGTGACTACGTCCAATAATATGCAGTCATTGGTTGGGTATTCAAACAGCTGTGGGTACTGGATGTCTGAATACTGAATTCAAGTGATTTCTCTTGTTCAGCCCACAGAGCTAAATGAGAGAAGCTTACTTGTGTAAGGCTAGCTTTATGTACATGGACCAATCTTTCTTGTAAAGAAAACAAGTAAATAACAGTTTTGTGACTCGTTTTCTGGTTACTCAAAATTGTATTTATTGCATGATGGTCCTTGGTCAGTGACTCCGAAAGTACTGAAGCCAGAGACTGCCAGGCAACTAACAATTATAGAAGGTCTTCCCTAATGGCAGCCTCTGTATTGTTCACAGGATATGTTTCCTTTAAATTCTAGTATTGTGATTAGCTGACTTGGATTGAAGCCTAATCAGTCATTTACGTTCTAGGACCTTTAAAATGGTACATATACAAATAGAGATGTCCCGATACCACTTTTTCAGGATCAAGTACAAGTACTTCCCCTCATGTACTTGCCGATACCAATTACCAATACTTTTTTTTAAAGGGACAGGTGACTTTAAATGATCCATAGTACAACTATATGTTATGTACTATGGATCATGATTTAACCTATTCATGTTAGCAGGGGAGAATTGTAAATCTATTGCTGGAGTGTAGTGGAGGTGTGTACTGTATATATGTACTACATATATATTACACACGTCCAGTACACTATAGCAATAGTTTTACAGCCAGCGCTGTCCCAGATTCCCTCACTCAGTTTCACTCCGATCCCTGTTGCCTCACGCGGTGCTTCTGGTAGTTGGCGCTGGGCAGGATCGCTGCATCGCGTCCCGGTGCTCAGCTTGTGGGAGGCACTCACAATTCTGCCTTGCTAACATGAATAGGTTAAATCGTGATCCATAGTACATATACAGCACACATGTCCCGTACACTGCAGTAATAGAGTTACAATTATCCCCTGCTAACATGAATAGGTTAAATGATCCATAGTGCATATCACGTAGTTGTACTACGGATCATTTAACCCATTCATGTTAGCAGTGCAGAATTGTAAATCTACTACTGCAGTGTATTTTATATGTAGCACATAGAATGCACTGCAGCAGTAGATTTAGAATTATGCTCTGCTAATATGAAGGGGTTAAATGATCCATAGTACAACTACATGTTATGTACTATCATGTACTATGGATCATTTAACCCCTTCATATTAGCAGAGCATAATTCTAAATCTACTGCTGCAGTGCATTCTATATGTAGCACATATACCTGAGGATGTCGTCGGTGCTGAGCTGGAGAGGAGCGTCGCGTCGCGTCACTGCTGCCCCGGTGGGCGGCGCTCCAGGTGGGGTCCTAATTTAGGTGGCCGGCGACTACCTGGAGCTCCGCCCACCGGAGCAGCATTGACGCGACGCTTGGTGTGACAAGTTTAAAAAAACAACATAGCGCAAGCTTTGGCGCTTTGTATCGGGGCATTTTGACAAGTACAGGTACTTGTCAAAATGCCCTGTATCGGCTCCCGATACCGATGCTAGTACCGGTGGGTATCGGGACATCCCTATATACAAATGTATGCATGTGAAATATGTTCACACATACACACAACTAAAGTAGAAATGTGCCACTTTCTTCTGTTCTGTGAAATGCAGCAACCTAAGAGTAATTGTGCAACTCAATTTGGAAGATGTCATATTAGTTCCCTGCAGGCATTGTGTTAACTTCTTTTCACTGAGAAAAATCTACAAAACATGTGTTTTGATTTGGGGTGCCCAAACCTTTGCACAAGACTGTATGTTACTTAATGGTAAATAAAACCCTATTTACAGTGTTTGCTGTGGTCTGGATATTTGGATTTTATGAATCGGCTATTTTATGTTACACATTACAAAGAAATCCCTCAAATCTGGTTCATTTTATATTCATTTATTCTAGAGAAAACTGCTTTTTTTTTTTAAATAGTTATGGCTCATACTGTTTATACATGTCCCAATAATTTCTTATGGAAGCCCTCTGCTATTTTCTGCAGTTTTTTTTCCTGTATGATATCATTAAAAGCATTAGTTTCTTTACCTGGAAAAAAAACTTTTGAGACAATTCTGTAGGATGTATTTTCCATGAGATTGGGATTATTGACAACCCAGTGCTTTCAGCAATGACATTATACAACATGACACAAAATGTACTGTCAGTTTTCTATTTAGATAGAAATTTGACAAGTCAGTGCACGTTCTTCATTACAAATGTAATTCAATTACATGCTTTATCCAGACCTGTCACATTCTGTTATAATTAGTGATATAGTCAGAACCACCAAGCATATGTACAATTCAGAATGGGAACATAGGGCGTCATTTCATTAAACTAGAGTAGAGAAGGAAAAACACAGGGCACAGGACTGTTCACAATAACCAGACAGGTTCAAGAATAGCTAGAATCGTACGGTTATCTATGTCAGTTTAGGGGCCTATTCACGCTGTTGTTTTGTGATAACAATGCATGTTAAATGTGTTGGTGTGGTGTTATTTATTCTGAATGTCACCACAATGTACCTTGCCAATGGACATGCGTTGTAGTGTATGGCAGTACACTAAATTGCGGTGCGTTGCCAGAAATGTTACATATATCGTATTAGTGCATTCTGGTACATAAGGCAGCCCATTGAAATGAATCAGCTGCCTTAATGCGAAGTGCAGCATAACGAGTGTCAATGCACTACAACAGTGTGAATGAGCCCCTTATATATATTAAACATAAGCAATTCCTGCTGAATTCTGACAGAGCAGGTCATGTTGTTATCCTGCCTCCTGCATGTTTTCCCATTCAGCTTGGGAGCTCATTGACATTTGTTTGTGTGCTCATACACAATATTGTCTTCAGCCTAATAATTAGCTGCTTTGATCAATGTCCAGTATGAGGGGTAGTTGCCAACAGCCACCAGATTTAGGCCTGGACAGGAAAGGAGAGTTGGGATCTCATTAGAGTCTCGATTGACTCTTCTTATGTCCTAGTAAATGAGGCAGAGTGTAATTATGAGAAAAATATATGCCTCTATTCATTTCTTCAATTGCCTATATACACATATACATTCCAGGTTATAAGGATAAGTTTATTTTGGCAAATGCCTTAGTATTCCAACTATGTAGCCCAGAAACAGTGAATGAGAACTGTTGTTTATATTTCTGCTGAAGGCAACCATCATGTCTGGCAGCAGTTTGAGCCTCAATCATGACAATACTCTGCCTCGTGGGCAGCTGGGCCGACAAGCAAGTTTTCAAGAGAAGAGCGCTGTCAGACCGCATTACAGCCAGAGCATCCGCAGCAACACGCTACCATCTGACGTGGGCAGAAAATCTGTAGCTATGAGAAAAATGAAACAAGAAATGAAAGAAATTATGTCACCAACTCCTGTGGAGTTACACAAGGTCAGTATGGAGGCACTATGTAGTTTTACATTGCTTTTTATAATAAACCACATGACCTCCTTTAAAAACAATAACTGTCACCATTTATTTATTGTAATTGGGAAGAAATGTTAGCTTCAAAACAGCCCAACGCCACGGGTCCTTTTGCATAAAATCAGTCTATTGAAATAAGTAAGCAGATATACACCATCATTGCAGTCCCCATGTGTAAAACTCATGCCATCTCTATGATTAAGCCCGAGTGGTGAAATGTGCTTGGGTTTACTACATGTGGACTGCTATGATGGTGTATATTTGCTGACTTATTTCAATAAAGACTGATTTTATGCAAAAGGACCAGTGGAGTGCGGCTGTTTTGAAGCTAGAAGGTATTGGAGATGAGAGTGCACCCTTTAGCCTGCATGCTGTGTGTGTCCGGTTTTGGGAATTGAAGCGTTAGAGATTTCTTGGAGCTCCGTTGGGAAGAAATGTTGCTTACTGCCCTGGGAGTTGCCTAAAACACAACTCTGTATTTGAAATGCTTTATTGTTAGCTATAGAGTGGGCCTAAACTTACAATTCAGTTGGCTTTTAGTAGGCAAGGGGTGTGCAAGTCAGCAGTTGCACCTTTCTACACCAGCTTAAAACAAACCTAGTACTTTAATCAGTTGGAGCAAGTAGGTAGGGATAAGTTGGTCTCCATAAACATTGGAGCTGTCACATGAGGATCCAGCAGCTTTTCAGGACACATAACATAAACTCATCATGGACACAGCCTGCAGGAACCCTGCATTGTGGGTACTTACATCAATGAAGTCTTCATTTACTTTGACTTTGATGTTAACACCTAAATGTCCAGCTGCTGTGGCTCCAATTCAAGTGATCCAGAGCAAAGGGCACCCTGGAATCTGTGTATACAGCAAGTATATGGGGCCTTTTAATGCTCGCATTTGACGAGTGGAAATAAAGGGAAGGCAAGGCAAGTGATCGGCTCCGGCAATCGTCTTTGTTTTGACAGGTGGCGTCTGTGTATATTATAAGCCTGCGTCTCCTGTTACCATAGATACCTGCTCTCTACTACACATGTACCGACAGGCAGGACCGTGAGTTGGAACATATTGGCCTGTCTATCTATAGGTGTCCCTGTTGCCATGACAGCACAAGTCCGCCTGAACTAACGGCCCGGTGCTGTCATTCTTGTTTTGTTCTCCACACTGCTGTTACTCAGAAGGGATAGACTGATCTGCAAAGGGTCATGCACGTCTTTTAAACTCTGCAGGCAGGTACTCCAGTCTATTCTTTTGAATAGTTGAAACATGTTTGGATAAATAGTTGAAACACATTCCCTTTTATGATTGTTTATTATTTTAATTATCATACTGATGTCATAGGAAGTTGGGTGCAGTTCTTCACTGGTTTTCTATTGGGTGATTAGGTTTTTCTGTATAAAGTGTAGCTGGAAGTTGTAGTCCTCTATAGCTGGTGCCATTATGCATTTTTGGATAAAGTGTTGCTGAGAGTTGTAGTCCTCTATATAGCTGGTGCCATTCTGCATGTTTGGATACATTTTCCCTTATGTTTACATTGCTTTATGTTAATATAGTTAAAGTTATAGTTGCTAATATTTTTTTGCAACTTTATTCTAAATAAAACATTTAACAGTGTAATTTCATAAGATAATTTAAGAGGGTGTGTTTAAGGGCGGAGTTAAGGCCGGGGCAGGGTAGGGGTTAGGTGGGGCAACTGGTGGCGAGTAACTCTTAAGGCCTGGCTAGTAGCTCAGGACTTGAAATTTTCATCCCTGCCCTGAAGAATTATATAGGTATTAAAGTATGTATATAGGTACAAATGAACACAGCTGTATCATGTTCTTCCAGGGTGCAGTTTAAAGGATCACCAGATTTAAAAAAAGCCTAAAGTGTATAGAGCCAAAGCTTTTTTGAAAAGTAAGAAAAGGTTAAAGCCCTCGTCATTTTATTTTTATTCTCTGTGCCCCGGTAGGGAAGCCTTCCCTACAGTCTGTCCTGGAATTGAACAGGAAGGGAGAGGAAATATCTTCAAAGTGAGGAGAGTTTCCCTCTCTCAGAGAGTTGTCACTGCAACAAGTGTCCCCATTGTAAGACTTTCCATTTATTCATGCTCCAGTGACAACTCAAATTTTTTGATTTTCCCTCACATTCAGTCCCTGTGAGAGAGGTCCTCAGGTCAAATAAAGAGGATGACACAGAGAGCAATTAAAACAGGATTGATAACCATTCCCTACGCCATCCAAAACTGAGAATTATGTTTTTGGTTTAAATGTACTTTAATTATGTCACAAAATCTGTAATGTTCTCTTGTATTGCTCACGAATTAACATGTACGTTTTTGGCTTTTTTTGTTTTGTTTTAAAGATCTCTTTATTTAAAGACTCCGATAGAGAAGATTTTGGATTTAGTGTGGCTGATGGTTTACTAGAGAAGGGTGTGTATGTGAAGAACATTCGTGCTAATGGACCTGGAGATATAGGAGGCCTGAAGCCATTTGACAGGCTGCTGCAGGTAAAGCAGAACTGAAAACACTCTGGCTCATCTTTCTATTACCCCACAATGTCACTAACTGCTTCCACTTTGTGTTGTGCTGAAAGTTGTACTAAAGGCACAGTGTTTTTTATCTTAATACATTTTCTGCATTAAAGGTAGAAAACACTTACCTGTGGCTGCTTGTATCCCACGCCGTGATCGGGAAGATACTTGGGGTTCCTTTAACTTCCTGGTTGTGGGGGAGGGTACTGAGGGTAGAGAAGCCAAAGGCTCCTGCTGTTGTCAGTCAAACATTGACTGCAAGAGTGGGGGCGTGGCTGGCCGCATGCTGGGTGTGTCTAAAGACACACACAGCTAGGTGCAGGTGCCTCTACAGCAGCTGGCTAGCTGATGGAGGCACCTGGGGCTAGCGGTTTGGATACCACTAGAGAATGAGGATATTAACAAAATAATAAAATTTTCGTTAATAGCTCTCATGAGCAGCTTGTCAGCCGCTAATGAGAGCTAATATTTTAGAGGGGACCATCAGGGGGAACCGTTCTAATATAGGTTTATGGTCATTAAGTACCCATGAGCTTAAAGTAGAAAGCCACCAACGTAAGGCTTACTGAGGTGGCCAGCTGGAAACAGTTGTGTACCGCCATATGTCAGTGGCAGGGGAAGGGTTAATATCACTTTAAGAGGGTATTATTCCTATACCCAGCCATGTGACTATAAAAGGCTTGTGGGGAACAAAAAGAAACCATTCACTGTTGTAGGCACCTAGAGATAGTAACATATCTGTAGAAGCCTCAAAACCTCTTCTGCCACAGGGAAATCCCAGCCAGTAGTACAAAATATTTCTGGTCTTTGAGATGCGTCTGTGTAGCCAGCCCTTGCAAGCTTCTTTCTCACTTTTCAAGTGACATAGAACTAGAAACAGACTGATCTTTCCCTTCCTTTCCCACCCACTCCCCCATTAACATACAATGGGCTCTTTTCACAAAAGGCTGAAGAGTTTATAGAAGGCAGGAGAAGTGAACAATCTAGGATAACATAGCTGAACTGGAAAGTGAACTGAATTGGAGAATTTTTCCAAATCAGCTATGTTGTCCTACATTGTTCACTTCTCCGGCCTTTTCCAAACCCTTCACCCTTTTGTGAATAACCCTGACAATGTTTCTAGATCTTGTTAGGATAGACATTGTTCAAATGTAGTTTCCAACTGTTGAGATCTACCTGCACAGTACAGACAGGGTTAATAATGGCAACATTACCCTTCTCAACCCCCTTTGCAATTTTTTATTGTTTTTAATGTTTGTTATGCTGTGTGAGTGAGAACCATGTAGTAAATATAAAATAGGTGTTATCCTGCAAGTTAGCTGCAAACGTGGAAATGCAACTCAAGGAAAAAAGGGATTTTTCCAAGGACAAAGTGGACAACTGGTTTGCAAGGTAAAGTAGGCCAGCCACATCAAACTGGGACAACCATCCCTAAACAGGGGTGGGGGTTTTTAGCACCACCTATCAGCCACAGGTAGGACCTTTTACCTCAGTCCTCGGGGTCCCAGTAGGCAGATCCTTTGATTTTCTCTTTCATATTCCTAGCTTTATACTGAGCTGATGAAATAGTAAAAAGTCAAAGAAGAGTGCATGCATATATTTGATCATAAAGTATTATACCCATTCATCCTGTTTTGCAGGTAAACCACATACGCACCAGGGACTTTGACTGCTGCTTGGTAGTCCCATTAATAGCAGAATCTGGAAACAAGCTAGATTTGGTTATTAGCAGGAACCCCATTGCTTCACAGAAGGAAGCACCAGATGTACCAAACATGCCAATGGATGAGTGGACTGATCACAATGACCCTTTTTCTCAACAAACTAGTGGACGCCTAGCATCTATGGATATGCGAGACTCAACAAATACTTTATAGCAAAATTCTTTCTAGTACAGTGACTTGGTAGCAAAAAATAAATAAACTGGTGCTAAATCCCTGTCGTACAGGTCTGTGACATTGAAGGCACAGATGTCACAGTGTGGCTTTACTGTTAAGCACAGGGAATGTGAACCACTAGGTATCCTGAGGGGGGTACTCTACACGCCTGAGCCTGGAGTAACATGATTTTACAGATTCTACCGCTACTTTGTGACCACTGAAAATATTTGTGCCATTCCAAGCTTAACCTTGAACAAACATGTGGCTTTTGTGATGTGCAATGAACCTCCTGAAATAAAAGTGGCTTATTTTACTATCAACCAACTGGGGAAGAACTTTTTGAACATTTATTAAGTTCCCCTTAGTACGAATGGGCCTGTGAATATCATTTATAGCTGCTAAGACTTTTAAGCAGGATTTGTATCCACATTTTTGCTTGTTATTTTTTACCCTGACAAGATGACATGTTGCATCCAAACCATCCTCAGCCTTTAAGCCAACTCCTGGTACACTGTATTGTTTGTGGTTTAGTCCTGAATGAGCCTCTACCAGATTCTTGCAGTGAATGGTCTCTGTTACTTTGTATACATGTATTGCGCCGGTAGGTAAATCACCGTAAGGCTGAAATAACCATTTTGTTTTCAGATTTACACCGTCAGCCTGATGTCAATCACTTTATAATTTACGATTCCTCAGGCCTATTCAGAATCTATGAAAGTTGTCTTATAATGTAGACATTTCATCCAAGTTCTGGTGTTTGTATAGTATAAATACGAGCATTAGCATACATTGGTTTCCTCTGCCATGTCTCATTGTTTTAGAGGTGTACATGTTTAAAGAGCTTTGCCAATAGTCTATCCCTGGAAGCAATAAAGTGATTCTTATTTTGATTGGAGACTCACCAGCAGCTCTGTTTGCCCTCCCAAGCATTGGCGTCTGCTGGGTAGAAGAGGATCCAGGAAGCCTCCATCGTGTGTCTAGAAAACTGCACTCTACAGTCCCTTGGTATTGTCTAATGGATGTTATTCTTATCTGTGCAAGCATACTGTTTTACAACACACTGCCAGTCAAAATATGAAGTATACTAATACACAAAAAAGATGGGAGAAAAGGAAATCGTATCATTTAATTAAATATGTATTTTTGTTTGTAACAAACAAGTATTTAACTGTAAAGTATTTTTGTACAAATTTAATACTTTAATAGCATGACATTTATGGTCTTATGTATGGTTTTGGGAACTCAAGCTGTTGAAACCTTTGTATGGAACAATCATGATGTACAAAATGGAATAAATGATATAAAACAATGAGGGTGCCAAGTATTTATAGTAACTGGAACACAAAAACTGAACAATACCAGAGTAACAGTTACCCAACATAACATGCAAGTATATAGGAAAATGTTTCTCTATATCTTATAAGGCTATTTTTGCTAATAATGCCAGCCTTATGTTCACACCGACATTGTCTTGTAAATGCTAGATTAAACAGTGTTGTGCACAGCAGGCATTTATAAGGCCTTTCCTAATGCCTCTAAATTAGTCTCCAGCTCCAGACTGGGAATGACAAATAAGGATCTTATTAGCAGTTCTGGCTGTAGCTTTAAGCAAGCTTTTCACAGGCTTTGTCCAGTGCTTGTTTAAAGTTACACTCCCATTGTTATCCATATGGAGCATGACTGGAGGTTGAGGAATGATGCTTAAAATGACACTAACCTCAGGAGTTAAATCTTAAAGCAGACCTTTACCCATATCTTTAAAATAACAACAACAAAGACACCTATAAAAATGTTTAGTAATGATAAATCTACATGCTTCTAGATAATTGCTGGCTTTGTATTTCTCTTTTCTTCCCCAGTCTTCCGACAGTGGCCATGTTTACTAAAGGGCAGGTTACTAGATCTCATTTTACTTCCTGAAAATCTGGCGCATGTGACTAGGACCTGTGACCATGCACATCCTCTCAGGGGAGAAACATGCCTTTCCCTGAGATGAGATTTCCCAGCAATGCTCTGCCGATGACAAGGCAATCCCAGTGTGCATTGCGTTGGCAAACTGAAGTAATTTGCACTTTCAAAGCAGGAAGTGAATGCTCTGCAATTGTAAGCATTTCATAATCACACAATTTTACACCTGACATGTCTATGTTATTATTAATCATCATACATAGAGGGATGTATTGGTAGAATTCGATTTTTGAGTGTAAAGGTCCACTATAGAAATGCATTAAAGTACCTCCACTATTAAAACTGTATCTTATTTGTGTTCAGTCGGCTGTAGATCCTCAAATCATCTCTGAATTTATGCTGACATTGTCCTTTCCTTCTAGAGGGTGGCTTCTTTTGTTTCCCATGGTCCCTGTGCTCCCAGCTCACTACTGTGATAGACTACAATCTCACATTTAGTTAGCTAATTTATATTGAGATTGTAGTCCATCACAGGAGCGAGCTTGGAGCGGTGGCTACTTTACAACACACACAGGGACCATGGGGAACAGAAGTAGCCACACTCCAGAAGGAAGGAGAGTGTTCGCACCAATTCAGAGATGATTTGAGGATCTACAGTCCAATTGATACACAAATAAGATACATTTTTGTTAATAGTTGAGGTACTTAAATGCATTTTTTTTTAAAGATTTAACTCCTGAGTTTAGTGTCACTTTAGAGTTTATAAAATGCTTAAGAAACATTTCATAAGTGTCTGCTTTACATGATCACCTTTAAACTACTGTGTTAACCAGGCTATAAAGGAAACCCACAAGTACCGAAATGTGTGCTGCCATTGCTGAATTTGTTTTATTTAGCAGGGTCAGAAAAATCATCTTCATCTTAACTGCACCACCTACTGATACCATAACACAGCCATACAGGATGAGTGCTTTTCAGACTTCTTTGGCTGGCTGTCTGTTTGCTCCAGATCAGTGACTCACTAGGCAGTGAAGTAAGAGTAACTGCCCAGACTGCTGCAGATTTAAATACAAGTCGGTAACGGTAGTTCCATATTCTTTTCCTTTGTTAGTTTTAATGAAGACATTTTATTATTATGAATTGACAGGTCACACTTACACAGTAAACCACTGTTTTACCTAATTGTTGAAGCAATTCTTTAGAAAGCTGAATTTCTACTACTTCTAACATAGCTTAACTTTTTTTTTTAAACATTTAACAGTGCCTGATTGCTGCAAAACTGCCTAGGGACTTTAAGGAAGAACTCTGTGCAAAACATTTATTAACCCCTGCAGTGGGACTACCCCCCACACTGCAAGGATTAAATGCTCATTTCGGTCTAGGGAGGAAAAGAAATAAAAAAGTTACTCACCTGATCCTTGGAGCTAGCTTGCTCTTAGACCAATCCTTTCAGTCTCTCTCCCCCTCCACTGCAGCGATCTAAGGTCCCGGAGTCATGTTCTATATACACAGTGCATCAATGGAGCGTAGAAGAAGACCGGCAGAAGGGAGCGCTGTCGCAGCCAGCGGGCTCAAAGGATCGGATGAGTACAACTATTTTCTTCCCTAGACCAAAACGAGCAGTTAACCTCTGCAGTGCAGGGGTTAATACAAGTTTGGCCTGGAGTTCTTTAATGATTCTAAAATAACAACCACACCATTGTGCACATTAAGTGCTGCCTGGTTAGGCTACTGCTCCTATCATTACTTATACAAAGATCTGGCATCTGTATGAGGAAGAAACTCTTAGTTGCTTGCTGGTGCACCAACACATCTTTCCATCACATAAATACCAGCAAAAAAAAAAGCAGTAACAAACAGGGCACTATGTAACCAAAGCTAACTTTAGTCAACTATACCTGCAAGGCAAACAAAACACATGAACTTAAACCATTTGCCAATTGGTTAGCCTCTATTCTCACAACCATTTGACTACTGCTTTCTGGTCACAAAGCTGCCTGTCTCCAACCCAATTCACAAAGATATATATTCTGCATGTAGAGGTAGGAAACATGAAAGAAGAAGGTAAGAGCCCCTAGTGATTTACTAAACCTCTTTCAACAATATGGCATTTACCACTATATACATCACATTCATCTAATAATGCTTCTAGCAATACAACAATACATCATTAAAACTTTAGAATTTGAAGGAATCCCTAGTGCAATGCAAAGTCAATGCCCTGCTTTACATTATAAAGTGACAAGAGCATCTACTTGCTGTGGATGGTTGTAAACAAGGCTCCCAGCACCCCCATCCAGTATCATTAAAAGTTCGCTATCCTTAGTAATGGAAAAGCTGCTTGTTACATGAACTATTTATGCTCAGTTTTTGAAGTCCACTTGAAGGAGAGGTTTCTTCCAAATTCTGAAAAAGAAAATTGAAGGAAGTCAGATACCTTGGAGACTTTGTATAAAACAGACATGAATTATGGAGGCAGCCATGCGCCCCCCCCCTTCCTGAACTGCCAGTTGCTTGGCCATTAGACTCTTAGTTTGAATCATTGCCCCAGGACACAGGTATGTAGATCGAAAAAGTCAGAAGTCCTAATCTGCATGCTTCTTCCAGGTCAAAGTATTGAACCTAGGGAGTCGGCATCACTGTCAAGCAAATAGCATTTTCCGAAAAGGAATTTCATTATAACTGTATATTGTATATGGCAGGCACTAGGTGACACTAGGCCTCACTAACGGAGACACTAAGTATGGATATAAGCACAGTTACATTTTGTTTAAACATTCACATTGGAAATAGTTGTAAATATTAAACCTGAAATATTGCTAAATTTAAATTTGTTCACGCTGGAAGTGAGGTGATTAATGGGGGACATAATTTTAATGTACAAAATGTTTAGTGGTGATGGCAACATCGGCAATAAACTTTTTACTGTAAACTCCCTAAAGGTGCCCATACACTGCACGATTCTCGTACGAGAATCGCGGGAAATCGTACGAGAATCGTGCAGTGTATGGAAGGCATGTGACTGTTTCTACTGTACGGTCGCACATCTTCCATCGAACCATCATGTTTGAAAACCCGCCGGGAATCGTACGATTCTCGGCGAGTTGGTGGCCTGCTGGTTCGACAACTGCCGAACGGGCCGGTGTGCGCACGCGCACACTGCCCGTTTGCAGTCAGCGTAAGCCAGCCCCTCATTACAGTCATTGCAAGCCCGCCCCTCAGGGGGCGTGGCTTGCGATGATCGAGAGTGCGATCTGCCCGTCCAAGATGGGCAGATCGTACGTTTTTTTTTTTTTTATCCCTTTACAACCATCGTACAGTGTATGGCCACCTTAACAAGGACTAGAGGCCACCACCTACAATTGGTGGAAAAGATTTAACCACAAAGGGTGTAGGGGATTGTTTTCAGTTAAAGCCGTTAAATGTTGGAGATCTCTGCCACAAGCAGTGGTATCACCAGAGAATATTAATTAATTTAAAAATCAATTAGATACCTTTCTCAGTGACCATAACATTTAGGGGTACAGGTACTCCTAAATACTAGACCACAGAGGACTTGAAAGATTTAAGTAGGATCAATCATCTAAATTATTACCAGTTTAATACATTTAATTACTCCAAATACATGACTATAACTGTATGGTTGTAACAACTGATAGAAAAGAATGATACCCTGGAGTTGTCAAGCCGATATTGCTTGGAAGGGGTCTCCATGCCATCTACAGGGATTCCTGCCCTCTTCTGTGAGGGTGACTCCTCCACAACTCGGCTTTCACGATTCAATGGAGAGCCTGCTGGTGACGGCATTGGGTATCCTGCAGCATAATCTCCATCAGCACAGCTTTTCTTTGAGGTAGCCATATCCGGAGTGGAAGGCACAGAGGTACATTTTAAGTGCGGAGATGATTTAAGTGGGGTGTGCTCCTGTGAAGCCACAGCAAACTCATCTTGGTTGGTGGAAGCAGAAGTACTGGACTGTGGCAAGGTGCCACTTTGAGACAACTCATCCTTCAGACGCTGCTGCAGTCTAGTTTTTCTTTCACGAGACCTGTTAGCAATTGCTTGATCAAGCTGAATACTCACTGCAATTATATAGACACGCTTGCGGCCCCGTGTTACAGCAGTGTATACATGCTTCCAGGTCTGTCTGCCAGCAGCGCCTAGAACATACACAACTGTGTCTTCTTCAGAGCCCTGGGGAAAAAAAAAGAATATATAACATAATTTCACCAAAGCTCTTAAGAGCTGCAACAAAATCCCATATTGTTGCAAAGCGGTCTATCTACGACCCTTCATATGGGTGGCTGATTTTTCCAGTCAGTTAACAGGTAACATTCTTGAATATTAAAGCTTCAATTATCCCAGCGAGCTAGTTTGAGGGTTCTTCAACTGATGTGACACTCTGTCCTTTATAGCACAAAAAAAACTCCCTTACTGCTGTGTCTTCAGTTATAACCTTGACCGCTTCATGACAAGTGACGTACAGTGTCACTGGCATCAGGCCCATTTAAACAGAATCCTGGTGGCCAGGACTCTGTTTACATTTGTAAAGCCGATGGCCGGCTTTACAAAAGAAGCGATTCTGGCGACTCAGCTGTCACCAGATCGGTTGTACGGGCCGGTAAACGCACGCCCCCACCGACACGTCCAACGCCTTTCCTATGGCTTCTCATGTGTCTGGGGGGAAGCTGGGGAGGAGATCGGCAAACCTCCACTCACCGATCTTCTCCCCATATTATGGGACCGAGAGCAATGCAGATTACATCACTTCCGGTCCCATAGCTGTCATTGCTCGGCTCCTGAAGCCCAGCAATAAGCTATTGAAGTGCGATCTGCATTTCAATAGCTTATTTCAAGTGTAAATGTGATACTAGGGTTCATTTGGACCCCCAGTATCACCTTAAAGATGACCTGTCACTGCCAATATGCTATCACATGGGGGGCGTGTAAGCTTACCTTTTGGCAAACTGTCCTTCCCCCTCTGTCGGTATGGGTGTACCATCTGTTTCACATAATGCTGTCCAGCGCAGCCCTGCACTATGGATTTTGAATTTTGTTCACAAATTGCGAGCACTCGTTGGTCAATACAGTCAGGTGACTGTGCTGACCATTGTGAAGCGCCTTTTAGCATGGTTAAAACTATTTTTTGGATCCGGACAAGTAAATTGTCCTGATTTTGTTTTTTTTTATTCCACCCCCCCTGGCCTTTCTACACTGCATTATGAAAACCAAGGCAAAATGTATAGGTTCATGGGGACCTATGCTGGACAAATTGCTTCAGCTCTATTACTGTTACTAAAGGAAATATAGATTCTATGGGTCTACCCAAGCATGTGCTGGCTCCTAGATAAAACTATATGACTCCTAAAGTCTTACATTTGTCTAGTCTGGGTTGCACTGCATTCAGCACCTAAGATAAAAGCCATCCATGCACTAGTTAATTATACAGTCATGGCCAAAAATATTGGCACCCCCTGCATTTCTGTCAGATAATGCACCACTTCGCACAGACAATTGTCGCAATTACAAAAGTTTAGGCATTCTCAAGTTTGTTAATTTTGTGTCATACCAATACAAACAAAATAAATAGATTTTTGACAAAACAAATTTACAGCCTTTGGTGAAGTCCATCATTCTCATGGTTTCAGTGAAAAAAATGAGGCCTTTGAAGAAACAAAATGCAGTCCCTACAGTCAAACATGGTGGAGGTACACTGATGTTTTGGGGTTACTTTGCTGCTTCAGGAACTGGATGTCTTGACTGTGTTCATTGCATTATGAAATCTAAAGACTATTAAAGAATTCTGGGGTGCAATGTAGGGCCCAGTTATAGAAAGCTGTGTCTCTGTCAGAGGTCATGGGTCTTACAGCAGGACAATGAGCCAAAGCACACATCATAAAAGGACCCAGAAATGGTTTCAGACAAAGCGCTGGAGAGTACTGGACTGCCCAGCAATGAGTCCAGATCCAAATCCCATAGAGCACCTGTGCAGAGATCTCAAAGCAGCAGTTGGGAAAAGGAACCCTTCCAATCTGAGAGACCTGGGAGCAGTTGGCGAAAGAAGAGTGGTCCAAAATTCCTGTAGAGAGGTGTAAGAAACTCATTCATGGTTACAGGAAGCGATTGATAGCAGTTATTTTTTCCAAGGGCTGTGCTGCCAAATATTAATTGAGGGTGCCAATAATTTTGTTGCAGTCTATTTTTGGAGTTTTGCATGGAATGTGTCAGATTTGGCTTTTTTTTTCTCCACTTTTTTGTGTCATACCAATACAAACAAAAGAAGTTAACACGATAATGCCTAAACATTTGTAATTACAACAATTTTCTGCGCCACGTGGTGCATTATCTGACAGAAATGCAGGGGTGCCAATATTTGTGGCCATGACTGTATAGCCTGCTCCATTGAGGAGCATAGGACCAAAGTGTAAGACTTCCACGGTTGACTGTTCCAAACCTTTGATTTGACCTGCAGCCAGGTCAGGTTCACATCAAGAGCCTTAATATTATCATATAGGCTTCCCCACCAGGATTCAAATCGAGCGCCTGTCTACAGATTTAATTTGCGCCCTTTTGTAAGGTACATCCAATTCATCTCTATTTACGCTCTCAGGTCTCTCTTGCATCTGGTCTGTGGTGACAGTGCCGGAGAAGCTCAATATTAGGGATCCAATCATATCAGATAGGCTGAGATGTCAATGCACTGCCCATAACAAATTGTGACTCAACGGCTAGAAATAGGGCACAAACTCCTTGATGCATTAGTATTTTACATATTTCTGAATATACAATATGCCCACAAAACAGCACTTTAACAGGGAGCATTGTGAAGACACTCCTGTGAAATATCTTCAGGCTTACATAATTGCCGAAATGATGATTAACTTGTATGAAAGGTAATTAAATTGAAAGGAAGTCTTAATTACTGTACCAGTTCTATATGCAGTATGTCTAAACTGGACTGATATTTGTTATTAAAAAGTGGCACCACATACCTGAAATGTGTGAATGGTCCTGGCCCATGCATAATTCAAACCACTGCGAATTCGAAGGGCTTTATAATTCAGTGTGTACGTTCTCTCTTCTCCATCAAATAAGGTTAGTTCGCGGATTTTATCTTTCTCTACATCCTGTAGTAAACAAAAAAATATATTTTATATTAAGCTTCATACTGCACCCAGGTGATCAACTTATGGCATTATATGACTTTACCAGAAAAAGTCTATAATCAGTTTAGCAATATGGGTGTTTATTCACAAATGTCCATACAATGCAGGATGTTACTCACATCAGTTATATAAAATATTTCCCCATTACAGATCCGCTCATCATCTGTAGACTTCTCCTGGCTTGGTCTCATGGGTTCAGTCCTATTCTGGTCTGCACATTGTAACCTTAGGATGACCGGGACAGCACACTTAGCAAGCAGCAATAGCAAATAATACACCAGGCAGTAGAATTGGTCAGTAGCCAAGTTCAGACACAAACAACATACCGGAATGTGGTCTGAAGATCTCTGACATAGGCGTTTTTAGTGCAGCAGACTTTGTCATCACATCTGAAATCATATCTTTTCCTGGAATTCCTGAGGAGGAACAACACCAGATCATTGTATTACGAAAGAAGACATGGCTTTGGTCAGTTCACAACGTTGTTCCTTGCTGCTTTTGGCAAGTCTCAGAGTACTGCAATCATTTAAAGTCCAACTCCAGCTTCAGTCAACAGCCCCCGTCCCCACTCATGATGACACCTTCAGCTTACAAGAAGTGGGTTGAAAAACACAGGGTATGATGGAACCCGGAAGAGTGGTGGCAGCAGCAGAACTGACAGGAGCAGAAAGGAGGGGAGTATTTGCAGTGGAAGCTGCTTTTTAGAAAAACAAAAAAACTTTTACACCTACGGAAGAAATTGGACACTGGCAAACAAAAAAAAAAGCTGTTGGCCAGCCAAGTATAGCCACTCCCATTATTCGTCAGCTTTTTGCTAGTGTTCTATAAGGATATACCGTACATGGAAATGTCAGTGCATTCGAGTGTAGCACCAGGAAACACGTTGGCGATGTTTTATTATGATTATGTGACGAATAAATATCAACTTTATGAAGAAAATGCTTGCTGGCTCCAATTATCTGACCTCTGCTTTCCTGAACTTATTGTTGAGTACAAGATCAAAATAGACCGAGCAGTCCCTGGCAACTGTCTATCTACTAGCATGCGGAAAGGAGAAACGAGTAGCGGGGGAATGGTTTGCCCTGCTGTGTGTTTGTGGAGACACACACACAGCTTACTAACACACACAAAGGTGGCTCCATAGGACTCTGCAAGGGAAAGGAGCCACCCTAAAAGATGATATCAGGGCCAGTGCTCAGGGGGCCAGCTAATTCTATAGGAAACTAAAAATTGAATACATTAAGAAGCAGCATCTATCACTTGAATAAAACACTGACCGTAACTATTGAGGATGTTTAAGGATCCCATTGACAATCCTCTGCAAGCCCTTTCCATTTTTTTTGACAGAACCAGTCATGCAACCTGCTATAGCAGTGATGTCCACTTGTAATACCTTAGGGAAATGGACTAAGCTTATGTCTAATGATCTGGCTACTGTCCTTACTGACCATCTAGTTGTAGAGCTTATGCATACAACCCTACACTACTGCACAGGTTAGTCAATATTGTCTGTCTTATTTCCCTATTGAGTCTCCTATCTGGAAATATACATAGAACTCTTTGGCTGAAATGTTGGTAAGTGGAACAGCAATGTAAAAAGGCACTTGCTGTGCATGCCTTTTGATGGTGAATGCCTGTTTGGTGTAGCTTTAGACAACTTCATAAAGGATATTACTGAAGGTAAAAGGTACACATTTACTCCAGCAGAAGAAGAAGCCCAGGCCTCAACCTGGGAAGATTCCTTCCACCCCTGAAGCCAAGATTTCCGTTTGGTTCTTCCAGGCTTCACACTCCAAAACCAGGCCCAAGCTCAGTTCAATCGCAAACCTTTTGTCTCCAATCTGCTCTGGCAGATCTTTTAAATTATTGGGTTACTGCCATCGGCAGAACGGTTTCAGGAGTTTTACTCCAACCTTTTCACTGTCTCGAAACCAAAAGGGGGCACCCGCCCCAACTTGGATCTGAAGACCTTAAATGTCTTAATTCGAGTCGATTCTAATCCTAAATTTTGTAAGAAATCCACCAAGTCTGTCATAATTTCTCTCCATCAGGGAGACATTCTGGCCTCTGTGGACATTTTGGACGTGTACTTTTAGGTCTCCATCTTTCCAGTGCATCAACAATACCTCACTACCAGTTTGTAGCTGTATCGTTTGGTCTGTCTTTCACATCCCTAGTATTTACCAAGGTAAATTACCCCATTTACCCCATGCTAGCCTTGCTATGCTCCCAGGTCATTCCCATTGTGGGATATCTGAATGACCTTTTGTTGCCTTCTGAAAGGTCTACGAACATACATGGAAGGCTTCAATCACTTGGTGCAAGGAATGAAAATGTCACTTCATGATCTGGATCAGTATTTGGCCTTTGGTACCATCCAAGGGCAAATTTCTGCTCTTGCTCCACCACCACCACCACCACCACCAGTGACTCTGTAGGATTTAAATCTGATTCTGTTGGTACTTTAAAGTGGAACTAGACAAAAAGATTAGCTAAAACCCCAGAATTAGATATTTTCTGAAAGTATAGACCCTGGAGAATAAAATGATGGCAGTTGCAATTTTTCCATAGGATATTGGTGCAACTGTTTACCAAACCCAGATTTTTAGTTAAAAATATACCTTTACATTTTAGTGCACATAAACACAATATCCAATCTTTTGGAACTATATAAAATATGAGGTTCCACTGAGTAAATACATAACAAGCATGTCAAACTTCAAAATTGCATGCACCTATGAAATAGCAAAAAATCTACTGTATCAAATATTGTCCATGAACAACGCTATAAAAGCCTTTATAGGGCTTTAGTTTAGAGATAACTGAATAATGGCCCTAGGCTTATTGCTCTTATTCTGGTGTTCACATCGATATGTAACATGTGTGGTACAACAGTTGTTTTACAAAATAGGCACACCTGTTGTAGGCATATTTGCATGTGCCTGTGGGGTGCTTACATTTTTTTAATGATAATTTAATTTTTTTAAACTGTGATCTGACCATGTTACATCTGAAATATGGGTGTTACATTAAACATGGTCAGAAAGGTGGAATAAGTCTTTAACAACATACACTAAGGCCTTGTTCACACCAAATGCAGAGCAGATCCGGTCAGGTTTCGGCACACGCACGCTAGTCTTTTAGATGCGTATTTGACGCGTTTTTGGTGTGAACTAGCCCTAAGAGCTACATACTTACTTCATTGTATGGTTCGAGTAGTGTCTGCAGCACAGTTCATTTATCAGTAAACAATCCTTCCTAAATGTATAGACAAAAGAAAAATATGTGCATACATTTAAAACATATTTGTAAATGTATATATATTAGAGATTTTCAGATACCAGTGCAGATACTTGGCATTTTCACGAGAACTACCAGGGTTGCAGCTGGGACGTGACTCTAGCGCTCCACCACTGTCCTGAAATCATTAGTCTGTATTGTTTTAGAAAAACTGTCACATGACAATAAACAAAAATGAATCAGTACTTGGACAAGTATTACTACTTGAAAAAATGTTATCGGTGCATCCCTAATATATTTATAAAAAAATAAAGAATCATACCCAACCTTTTTTTTTTGCCATAGTTCTCTGTGGCGTTACAGGAGGACTTATACTAAAGTCCTCCTGTGACCCAAAACTCAGCATATAGTGGCTAATGCACACTATATGCGGACAGTGCAAAGCGGTGCGATACACAAATAAGCTACATTTTTGTTATTGAAAAGGTACTTGAATACATTTTTAAGATTTACAATGGACTAACAATTATACAAATTAAAAGGCCATCTAGTAACAGAAGCAGTATATTAATTTAAAAAAAAAAAAAGGAAAGACGGGTTTTAAGCTGCATAAATAAGAGCTGACCGTCATAGGCATCCCTGTCAGCATAATAGTTTGTCTCAACCACTGGAACTATCATGTTTGCTGGCCAACTTGGTCTGCATGTAAATATACAGAAAAGTATCATCAAAGCATGTGAGGAGAAAGAAAAAAAAAACAAGAAATGAATTGATACTCTGATTACCATTAGTAAAGGAATTAACAAGAATACAAATATAATTTGCTATAGTGGACCTATATTATTTACCCAACATGACAAAAATATTTATGCATTTTTGAACCCCACCATAATAAAGAAAATACAATTCTGTATATACATACTAGCTATACATTCATTTTAAACAGCTTACCTTCTAAATGCAATGAACTGAGAGTGTTTATGATCCGCTAGTCCTGGGCCAGACTTAAGCAATGCTTGTATAGCAGTAGATAAATCTGTGTTTGAAAAAGTAAATTGAATTTAAAATAAAAAAAATTAAAAATGAAGTATCTGAATAGAATGCATATTGGTTCATGTCATGAAAATCAGTCAGGGCAGTCAACACTGAATGACCAACTGACTTATCAACTGGCAGAGAAAGTAAAAAGTCTCTAAAATGTAACTGTCTTGTCTTGAATACATATATCTGAGTTATCGTGGTTCCCATAAAAGTGCCATATACACATAGGAGCAAATCATGAGAAAAAAACAATCATTATTTTTACCAGGGACATGGGAAGATAGCTTTTCAAATTTTTTTTTAAAGTTGCCAGGAGATACAATATAAGGTCCTCTTTAAAAGTTTCAGCTCCGCTGTGCGTAGCATTGCTTCTTTGGGGGGTCACAAAACAAAGCGCTTCCATAGGTGGTATCTAGCTTACAAAATCCAAGTAGTGACAGGTTCCGGTTAACTAAGGAATTTTAGAAATGAACCCTTAACACACCACTTACCAGTTTCATCAGCCAAAGAAATCAGAATGCATTTCTTCTCCTCACTGGGCATTGCAGGGTGCACATTCCCATCAAAATGTAGCATAGCATCAAAGTTTATACCTTGCTGGTTAGAGATACTTGAGAAAAAGACATGATTAATATTGCAGAATCTGAAATATCATTTTGCAGAATCTGCATTAGCTCACTGTATGACACATATAAAGCATTGTCCTTCAGCCTCTTACCTTGTTGCATTATCCACAATGAGCTGTGATTCCGCCCTGTGATTGGTCTTAAGTTCAATGGCCCAGTTTATCCCTTTGAAGGTAGCAAATATATCGGCCAATAAGTTCCCTGGCTCTATACTGGGCAACTGACGAATGTCACCTACATTAAAACAGAAAAGTAGCATGATATGTGTAGTTACACATCTGTCATTTATTATCTTTTTACTTTATGAATGCAGGGATAAAAGTTTACAGTGAGTTAGATTATGATTAGTACATTATAATAAAGACCCCCATATCCCAAGTGGTTTTGCCTAGTCCTTAACACACTTATCCACCTAAGGGTTTATTTAAAGCATCACTAAAGGCTAGGCGTTTTTCTACCACCGACCCACCCACCCACCACACACACATCTCTGCAGTCAGTAATCTCTTCCGCCAGGACCGGGAAGATACATGACTTTCCACAAACTTCCTGGTCCTGGGGGAGGGTACGGAGGGCAGAGGAGCCATAGGCTCCTTTTGCTATCAAAGTTTAACAGTGGGAGCAGGGGGGCGTGGCTGGTTTTTAAAAAGCAACCAGACGCATTTCAATTAAATCTTGCCCTGTTAATAATAAAAAAATAAATAATAATAAGGTTTACAGGTGAAACTCGAATAATTAGAATATCGTGCAAAAGTAATTGCAGTAAGTGCTGCAAAAGGGGCCCAAACCAAGTACTGAGTACATATGCATGCTTGTACTTTTCAGAGGTCCGATATTGTTCTATGTACAATCCTTGTTTTATTGATTGCATGTAATAATCTACTTTTTTGAGGTTGTGGATTTGGGGTTCTTGGGGTTTTCATGAGCTGTAAGCCATAATCATCACAATTATGACAAATCACGGCTTGAACTATCTTGCTTTGCATGTAATGAGTCTATCTCATATATTAGTTTCACCTTTTAAGTTGCATTAGTGAAATAAATGAACTTTGCACGATATTCTAATTATTCGAGTTTCACCTGTAATATCACTTTAAGAAGGCAGCGCAAAGGATAGTAATGATGTACAAAGGGCAATTCAGAGCAACCAATGAGATTTCACTTATATGTACTAAGCACTTCAAATGAGGAATGGATTCTAATTGGTTTCTATAGGTCACTTTGTACACTGTTTTTGGTCTTATTAAATAATTCCTTAGGTCTTCCAGCCTACAAATTATAATAATAATAAATAACCTATTAATGTCTGTTAAGATTTCAAAACCTTGTTTTGTTATG
>NW_017306333.1:2564852-2577092 GCF_000935625.1 Nanorana parkeri
TCAGCACCAATTCAGAGATGATTAGAGGATCTACAGCTGAGTGATACACAAATAAGATACATTTTTGTTAATAGTTAAGGAACTTGAATGCATTTATAAGATTTAACTCCTGAGTTTATTGTCACTTTAACTCCTGAGTTTGGCGTCACTTTAACCTACTAACAATGGTGCCTAGGTTTCAGAAATGGTGGTTAGAGGTGCACCGAAATGAAAATGTCAAAACTAAAACGAAACCGAAAAAAATAAAATGTCAGGCCGAAACCAAAAAATTGTTTTATTTAACTTTCACTTTTTTTCAAAATATTGTATTTTTTATAAACTTTTTCACTTTTTATATTTATTTATGTATTCATATTTTATTACATATTTGTATTTTTTACTTTACTTTTAGGGGCTTTTGGGAAATATTAGGGGTCTGTTACCTTCCTTTTAAAATAGAAAAAGAGATTGAGGGCACAAAGTCCTCAATCTCTTTTTTTGCTGCCCATGTTATCAATGAACAAGAATCCTCTATACTGAGTGTTTCTATTCATTCATAACATGAGAACAGAGTATGTTTACTATAACTACAACTATGAATGAACAGGAGGTGATGTAGATCACTCCCATTCATTCATAATTGAGGCTATAGTACACATACCATGTCCTCAATTACGTACACACTCAGCGATCATTGAGTGTTTGTACTGCTCTCCTTCCTGACATGCTGTCACAGGAGGCTGGGCGGGGAGCTCAGTCTCCTGTGACAGCACTGGATGTCTCCGCCCACACACCACTCTGCTGCACTGTGATAAGAGGCTGAACTGTGTGGGAGGAGAGACGCCGGCCGCTCACAGCGCTCGGCCAGCTGTCACAGTTTCTCTCCTCCCTGCTGGGACACAGAGCAGCGCCAAGCGGGGAGGAAAGAAAGCAGGGATGCGCCGATAGGGAAAACCCCTATTGGTAAAGCTGGCCAGCCACCTATAGATTATCTGCAGATTTTCTATGGTCAAATGGAAAAAGTGCAACAGATTCCTCCATCTACGCTAAGCTGTGTGGATGGAGGAATCATCCACTGGGCCAAGCTTCTGTATCTTGTTAGTAGACCCTGCGGCTCTCAAAATACCTGAACAATGCCTGAATCCAATCAGATTGTTCAGGTATTTTGAGAGCCAGCGGGGCCGACTAGCAAAATACTGAAACTTGGCCCAGTGGGAGATTCCTCCATTTTAGCATAGATGGAGGAATCTGTTGCACTTTTTCCATCTGACCATAGAAAAGCTGCAGGTAATCTATAGGTGTATGATTAGCTTAACTCTGCAGTACCAAACTTGCACTCATCTCCAAGCTAGCTGCAAAACAGTACATTTGAAATATCTACATGCAACATTCAATATCGACTTGACTAAAAAAAAAAAGTGTCTTCTGAACAGAATCCAAAATCCCAATGAGTTCAACACATACCAAGAATCACCAACTTTGCCAGCCTTCCATGTGTACAGAGCAATTTCAAAACAGCGCTGAATATTCGAACAGACACCAGACTGCCCTCATCAACCACCAGTGCTTCTACTTTGGAGAATTTCCATGGAAATGTATGCTTTTCACCACTCTCTTCTTTTTTCTGCTTCTGTTTTTTCCACGCTGAATAGCTGCATGTAATCTAGAACAGAATGGAGAGAGATTCACCCAATTCAAAAAATTCAGGTCAAAGCACAGAAAATCTAATCAATCAGATACTGAAATTAAAGTGACATTAAACCCTCAGATTTTTTAACATAAAACAATACTGTAATGTGTGCCTCACTGTAATCCATGGTAGTTTCCCTTCTCTTTGCTGCTCTTCCTTTTAAATCTGTATCTGTTCTCATGCTGGGCAGAACTTCTGTTTGGCAGCAGACTGCCTTGTTTCTGAAATGGATACACGGTGTCTGTGTGTAGGTTTGTAACCTGAGCCAGCGCTACAGGAAGAGGCCCTGAGCTGCAAAGGGGAGTTCTCCCCAAGCATGAGAAGACATGAGGATTTAAAAAGGAAGAGCAGCAAAGAGAAGGGAAACACCCATGGATTACAGTAAGGCACACATTACAGCATTGGTTTATGTTAAAAAAAAATCTGAGGGTTTAATGTCACTTTAAATATATTAAAAATAAAAAGCCCATTGCAAAAAAAAAAAAAGGAGGAGGAAAGAAAGGACTAATGTGCAAAACTGACAATGTAAAGAAGTGGAACCAAGAACACAAAGTACATATACATATTGGAAATGTGCTTTTAAAAAAAAAGCAGCAACTGAACTACGGGTTAAAACCTGGCTCTCCGATTCATCTGCTGTAGTGCTGCCCAAAACTCATGCAGTACTGGGAAGGAGTTCTTCTTGTGCTGAATTCTGTTTTTGCTACGTCCATTCCTAATGGTTCGACTTACCTGTATCCTGAGGGTGTTTGAGTCCTCTGGGTTGGACTCGTTCACCTCTACAGCAGTTACCAGGGCATGGTTTGCTGCTAGTCCTGAAATGGGTGTAAGTTTCCTCGCCCTTTGTAGAAGATTGGTGTACTGAGCTGAATTCTAATTTCATCAGGAAAGCCCACATATAAACAAAGGGGCTCTGCAGATAAATATTATATGATTTGGAATAGGTGGCTTGAACGCAGGCCCCCATATGTCAATGAATGAATGTTTGGGTATGTGGTATGTAGCCCTATATATGCTTAATTTCTTCCGTTGATTTTGTATATTGTAAATAGTTGATAAACATTTCTAAAGCAACGTACTGCGTTCTCTATTTTTTTATATCTGTAAGGGTTCGGAGATCTGTACCTGCACTGTCTTACACTGCAGCAGACACTGCTTTTCTTTGTTTGTGGTTGTTTTCACATAGTAAAACCATTTTAACATAATAAAAAAAGTATCTAAAAAGCAGACTGAAATATAAAAGGAAAAGCATTAACTGTCCTGTCATTATTGTAGTGACCTTTTTCATAGAAGATTCCACTCTTCTGTGTGAACAGTGCAAATGCAACATGGTAACCATGAAATGTCTCAATTCAATCTGTGTACACAATATCACTTAGTGACAAGCGCACGTGAATAAAGAGTATATGTATAAGGGAGGATACCCAGAAAGGACGTTGTTGCTCAGCTAACATCCCTTTCAATTTAGAAAGGCCAAAATTATCAAAAGGGACTTTAGATTATGCATTATTTTATCAACGTGTTTTGTTACAAGACACTGCTCATTTGTGGTACGTTAAAATTTGAATTTGGCATCACAGTTGTTAGCACTTTTGTCTTGCAGCGCTGGGGGTCCCTGGTACAAATCCCAGTCAGGATACTATCCTTATGCAGTTTGCATGTTCTCCGTGTGCTTGTGTGCGTTTCCTCCGGGTACCCCAGTTTTCTCCGACACTGCAAAGACATGCTGGGAGGTTAATTGGCTCTTGTATAAATCGGCCCAGTATGTATGTGAGATAGGGACCTTAGATTGTAAGCTCCGAGAGGCAGGGACTGATGTAAATGTGCACTATGTAAAGAGCTTCATAAATTGTAGGCGCTATAGAAGTACCTGTAATAAAATAAATAAAACCCACCAGGACAGACCAATAATCATGCAAGCAGCATTTTCAGCAGTAAAGGGTAGAGTGTTACCATGCATTGTGGTGTGATGGGTTGCCCTTTCATTGCCAACATTGTAATAAAATGCGCAGTATCAGAATGAATGGTAACACAGCACAACAACACACATACCCGAAGCGCACTGGTGTGAATGGGCCATAAACTCTCCCAAGTAATAGCAAGGATCAATTTGTACCTGATGTAGAGTAGCAGCTGGAAGTTCAGTTTTCTTCTTCAGGAGAGAAGCTGCCTTTCCTGTGGGTGCAGTCAGCAAAATACGAATGGTGTCACTGTGTACACAGCTTGAGGTCGTGGCATTAAAAACCCATTCTTCTGATGCATCCAAGTCATCTTCGAAGGCTTTGCAGGCCTCTTCAACTTCATCCTTTTCTTGCTGCATAACAGCTTTGAACACAAGACTTACTACTGTGGTCTTTCCACATCCACCTTTTCCACTTATAATGGTCACTGGGTTGGCCAGAATCATACTAGCCGCTGCTTGCTGCTCAGCATCCAGCTTTGTTGTACAGTTCTCTGGTGTGGTGCAGTCATTTATCTGTAAATTCTTAATCTGCTCATCAGTAAATTCATGTACTAGCGTCCGTCTGGCCATACTTGAACAGAACACCTGTTCTTTTTGTGAAGTATGCTCACCAAGTCTATCAGTTACTTCCACCGCTGAATCTTGGGGCTTTTTCATTGCCAACTTTCTAATAAAACGTGCAGTATTTACCTCATAAAGGTAATAATTGTACAGAAAAACTCGATCCTGCTCAATCATCACAATTTCCTGATCTTTGAGAAACCTGATCGCTTCCCAGGCAGCCACATCTGACATGATTTTACAGACCGATTTGGTAAGGGCAGATTGTTTTACGTAAGTGTCACCCAGATTCATGCATTTCTTTTTCAGTTCGTTGTATATATGTAATGCATTTAGCTGCAAGTCGGGAATCTTTTTCAGGAGGTCATCACACTGTTGGAAGTTGTCCAATGTTGCCTCAAAGCCACAGAGTTGGAGCTCCTTATAAAGCAACTAAAACATAAAAATACATTTGAATGTTTCCGGTGTACATTTGACTGAAGAGAATATTTTGCAACACAACTTTAGAAGTGTCTAGTCAGGATTCCAACTGGATTCCAATTATATGGCTCATGACTAATTGCTCCAATTTACCAGTTTTAGTTGGCTTAGCAAGTATATCGCTAGGCAAAAACTTTTTTTATTGGAAAGGGAAAGGGCATGCAAGGGTTAGACCACATGTGTCAAACACAAGGCCCGTGGACCAAATCTAGGAAGGCTGCCGAGGTCCCCAGCAAGGTCCGGCAGCCTTTCTGTGAATCGCGGCACCCGTTTACAGCGCCGGCCGCAAATCACCTTTTAGTGGATCCACCTTGCCCCCACCTGTTGAGGCCGACTGGGGCCACTGGACCCCCACTGGACCGCACAGCTCTCCCAAGATCACACATAGCCCACCATAGAACCTGCACAGCCCACCTGAGAGTCCGCCAAGCCCCCCATAAAGCCAGCACAGCCCACCACAGAGCCCGCGTTGCCACCTGAGAATCCGCACTGTTACATTAATTCAGGGGTCTCAAACCCATTTTACTCGGGGGCCACTCGACAATTTGTTTTCTCCCATGGTGGCCACTCGCCAAATTTCATACTTTAAAATAAAATTTAACTATATCCGGTATGGTGCTACGGACCCCAATACACACACAATACAGCCCCATTCATATCTGTAAGTTTAGGTGCAATTAGGAATTCCTGCATCAGGAACTTGCGTTCTCCTGCAGCCGGGATCCCTAATCTGGAGTTTACAAGCGGCCGATGTTACCCATTGAAGTTAATGATCAGGTGACAGCAGCTGAATGTGAACGCCTGCACACCGCATGTAATGGTATGTGATATGATTACAAGCGGTTAGAAAACACTGTCCCTGGATGCACAATTGATGCATCCAGGGAGAGTGATTGATTCCTAACCAAATGTAAGTGTGTGTGTGTGTGTGTGTGTGTGTGTGTGTGTGTGTGTGTGTGTGTGTCACACATTTTAAGCTCCTTGAGGGCAGGGACAAATATGCATGGAACAGTATGTGCTGCATAAATTGTCAGCACTATAATAATACAGTACCTATAATGATTAAATATGTCACATGCTTTAATAAAAAGGACCCACATCAGGGTCCATAATAACAAATGCAGAAATGTTCATGAAGAATATGGGGTGCTGAAAACATATGCTTTCTCAAAGATCTCCCTAGTGGGGAAACAGAACTAAATCCTGACACATGCGCTAACAATCTATACTAGGTGCTTTTAATGCTATTAATGTGAATATTGGAGACATTCACCTTACTTCCTCTCCAGGGGACAAGCATACAGACAGCCATAAAAAACAAAACAAAAAACTTACATAAGTTCTAACCTTTCCCAAAATAGTTTTAACTATTGTTGGGCCACACAAAATTATCAGCAGGATACTTACCGAACCAAAGCCAAGCTTCCAAGGCTCAGTATCCAGTAGGCTTTCAAGTTTAAGTAGTAGATCTAGTGGTGTGTAGATGTTCAGCAAGTGATCAGGTGGTGCATCAATGGTCGGCAAACTATCTTTACCATGTAACTTTAGCAAGCCTCTCATTTTGTGTGGTAAAAGTTTGGGTACATATTTCAGCACCAGTGGAAGGTCCAGCGCTTTCAATGCAAAGCTACCTTGCTCTGAATAAAATATAAAATGGAAAGTTAGGATGATCCACCAACCTACAGAAATTGCATCTTCATTTCCTCCTAGTATACTGTATATTTGAAAATAGCTATAGACTGGCAGAGGTGTCCACGAGAATGGTGGAAGAGAAGACATCTGTCCTCTCCGAGAAACGCCAGTACTGCCAATTGCTTGTTTGACTTTCCTGACTTAGAAAAGGGTCACACGCGTGGTTATCATCGCTTTACATTTTCAAATTGAAGCAGCTGCCTTAGGTGCCACGCTTCCTGGGGACCTCACAGCAGCGTTCTTGGGAACGCGGTTCCTGTTTACAGCACTTCTGCCAGCCTGCACATCTCCCCCTGCTGAGACCCTCCCCATGAGACATCAGGCTGGCACCCCGAAGCAAAGCGCCAGCACTAAAGAAAACGTGTACCAAATACATCGGCCATTGAGTTTAGAAGTGTATAAACAAATGCAATTTCCTCCAACCTTCTACACCCCGACCTGTACGTTAAACTTGTGTTTCCCCAGCTTCCTACAGGTGAGAGGAGACTCATGGTGAACAAAGCCAAAATTCTTTTTATATCGACCAGTGAAAATGGTTTCTGGATCAGCCTTCGATTTCCACACAGAAGTTATACTGCATGTGTACCACAAGGACACACAAGACACAGTATATCCTGTAGGTGTCTTTTATAATAAGCACGGGCATCTAACATCTCAACATCCTTCCACTGCTACCAACAAAGGGCATATAAAAAAAAGGACAGTGGAAATGTGAAGACACATTGACTAGATAGCTCATGGGAAATTCCAGCTGTGTTTTACATAAATGTTTCATGTATCACCCTCACAAAGCTTCAAACTCATATAATGATATAATGCAGAAAAATAGAACGCTTCACATACCTGAACGAATCAAACATTGTAGGATATCTTTACCATGCTTTTTCTTAAAGTCTTCTGCCAGCTTGACCAGTCGGCTGAAAGTCACAGGTTTATCCCTCACCCATTTCACAAATTCCGATATAAAATCTGTATGTACGTTACATTCCTTAAGAAACAGCGACAATATGGATTCCTCTCCAAGGATGTCATCTTTCAGTTTATAGGATGGGTATCCTTTGACAAAATACTGAGAACCTGATTGTTTCACATGCACAGCTACAGACCACCAGGGTTCAACCAGTGGAAAGAAGCCAGTGACAATATATTCTTTGGAGTCTTCGGTGAAAATTTTCACTGGAAATAAAGATAGAACCAAAAATAAAAAGGTTACACTTCACACAAGATGCCACACGGAGAGTTACCTGGGTATTAAAACACAACAGTATATATACTTGAAACTCAATTGGTTAAAAAAATTAAAACATTCTGAGCCTAAAAGGCTCATGCTGATAAACTCATTTCATCATTAAAGACTTCAAGTGTAGTTCCACTTTTGCATTCGGTTTTGAGAAAACCCCACTATGTTTGGTTCCTTTTCACAAAGCATATATAAAAAGATATTTTAAAAATATATTGACCTTTTAGCTGTTTCTTTGGTGAAGGTCTTTGCGCAGATTTCAAGCTACTCTGGGCAGTTTGAAAATGAAACTGTAATGTCATATTGAGGGACAGACTGGACTTCTTCCCATTAACACACAGCGTCTCCCAACCTTTAAGCTGGGTTCACACCATTTTCCGGACCAGACCTGGAACATAGTGCATTGCGTTTTTGCCGCGATTGGAATTGTTTTTTCTTTAGCTTAAAATGTTCTTACAGGTGCGTTCCACGCGTTTTTTATGCATTCCAGACCAGCCAAAATAGGACAAGTAGTATTTTTCTGGTGTGGAACGGACTGCGCCAGTGGGAACAGAGGCCAGAAATAGCATAGGGACACATTGGGATGCATTTTGGGTCCGGAAACAGTCTGGTCTGGAGGTAATCTGGATGTGGTGTGAATGGGCCCTCAATCCTTTGTTGGGACTGACAGTGTTTAAATCAAATTTACAACTGATATGGAAATCTGCCAACACTGTACAGACAGGGCTAATTAAAAGGAGAACTATGAGGTCAGGGCTTTTCCCCATAGTTCTCCTAAGGGTAACAGGAGGACACAAACTAGCATCCTCCCGTCACCCTAAGCTCAGTATACCGCGAGCTACAGCGCGCGGTATACTGAGACCCCGCAGTATACCGCGAGCTGTATACTGAGACGCCGCAGCTGAAACAGGTCCCGACAATTATGTCTGTATCCGCCCAGCTGCGTGAGTGACGGCTGGCTCTGCCTATCTAGAGGCAGAGCCTACTGTACCCACCCCATCCGTTCCGCTAGTCAGCGCTGGAGGATCGGAGCAGGGAGGGGGGGAATCCAGTCCCTCCCGTCATGGCTCTCTGCCGTGACAGGATCGAGAGGTGAGCGAACGCCGGTATGTGTTCGCTCACCTCCCGATCTACTGAGCCGACCTGCGACAGTCTCATTGTCACAGGTCGGCTAGAACTATGAGGTGAGTGAAAAGCACTCGCCTCATAGTTCTCCTTTAAAGTAAACAAAAATCCTACCTATCCTCCCCCTATGTAATGTTAAGGAGGGGGCTGTGCGGAGTTATAAGTAAAAAGCACTCAAACATGTGGAGCAACTATTTATTTTTTTCATTTTTTTAAGTTTACACAAAAGCGGAACTACCCTTGAAATCATTATCAGATAGAAAAAGTCATATATATGTTAAGTCATGTTAAAACCCTCTCCATTGTTTCACTGATGTAATTTCTATACCCAAGGTAGTCCTTTGAAAACAGATTGCGTGTTATAGATGTTGAAACATAAAAACACTTAATTGTTTCTTATATCTCTGCACACGGCCTGCAGTCATTCTAGTCCATCTGTATTAAAGAAACATGAACACCTAACTGAGCAAAGATCTGAACCTGTGAAAAAAATTAAGCCAACCTATCTTTGTGAAAATGCTAGTTCACTGGCTGTGACAACGATCCAGCGGGTTCGGTATTTTCTAAGTCAATGGTCTGGGAAAAGTATACTGATTAGAAGTTCAACCTTCACGCTGACTTTTCTGATCTACATATACCTATTCTGAGTGAGCAACTCCCAAAGTATGGAAGACAATAGCCCAAGCACTGGAACATGACTTCTCCACCCAATGTCCGACACCAACCAACACTTGGGATTTTAACGCTGGCTGCAATGAAGAAAGGATTAGCAGAGGAGCGCTAAATCGGATGCTATCATTGGGTTTGGGCTATCCCTTTGCCCTATAGAGGCAAAGTGTCAGTGTCTCTTTAAAGCAGAACTCTAGGATATGCAAAAATTCATCCATGCAATGGGGTTACCCCTGGCACTGCAAAGGTTAACTTCCGCTTTTGGTCTAGGGGCCAGCAGTCAGAAGACATTCAGTATTCAACCAATCCTCGGTCCAGTGAAGGTGAGGGCTCACCACTCTCCCCTAATGCAAGTGAATGGAACCTGCACAGACATGATGATGTTGTGGGTCCTTAGACTGCTGGTGCCCAGGGGAGAAGAAGCTGAGGGGACCGGTCTAGCAGCCAGGCAGTATTAAGAATCAGGTGTATATATCATCTTTAATCCATCCCCTAGGCCAAAACAAGCAGTTAGCCCTTGTAGTGCGGGGATAGCCCCGTTGCAAGGGTTAATTTTTCCACATCCTAGAGTTCTGCTTTAAGAAATCCTGACACTAATTCATCCTAATCTATTTCTATTGTCTTAGATTGTCACTGAACCCTGTTCACACCGGCACACTCTATATCAGGGGTAGGCAACTCCGGCCCTCCAGCTGTTGTGGAACTACAAGTCCCATGAGGCATAGCGAGACTGACAGTTACAGGCATGACTCCCAGAGGCATGTTGGGATTTTTAGTTAGCGGGAGTTGCCCACCACTACTGCTTTCAAAACTATTAATGTCAGAGGCAGTAATGAAAGGCATTCCAGAGCAAGGTGTACCTGAGAATACAAGACTGAAACCAGCAAACACGTTAACAGTTTCCAGGAACATAATAAAATGAAACTAAAGTCAGGTTTTGAAAACATTTTTACAGGTGGCTTCTCCTGACAGAGGGAATTTATCCAACCAATCAGCTTCTCTCTTTCATCTTCAAATCTTAACTGAACAAACTGAGAAGAGAGGCTGATTGGTTGCCATGCAACATAAATCCAGCGCAAATATATCCCATGCGACCATATGGGAGTTCAAACACTAGCAACTGCTATGATAAATTCCCCCAAATGTGTTTTCTGCCATAAAGGTTTCTCCATATCAGTCAGCATTTATTTCCTAAATTGTACACTGAGCCGTGCATGTACAGCTTCGTTTATATTCTCAGCATGATTCTGTGCCGGGACAAAGTAGCTCCGATGTACATGCACGGACATTACATTAGCAAAGCCCGGCAAATCAAGAAGGCTGCAAACCTGGAAGATGTGCGATAAAGGGGGAGTGTTGACATTTGAGGGCTGGTGGGGGACATTGAGCAATTCTTTTGTTGTTATTGTCTAGGGCAGGGGTAGGCAAACTTCAGCACACCAGCTGTGGTGACACTACCAATCCCAGGAAGCATTGCAAGACTCCCAGAGGCAGATGCATGTTGGGATTTGTAGTTTCACCACAGCTGGAGTGCTGAGGTTTGCCTACCCCAGGGCTAGAGAACTTCTTTTTCATCTCAGTTTGTCTGCAAACCCCCGTGGCACACAGTTATCCAAACAAACAACAAAAAAGGCTTGCAGGAAACAAGAACATCAGAAAAAGAAATACACCTCACATACAGAGGAGGGCTACAAGTGCATGGGTGCTCACTTTTAATGCGTAGCTACACTCAAAACTTTATTTAAAAGAACATTCTACTTTAAACTAAATGAATGCACCCATATTGCAAAAAGAGAAAATGAGCATTTATTAATTTTTTTGCATTGCAGCCATGATCACAAGTGCAGTGCTCAGTGAAAGCGGTCTTAGAATTGTTTTGGATCAGGTGGGGAAGGATTTGATCCTCCATCTGTTTTTATACCGGTCTCTGTCCGCACTGTCATCATGATCATAAACTAAAAAAAACACCAAAGGCTCTAACCTTTCCCCACTTTATCCATACCTATTACCTAAAATGACTGCAATTCCTCTTAAATATCAGGGTGTTCCAGGGACACCTGCCTGCATATATAATGGGGTGGTGACAGGGCCAGCATCATTGTAAAGGGGAAAAGGGGGGTGGATGGATCCATGTGACAGCCCTCTGTTTACCTTTGGTGTTCTGTGTTGAGAAAGACGGAATCTGTAACGCTCCCCCTTCAATCTCTTCTGCATCCAGGAACTCCGGATCTGCGCCCTCAGATGGGTCCACATCCTCGTCCCTGTCACTATCCCCATCTTCTTCCTTCACTGGCAATAAGCGTCCCTCAAGCTTAATCCAGCTTTCTCTTCCACTCCGATTTCCCAACCGCACATTGCTCATCTCCACTTCCAAATAGGCGCCCTAGTGTTAATGCTGCTGACATCATTAGAACGCGACATGAAAACAGTGTACAGGCAACGGAAGTGTCGCCGAGAAGGCGACGGTCGGCCATGTTTATGGTTAGCCAAACAGGTTGATTGTAACAGAAAGTAATTAACCACTTGAAGTAGGTTGTTAACCCCCCTTCCTGTCCAGGCCATTTTTCAGTATTCAGCGCTGCAGTACTTTGACTGACATTTATTCTGTCATGCAACGCTGTACTGAAATGAATTTTATACCACTTTTTGGGGACAGATAGAGCTTCTTTTGGTGGTATTTAATCACCGCTGGGGGTTTTAATTTTTTACTATATTAACTAGGGATGTCCCGATACCGATGCTAGCATGGGAATCGGGCCCGATACAGGGCATTTTGACAAGTACTTGTACTTGTCAAAATGCCCCGATGCCTAGAGCCGAAGCTTGCGCTGTTTTTTTTTT
>NW_017306333.1:2577241-2599391 GCF_000935625.1 Nanorana parkeri
ACCATAGGTGACGCTTTAAAAACTTTTACCGCTCATCAGTTTAGTGTTATCAGTGATTGATAGCCCTAGAATTATTGCTCTCATTCCGACATTCGCGACGATATGTAACATGTGCGGCGTAATAGGCGCAATCGTCGTTTTTGCACGTATGCGCACCCAACGCCTGTTTGCATGCGTGTATGTATGGGTGGGGACTTTATGTGTAACTTTAAAAACTTTTTTATGTGTAACTTTACATTTTGGGGGGGGGGACTTTAATTTTTTTTTTCCTATTTTTGTTTTTACTTAACTTTATTGCTATCCCATAGGGGCTAAGAAACCCCCTTATGTGATAGCAAAAGAACTGACCGGTCCTCTTTATGGAGACATCAGGGGTCTCCAAGACCCCTAATGTCACCTAGGACCCCCCTGAAGAAGCTGATGAAGCACAGATCTGCTTCATCAGCTTCTCTCCAGCATCTGAACCTGGAGAGTGACACAAGAATGCGGAAGTGATGTAATAGGGGACCGGAGGGAGTTCGTGTACCGATCGCCCTCTGATCCCCTGTGACAGAGGCACTATGCTGGTCCCGGGCTCGCACCGAGCACAGCGGAGCCCGGGGCCAGCGTGACAGCGGGAGGGGGGGAGGGCGCACATACCGGGACCTCATACATCGCTTGTATGATAACAGGCATCGCTGCCTGTTTTTAAATATCGGGTATTTCCCGCTCGCGCGCGCCCAGCGGCACGCGCGAGGGGGCGTGGCTGAGCGGACGTCTAAAGACGCTCGCTCAGATCTAGAAAGCTCCTGGCCGGCTGTTTTTTACAACGGCCGGCCGGGAAGTGGTTAAGGAAAAATTACTGAAAATGTTCTCCTATATTAAATTATAAAACATTAATATTTACCCAATTTTTGGTAAAATATAAAAGCCGGGGTCACGTCGGGTAAAAAGACACCAAACATGTCAAGCCTTAAAATTGTGTGCACGGAGAGGAGAGAAGGAGAAGGGAGCATTGAGCTGGAGAGTGGCTTGCCTTGCTGAGCCTGTGTGTTTGTGGAGACAGACACAGCTTACTAGCAAACACAAGGGTGGCTTCATAAGACCCTGCAAGGGAAAGGAGCCACCCTAAAACAGGGTGCCAGTGCTCAGGGGACCAGCTGATTCTGCAGTAAACTAAAACTTTTAAACATCAAGGAGCAGCAACCTTTGTAAGTGATTTAATCAGTATTTGAAATAGCTTAAAAACCTTTTGACTTAAATATCACTTATGTGCAATATAATGCAACGCACAAGAAGAGCAAAGTGTGATTGGGCCCTGGGGATCTGAGCACAAGCAAATTTTCTAGGCTGAAGTCACACCCACTTCTTTCTATTTACAGCAGGAGCCAAAATACATAATTGTTTACCTCCTTGTACTGTGTAACATGTTGAGCGGCATTTAAATGCAGCATGTTCCATTTTTACTCAGCACACAACAACACAACACATGGGTGTTAACTGACCCTATTGGAATCAATGGATATAATGCTTGTTATTGCATTGGGCCTGCATGAAGCAAGGCAGCCAATGCACATGGTATGAGTGGGCCATTACTGTGTACCACCACATTGTATAATACACCCCACTGTGGGGGGTTTTTCCCCTTTTTTTGATAAATGTGCAGTGTTGTAATTTTTAAACATAATCTGACTCTGAGAATTCCAGGGTATCCCTTGGTGATATAATTGACCAGAACAGGTCATTTTATGATAATTGAAGAAAAATGTTTCAACAAACAGAAAAAAGTGGGGCTCTCCATAATATTCTAACCAAACCCCTATCCACGCATGTAGCATGAACTTATACATAGTAAATTGAATATCTCTCTCTCTCTTTTCCCCATTAGTAATGCTCTTGGGTATTGTGGAACCCTTTGTTGAGCGCTCTGCAACGCAATCCCTTATTCGCCTACTATGCTTTTATTCCTATAAAGCTGTTTTGCTACATTGGAAACAACTCCGGCTTCCTTCAGTTGACTTAGTTCTAAATTTAGTGGAGGACGTGATTCCCAAATACAAACTGATTTATGAAGCCAGAGCCTGCCCTAAGAAATTTACCAAAGTGTGGGGTTCATGACTTGGGTCTATGCTTCTTGGTGAGAAAACAAAAACAAGTGGCGCCTTCCCTAGAGTAGATACATTTAAAAAAAATTTTGTGACAGCACAGTAGGCCTGGGTTTACGCGAGGAAGGGGGCGTGGCCCCAAAAACGCGTAAACCCAGGCATACTGTGCTGTCACATAGGAACCACCATTTGTGCAGCTCTCTTATTCTGCTCTTGTTTTTTGCCAAGACTGAGGATTACCCTTTGATTTGAAGGCGCAATGTTACCTACTCTTTTGTGAGTATCATTCCATTTTTGGCATTTATAAAACAAAAATGTATCTACTCTAGGGAAGGCACCCCTTGTTTTTGTTTTCTCATCAGATATTACAGTCTCCCTGACTGATGTGGGGCAGCGACCTGTAGAACCTCTGCATATATATTTCTTCAGTGGAGTGGTCATCTCTGGCGCTATTGGTTTTTATTTTTATTTCTATGCTTCTTGGTGCGTGAACATGGAGCATATCTGTTGCTTTTAATCTGCTGTTCCTTTGCTGTTGTGGTTCACCCCTTTTTTGATGGTTCAATTGTGGAGGGGGGTAGGATTGGTAGTGTGTGTGTTTGGTATGTGTGATGTTCGTGTCTGTTTCTTCCTTATTACTGCAACCTGCTTGTTGCTTGTTTTGGGGTGTGTTGTGCCTCTCTCTTGTGTGTTCTTTACTTGTTTATTAAAAATGGGGAAAAAAAAAAGATTCCCATGTACTTCCTCAATGCAATGAGACAATTTCAGTATATGCACTTCCTGATGACACCACTCTAACTATATCTATGGCAAAGTGCAAGCACCTGTGCTTCTCTTCAAATCAATTAAATTGTCCCTGGGAAGAACCAAGGATCTTTGTCATTCAGCTCTCAAATGCCAGAGCCTGTGCAGGTCTCTGAGCACCTTGAATTGCATAGTAAAGGAGCTGTAAAGTCACAGCACATATTGCTGCATTGCGTCCTGTTATAACATCAGTATTGTAATAGGAATACATTTCTTTGATATGTATTATATTTGATAATGCAATCAAAGCTTACTTTTATGTAGTGAGTGCTGCCCTCTGTCTGCCCATCACTTTCAACAATTTCCTGAATTCCCAGCGTGCATTTTATCTCTTTCCTGCTGCTTGATGTGATGCAATCTCAATTCCTTAAGACTATCATGCATTGCTTTCAGCAAGCAATAATAATGTTGCATTGTTCAGATGTTGAGTTGTAGTTCAGTGAAATTGTCTCAGTGCATTGAGTAAGTTTACAAACGTCTAGATAGATATGAATATTAGGAGTGGCATCGAAATTATGGAAATTCAATGTAAAAATACATATTTATTTTTAGTTTTTCACCATAGGTAACCTTTAAATGAGAGGGAAGGGGCTTAGAAGGTCAGGTGAAGGAATTTATCTCAATAAGAAGAAGTTTAAAATATCCTCATTGTTAAATGTTGTGTTTTGTCTGTACTGAGATGGCCCAGCATCATAAAGTGTTATGCGTATGCTTACATCACAAAATGTAATAAGATGCAGTGAATAAATAACACAAGCAAAAGTATAATAGGGAAGGAATTGGGGATCAAATAAAGGGGTTCAGTTACTATGGATGATAAACGTCATATACATAAAAAGAGGCAGTAAGGAAAAGGATCGAAACCAGGCGTTGTAGGCTTTATTAGAAACATACCACAATATTTAGTTGTTGAAATGTTCTTCTTGGTCCATGATATACAAAACGGAAGTATTCTGATTGCTGTGCTATATTAAAGATGCAAAAATCATCCAGACAATTATTGCTGCTAGCAAAGCCTATTACACTGAAGACACACACATTTCAGTTTTATAGTCTGCACTAATAAACTCATCAAACAGAGACGCCACAGCTCAATTTTATTGAAATTATAGTTTGCCTCACAATTCCTGGCAATCCTGTACCATGCTAGTTATGCTAACAATCAGATGGACAAATAAACTGAATATTGGCAACATAATTATATATATGAGCTCTGCAATTGTTACCGTTACAACAGTCCTGCTCTACATGAAGGCTGTTGGCTGGCCTGATGTATTCCTTCAATTGCCAGAAATCCCTTAAAATATTGAACATGATACAGAATATTTAATTTCCTAGCATCTGTTCTCTCTTTCTGCTTCTCTTGCAGGGTTAAAGCGCCCTCTTATGGGGTTTACCTTTCATTTATAACAATAAGTTTTAGTTACAGTGTATTCAAACCCAACAAAAAAATGAACATACTGCATCTTGCCAGTCCCTAGATGTGGAGAATGCAATAGTTGAAGGCTTTTTAGGATTGTTTTCCTTTTTTTTTCAACTGGTGATCCTGCCAGTAACACACTTCTTGTGTTAGGCCTCATTCAGATGGGCTTCAGTCTCTAGTGCCCTCTGAGAAGCGATCCACCCTGAAAAGCGATCCATGGAGGATTGCTTTTCAGAGGGCGGTGGAAGAACGGCTGCCTGGTGTTCAGAAGGCGATACTGTTAAATCCTGAATGTAGAGTTTTTTAAAATCCCAATGGGGATTACTGGGCCGCAACAGTCCCATTCATTTCAATTGCCGCATTTGACTAGCGGCACCGCCAGTCAACTGTAACATGCTGTATACTTTGTGCTGTGCCATAGCATCTCGGCTGTGGCAATGTATAAAGCACAGTGCGGCTGAAGTGCTACCATTGCAGGTGACAGCTAGCGGGCAGTAAAACCCCACATCAACTGTATGGTTTTAATGCCCCTTCACTGCTCGTGTGAACAAGGTCTAAGGGTGGCAACTCTCATTCACCAGCTGTGTAAGAGCAACAGCGTTACTCTAGGTCAAGAAGTGTAATAGGAACTACCGAATACCTCTCCATCTCCTCATCTCCATAAACATACGAGTGAGGTGTCCTGTAGCTCACAGAGGTAAACTGGGAAGGGCTAATAACACTACTTGAGAAAACACTACAGAATGCAAAAGAACTCAGGACAGCACTGATTTAACAGACCAAAAGGGAGCAAATAAGAAAAGTTCTTTGTAAGGTTTTACATATACTTAAAATTTTGTTTAAAATGATCATGTATTTAATAAAATAAAATTTTCCACGTTTCACATCATCTAGTTGCTTGTTGTTTCTATTATTCATTGTGTACAGTTATCAAATTTATTCGAAGTTATCTTATTTAACGTTTGTAAAGGCTTGAAATATCTGTGAGCAGGACAAATTGTACCACAAAGGGTCTTATGCAGCAGGCAAAAAAGGAAGTGCACATACATGTAATGAATCATGGGGAAAATAAGCAATCTCAGAAATATCTTCTTTTCATATAGAGACTGTTTTATAGAACTTTAGTGCATTGGTTATACAACCTATAATAAACAAGAAGAAGAACAAACCGAAAGTAGTAATAACATAATAATAGGCAGAAAACTTTTTTCATACTGACCTGACCACATAGTGCCAGGGATCCAAGAAACCAGACAGACATTAAAAGTGCAGGTTAAAAGATAAAGTAGTGTATTGAAAATAACAATAAACAAAATGGCCAAAAACAATGGAAAAAGTCCAGAATGTTGTCGGTGCCAAGCCAGAGGTCAGATGCCAACGCAGGTAGTCACCCGAACCAGGCCAGGGAACACTGAGAGCAGGATGAACGAAAACCATAGCTGGAGTCAGGAACCAGGTGGTTATCACTTCTGACTTGCAGCACTGGTGGTCCCCGGTTCGAATCCTGATCAGGGCACCATATTCCCTGATCAAGAGTTTACATGTTCTCCCTGTACTTGCGTGGGCTTCTTCCCACACTCCAAAGGTCAGTTGGCACCTGGCTAAATCAGACCTGTATGTATGCATTTAAGATAGGGATCTTACACTGTAAGCCCCTCAAGGGCAGGGACGGAATGTGAATGTGCAATGTAAAGTGCTGCATAAATAGCCTGTGCTTTATGAATATCTGTGATAAAAATAAATAAATATACAGCTTCTAGGCACAGCATTTTGTAACCCCATATGCTCACTAAAGGCAACTGCCATAGTTGTTTTCCAAAAGACCCCTGACTGATTACTCAATGTGATATAAGATGACCATGAGCATAATAGTGTCAAATACAATTTATGAAATGCTCTGAAAGCTCTACATTTGTGCAGCTGCACAGAGGCCCTCTGGTACTCAGGGGCCAATATATACTATGTGTGGGTCAGTCAGGTACTGGGACCCCCTGCCTCTGTCACAGACCTAGACAATGCTTACTACAAGAAGCAGGAGGCATTCTTCATGATGCCTGTTTACTGGTTTGTAATATTTAAGCGGTGTCGGTCATCCTGCACACCATCACTGGGACATACAGAATGCTTCACCAGTTTCCTCTTCACATCATTTGGACTTGAAAAGGAATGGTTACTGTTCCTTTTCAGTTTAGTATTATGTACCCTGAGAGGCTCTTTATAGTTACAAAGTTGACTACCACATCTCTAAACACTTAGCCTTAGTGAACTTTAATGTTAGCTGTGTCAAAGGCAATATGATGTGCAAAGTGCTATAATGTATAACAACCCAATTTCATTTTAAGTAATTTTAAGTAATTTTTTAAAGTAATATAATGAAAGGAATAATTCTGGTTAGCTGTTACTAGATTTTGCACACTGCTGTGACTTATTGTATAAAGTAAAATGTAAAAAAAGTATTTTAGTGGTACTTGTTGGGGTGCTCCCAAACAACATGTCTTCGAACCCAAGCCAAAAATATACTGGTAAACAAAATATGTTTTAAAAAAGTTTTTATTAACTGAAATAAATAACAAAGACCATACTGACAGCAAAATAATTTATATATAAAAATGGCACAAGATAACTTTTTTAAAGAAATAACAAGTAAAAGACTACTGCAGGTGTTGGGAGTTGTTTTATGAGGAAACACATAATCCCACTTTACTGCTAAAAAGTCAACCTCGTTCTTATATTGTAAAACCCCAATCTGGACAGAATGCAGAGCTGTTATAATAAAAACTGTACCTGTTACGCTAAAATAAATAATCCTAATGATTACAAAAAATTATATATGAACACACAAAAAGAAGCATGCTAGGAACTTCATATTCTCCATAATATATTATCCACATTCTATTACCATTAACATACCTTGACATCTGTATTACAGATACAAAATACACCATACTACTGTATTGTATTTTTGTTTATAATTTAATATTACTCAGCATTCACTTTTTCTTACTGGTCTTGGCCAAAACCATTTGCTATACACTCTTCACAGAAGGTTATGCTGGATGGCCCAGATGAGCAGCTGCACTCCACTGGCCTGCTTGTATGAGGAGTGTCCCGGGTGTACAGGACATTATCGTCATGCAACATAGCTTTGCTTTGCATTAACAAAGAAGTAACTTTTTCTTCTGCTCTGTCTTTTCTGGTGTTGCCTAAAAATGTCACCTCTGATTGGCTGCATTCTGTTTCCTTCTTTCTTTCATATACAATAATGGCATCATCCATGGTTTCATCTGTCTCCACAGGATCATTGGAAAGGCTACCGTGCAAAGGCCACATGCCAGGTGAAATGAGCATCAGTGACTTTGGGTGGTCCTCACTGGACTTTTCAGAAGCCGTACAGTTTTCTATTCTTTTCAAAACCTAAATAAACATTAAAGTAGTATTAAACTCTCAAACTTTTTTCTATAATAATCGAAATAAAGCAATTGCACATTGTCCATCAAAGTATTTGTTTAAATTTTTGCCCAAGAACTTCCAGTTATCATGTTTCCAAAGAACTGACTCCAACTCTCTCAGTTCAGCTTCCCTGAACTTCCTGTCCTGTACTGTCCATCTACTAGCTTGGAAAAGGGAGGAGAGGGGAAGGAAGGGGAGCAGGGGTGAGGGGAGAGTTCTGCCTTGCTGCTTCCTGTGTGTTTGTGGAGACAAGCAAAGCTTACCAGCACAAACATTTTGACTTTAATATCACTTTAACAAAGAATCTTTTTGTTTTAAGAATAAATAAATTAGCCATCAGCTCATATTAGGGAGACAAAGATTATACCCCTTACCTCATTTATTGTGGGCCTCTGTCTGGCACGCATTGCTGCACTATCAATTGATACACCCAGAAGATTTTTCAGTACACCACAAGGCCACTTGCTTGTCTTCATATCCTTAAAATGGAGTAGGGATTCATTTCCATTTTTTTCCATTTGCTCCAAAAAAATCTCCCTCTGTTAAATAAGAAAACAAGTTTCATTAGATAGGTGGAGGTGCCTAGGCAAATACAACCACAAGCATACTAGATGTACCCAAGAAGAGCTTGCTTGCTCTCTTGTCCAGTCACAGATAATGCTGTATGGGAAGCCACAAATAGTGTATTTACAGCATATACCTGCGATGTACTGCTTTCAATATGTAAGAACAGAGTTATACAAGACACAAGAACAACATGTAAGCATATAAAGGGCATTTAAAACAAATATTTGTTAGGCTAGAGCAGAGGTAGGCAACCTCCGCACACCAGCTGTGATGAAACTACAAATTCCATCATGTATCTGCCTTTAAGAGTCATGCCTGTCGCTGTCAGTATCTTGCAATGCCTCATGGGACTTGTAGTTCTGCAAGAGCCGGAGTGCTGAGGTTGCCTACCCCTGTGCTAGAGATACACAAACAGTTTTAATCTCTTACTTCTGAAAGATTTTCCTACTTGCTTGAAGCAACTGCATTAAACCTGAACTCCAGACTTATATACAAGACACAAATTAAGGCAGCTTTTAGTGCAAGCAGCGTACATACCTGAATTTAACTTGGTATGAGCTTTTTTTGCAATGCCCTATACATCATAGCTTAGACTGTGAGAGGGAGAGGTAGTACTAGGAGCAAATTAGCTGTGCTTCAGTGCTTATTTGCTAAGAACATGCTGATAGGTGGAGAGAACAGAATGACAGAGAGATGAGCTCGTCAGTCAGCTACTTCTTCTTTGACTGTCCATTCACAGGCTGGGGGTGGACAAGACTTGTAAGTGTTTAACTGCAGCAGAGAAAAATCAGGTCTCCCCATTCATATAGGGCTGTGCTGTGTGGCAGAGATGTGTAAATAGCAAAATCCAAAGAAGAGGGTCCATGCTGCTTACAGATATGCCAAAGTTTATTGATGCAAAACACATGTACAATGTAGACAGGTACCAAGATAAGGATTTTAAACTACAATATACAGTATGTAGTGTACCTTTTGATATACAGTATATGATTTGCATATGCAAATGTAAAAAATGTTTTGTTTGTTTTTATATTACAAAAATACTTACAAGGAACGTAGCTTTAGATCCATTTACAACCACAGCTTGACACCCGCTTAAAACCTCCATTATGATCTAATATGGGAAGTATAGAAATCATACTTAAAAAAGCAGTAGCATGTTAATTACAGAGGCTGTACTCTTTATAAAGTGCTATAGAGGTCCACACTCCCTTTGTAAAATAGTGGGGTCTCTGAGTTTACATATAAATAAACAACCGTAATACTTCTTGCTGCAGAAACTATCACCTTATCATGACTTGTTTTAAAAATGTTGTCATATTTACAAAGTTCTAATGCTAAAGTTTAATTTGCTAATTGTTTGCCTTCCCTGGTTCCCTCTTTGCCCCCCATCAACATGCTTAAGTATGTTCTTAAATAAAACCTTTTCATTTTCATTACATACCTTGTTTTAGACCTAATTACATAATTGTTTTAGACCTAATGACCAGCCCACATATTTCTCTCCGTTTAGGATTCTATTAGGGACAATTAGGGTTTGGGTCAGGCACTGGATGGTTACAGTTCAGAGGAGGGATAACTGTAAGCTGTTATGTTTCATATATGAACTCCTTGTCTTATTTTAAAGGCATTTATTTATATTTTTGGTGACATTTACATGCAGTCCAAGCTATCCATTACCAACATGACAGTGAGAGCTGTTTAAACTAATAAGGATGGATAAAAGTGTGAGATGCTTACAACTGTCACCTTTGATTCACATGGCTTAAGGCCCTATTCACATTTGGTGGTCCAGTGCAGTGCATTAATGTGCATTGTGTCACATGGCAATGTGTGTTGTGATAAGGCAGCCCATTCATTTAAATGGGCTGGAAACGCACCAAAACAAACCTAAAAATGCACCCACACCATTTTTCTGCCCCATTGCACCACACTGCACCACATACATTGCCATGCCATAGTTCTCATGTATTGGGACCGGGCCCCTTCTGCTGTAAAGCGAGTGCCCTAATCAGCTGCCTGATTTCACTTTTTCTTGCAGCCTCTGTCCAGTGTCCAATCAGACCCTGGCAGAGTGAGGCAAGAAGCAGGCAACTCTGTGCCTGCTGGCGTCCTGTTGGATGGGGCCTGGCCAGAGTATATGCCATCCGATAAATGATGCTGCTTTTAGCTTTATTATTTTCTTTTACCCACAGATCTGTTTTAGGAATTCTCCCTAGACTGAAAACTATCTTACAAACATATTTCTTTGTTTTTGCCAGACAGTATTTAGTTTACCTATTCTTTCTGAAAATTATAGTTAAGCATTAACAGCAAGATTCATCTTCATAAAACTTTATGTGGAGTATAAACCTCTGTAATGAAATTCCTGGTTGAAAATCAAAGTTTTAAAGGTGATTCTTCACATACTCACAATTCCGTAACTATACACATCAGTTTTCACTGACAGATCTCCCCTAATGTACTCCTCTGGCAAATATCCCAGGAACCTCAGAGTGGCATGATCCATCTTGATAGTTTTAATTTGATTTATCAGGTAAGACCACAAATGGACCATGGCAAAGTCTGAGAGCTTTGGTTGAAAATGCTGATCAAGCAATATATTTTTGCTGGAACAGAGAAAATATGAACCACAGTTAGGAGATGGAAAAATTAAGCATGTTTGCAGTGTTATACAGTAATTTGTAAAGTCACACTATAACAGTGACACAAAATAATACAAGTGGGGGTGTTTAATACTCTCAGATCAGTAAGGCATGCTGCAATGGACAGAATGCATATGGTTTACTCCACTAAAAAATAAATCTTGATTATCCTATACTTTTCCAGAACTTCCAGACTTCAGTAACTCCACTGAACACCATATTGGCAATGTGTCCTTCATGTAATTTGGTAGGTGTACAGTGGCTCTGACCAGCAGATTGCACATGAGATGAATTAACCCAACACCATAGAACGTGTTCTGCCCATTCAGAATCCTTTTGGCTGATTCACTAAAGGAGTTGACAATCTTTAATCAATATATTGTGTAAATATTTAATTCAATTATGCCCCCCAAAAAAACACATTCCAGTTTACTTATTTCATCTGCACATGCTTGGGTATTCAAAATAAAGAGGAATTCGATTTTTCCCCATGATTTGATAATTACAGTGAATATTCACACAATTTATTGAGTGGAAATTGTCACCGCCTTTGGTAAACCAGCTTAAATATCTACAAAATGTATACTTTTATAATTTTCCACTCTGGAAAAGGCACTTGTGAAAATATGGTTTTAAAGCTGGACTTCAGGCAAACAGCTATATACTGATGTGATCGAGATATGGAAGTATTTAAGGAATCTTTAATACTGGTTATCTTATAATTCCAGTACTTTTGTTAGATGCCATTGATCAAAATAACCTGATCCCACCCAAGTGTTTTAAAAAATAAATAGTAACAGCATATTGATGATGTCATCCCTGATTATGTCTCTCTCAGTCTGAATGTTGCTGTGCATCCATTGAGCAGATTGTACAGAAATGGGACGTCACACATTTTCCTTCTCCTATGTCACCTATCATACGGCACTCCCAGTTCTTCCCTAGCCATAATGCCCAGTTCTTCCCTAGCCATAATGATCAGTTCATGGGTTAGAAGAAATAAATTCAGAGCGCAGCAATTTTTCTTACCCACAGGTAGGCAGTTAGCCAGAGTCACGGTTTTGCAATCCAGGGTACCAGAAATAGACTTTTGGAAACGTAACCAACTCTCTAATTTTTTGGCGCTTTCTGTTGGACCACAAAACGTTTATCTGCTCACTCACACCATTTGAGAAACTCTGTTCTCAACCTGGTTCACTGCTAGTTACTCTTTCTCTGGTACCCAACAAAAACTGGTAGGACTCTTTGTTGGGTACCAGAGGCTTGCCTCTGAACTCTATTCTTCATAGATGGGAAAAGAACTTAAAAACCACCTTCTGCTCAGTTAGACCATATTATTAATTTCTCCCATCATGCAAAGTAATGCCACCTGAGCCTTCCTGAGTTGCAGAATGCCCATTCCAATTATGGTCATATTATATCAAGCCGTTTCTAGCGGTAGGTCGTTCCTTAGAGACAGAAGCAATGATCAGCCTGCCCCTTTTCTCACCAATATATAGATTTTCTGTACCCGTCCATCCAGTGACAGATTCAGATGCACCATTCCTCACTTTCACCCTTTTTTCTCTCTTTCTCTCCACTATCCCTCTCTTCTCTCTGCTCTCTCCAGCTGAACAGCCTCTCTTCTTCTCTCTCCCTATCCCCTCCCACATTTTTACTGGTTTCTTATTCTCATTCTTGCTTCTTCTATCTTCAACACTCATACAAAACTTACCATGAAGGGATATGCACTTAGACTCGTTGTACCTCTTTGAAGTAAACAGTTAATACACAGTAAAAGCGGGGGGGGGACGGTACACAACGGAGTCAGATAAAACAATACCCTAGACTCACTTTATGCAGTCAACCCAGCAGGCGCCTGCTGCACTTTTTTTTCATTTTTTAATCTGATTACTTCGCCCAGCATTCATTTTAGGGTGCAACTCTCTTATTCTCTTATTGGGCTCACGTTCTTCTGTCTGCACAATTGTGTGAACTGTTTTTGTGGGTTATTTTTGTTATATTATTATGTTTTTCATATATGTGTCTATGATGTATATGGCTTGCTGAATATAAATAAAGAGTTTAAAAAAAAACACATTTCATTATTATAATTTTTTTAATAAGAGGTGTTTTTTATGGCTCTACTTACCTGGTTATGTTTCCACATATTATAGGAGTAGTATACATTGTGTGTAGGTGTTGAATAGCCTTTGCTACTCCAAATAGAATATTGTAGCGTACTTGCCAGGAAAGAGGTAAAGCCTTATCCTATGATATAATGAAATAAGTCAATATGAATACAAATTGATTCACAAAAATAACAAAATTATCTATTAGCAACAATAACAGAAAATATTATGTTAATACACTAAATAATACAATTTTTCTAATATATTTAAGGAAACACTTGTGAACAGATAACAATTGAAACTTACGGTATGATGCAACCTATGGAAGAGGGATCCGTGTTTTAGATATGGGTACACAAAACATGTTGATTCATCGGCTCTGACATATCCAAGCAATTGTAATACATTTGGGTGATGGATTCTAAACAGATGAAAAGTGTTTTAAGCTGAAGAAAGACAGTAAATTATCAAATTATAAGTATGATTGCTTTTCCAGTAGGGTTAATTTATACTAGAAAAAGCTAGTCAGACAGGTTGGGTTAAGGAACAGGGAAAAGGGCAGGGAAGTGTCATTTATCTATGTTATTGGTCTATGCCATCTATGAGCCTAAATTATTTTTTATTGAGGAATAATTAATTAAATGACACATGTTTCTAAAATGTGACTGATGTGCTTAAATGAACATTTGATCTCTGTGTTCGTCTGTTGGTAATAGATATCTTTTCTGGAGTGAATATATTTGGTTTTTCAAGTCTACCATCTGCTTTAACGTATATTTTTGAATGCTCAAACTTTTCCAATCACGAAACATGAGCTAATCACTAACCAATTATGTATTTGTGTTGCATTTAGTGATAATAACATTTCTAAGGGCTGTCATGATTGTCTGTGTCATGTGACTTTAACAAAATACTAACTTTGTTAAATCAGTTATGGCCTATTCAATGTTATTTGCTAGTCTACTTTCTTCTTTTGCTAGTCTACTGTTTTCTCATGAGGGGTCTCCTTCTCAAAGCTTAGACTAAGTGCTCCTAACTAGTAAGTTGTTCTCCTGCTTTGGAGATGGTAACATAGATCACTGCTGGACAGGAAATTAAAGTTCCTGTGAATCTGGATTAAGGTATAATATGGGAGCCAGGTCACTGATTCAGCTGCACTTGTGGGATTAGGTAGAATAGACAAGAATACTTCATCTTCTCTACACCTAGGAGCTGGTATTATAAATATGATGGGAGAGCACATCTTTAAAAATATGATGAAATTGACACCAGTTTACACATACAAAGTCAACCTTTTAGTTCTTTAGAATGATGCACTGCAGTTTAAAGCATATTTAAACCCAAAAACAAAAAATTTAAGATCTACCTCATCGTCCCCTCTTCTCTCTGCAGGCATCCATCACCAAGATTGCCGCCGGCAGGTAACAGCGCATGATGTCATCATGCGCGTGCACAATGATGTCACGTGCGTGCGCGATGATGTCATGACAGGGTTTCACCTGGTGACTGCTCCAGGTGACACCACGCCTCAGGACGCCCCTGACAGGAAGTGACAGGGACATTACATTTCTGGCTAAATCAACATGTACAGTATGAATACGAACGTATTATAATAAAATGAAGATTTCCATTGTCCTTATTTTAATTATTTCTTCTGATTAATTCATATTATTTGTGACCAACTCTAAATAAAAAAATGATAGTAAAAATACTTAACGCTAAATTAAATAAAAACAATAATACAATAGTGCATGCATTTAAACCCAAATTAAAACAATGAATGTGGAAAATGACAAAAAGTCAAACAAGCATTGTTGTCCACTGAAAAGTGTAAAAAGACATTCTCAATGTGTAAAAATGGTGAAGCCTATTTTCAGCGACTGATGATTATTTTTGTGCTCTATCACTCCTGTTTTTTCATATAAACCACAGGAATCATCTGCCATATAAGTGCAATGCCTCTCCTTATCCCCCAGTCAGGGTTAATTCACCAGATCGTCATGACCCTAAAATAAACAAGGACAATATTCCCACCTGGGTAAAGTTGCAATTTCTCCAGAGCTGGGGTTTCTCGGTGCTTGTGTGGGTTTCCTTCACCAGATGTGGCTAAATTGTCCCTAGTATGTGTGTGCGTGTATATGAGGTAGGGACCGTAGCTTATAAGCTCCTTGAGGGCAGGTACTTATGTGAATGTACAGTATGTAAAGTGCTGCGTAAATTGGCAGCTCTGCATAAATGCCGGTGATAAATAAATATGTCCAAATAAAGATCATTCTATACATTCTTACCTAGGTAAGCATTCCCATTGTGCCAGGAATGATTTAACTTGCTTCTGATGGTCTGCCAAAGCATTCTTCTGTACAGGCAAAAAGCAGAAATATTGGTTGCGTTATTTGGAGTAACAATTTTAAAAAGGGGGTTTACAATGAAAATTACCTAATCTAATGAGGGCAAATGAAAATTTTAACATACTAATATATGCACAGTCCACTTTTCTAAAAGTAAAGTGTTATATCTAAACTTTCTTTTAATCCCTGCAAAATGAAAACTGAAAACTTACTGGCTGTGGCTTCTCTACTTGGCAGGTTAATACCCAATAAGAACAGTAAAGTGAGGCCAATCAACTGAGCAGGATTAAAAGTATTATTACAAGATGTATGTTATAGTTCTACTTACAGGAATGGATCAAATTCTAAAGCAAGTCTGCTTATTCTTATTTATCTAAGTTCTTATTTATCCAGGTCACAGTATAACTAATAGTAGTTAGCCACATTAAAGTGGACTTGTTTAATAATATTTACCATCATACAAGTGGTTTTCTTAGTTCAAATGCATGTTGGGAACATACCCCAGAATTTCTACCCAGTCTCAGTAACCTAGATCCAATCACCATTGTGTAGTGAAATGTGTTAAGGTGTAGATGTTAGATGTACAAGAACATAGCGGGAGGTATAAAAACATTAGCTAGAAAATTAGAGGAAAATCTTTAGTGGAAAGATATTTGGGCTCCTTGCAATGTTCTACCAGCACTGCACATTTTAATGAAAATTTGCTTATATTCAAGTGTTTGGGTCGATCTCCCAACCCACAAAGTGTATTGTGGTGTAGATTCTAATATAGCGCCAATATCTGCATATTGCTACAGTGTTTTTCAAACAATAGGCCAGCATGGGAGGACTGAGGAGGATAAACCTGAACTACAATCTCCTATTCCTTACAACCAAGAAAGGTGCCATCGTAGCCTCTATTTGGTTTGCAGCCATGCTGTATGAATGATGGCTCAAAAAAGTTGAAGATCACCTATAATATTGGTATTTGTGATAAGCATGTGCAGCATTTAAAACTTTAAAGGACCTCAAAAGGTACAGCATGTAGAAGTGACTAGGTTTTTAAATTATGATGCAGACCTGTGCCAACATACAGGAACAACCTGCAAGCCATCATTTTTTATAATTGTTCCACTTCTGCAAAGCAAGTTGAGATTCAACTATTGCCTAGAAACAATAATGCACAAAATATCTACCAATAAAATAAACTTACTATAGTGCCATAAAAGCAGACCTAGCAACAAACATATTTTTCATGTAAAATGTGTGTAAGCTGAGTATTATGTAGGTTGTAGGTGGAATACTAAGAGGGGCGTATAACCTGTCAAAGATATCACAGGCTCTCTATAAAAATGCCTATGTTTTCCTTCCTCCTGGCACCATATTTTCTCAGGTATCAACTAGTCTCAGCAATTACGTGGCGTGCTGGTTGTGCGAAGCTGGCCTAAGTATGAGGCAATCCTGTAAATGTTGCCGTATGCCCATTAGCCTTTATTTCATGTATACTGACACATCTCATTTGCTCTTCTGCTGCTTTTCAGTCTTTGGCCAGCCAGTTGCTAAACTCAGTCCTCTTGCTTACCCTATGACCTGAGTGTAAAATCTATGAAAGTATCACACAGCTTAGTTCCCCTGCTGCAGCATCTGACCTGCCAAGAAGGTCAAATGCACAATCAGAGTTAATGGGGGGAAATCTCCCTTCTGATGCAGCAGATTCAGGTGACTACATTTTCCCAGAGTGCTATTTTCATGCATATTTTGAGAAATGGTGCCAAGGCACATTCACCTGCCTAGAGCTCAATGGCTGCTTTCTAAAGGAAAAGATTGCAGTCAATTAAAATATTCTGTTGCAGCACATACATAATGCATTTATGCAGCTTGTAAAGTTACAGATAGAGTTTCTTTCATTGATAACAAAATAACAGTAAGCTGTAGCTATGTAATTATTTCTTCACCTTTTTAAGCAACTTGGCAACACATAACTGTTTCTTAATGTCTGCTTTGTAGACGTCAAAGAACTGTCCTTCTCCAATTAGGAAGTCGCTGCTGAAGTTCTTAGTCCCTTCTTTAATCTCCTGCAAGCTGACAGGTGACAGGACATTAATCTCTATGAAAAAGATGAAAACATGAAAGATGTTATCCCACCATGCATTATTTCACTTTACTAAGCTATTAATTTAGTGGTTGGTCATGAAATGCTTTCAAAGCATTGAACCCTACAAGACAGATGAAACAAAGGACACTCTGAATGTGCAGTTATTTAGATGGTAAATCTGAGTTCCAAAGGCAGACCCACATTTGACACACCTAAGAACAAAGTTACCAGTTAAAATTAATTTCTACTTAATATACTTCTGTACACTGAAAGCTGATTGATTGTTATGAGTTTTAACCCCACATTTTCTACGCTGGATCTGTATAAATTTGCTGGGTATTCTAGGTACAGCTGCTCACTTATATCGGTTGCATGAACCTTCATTTTGAATCAATACTCAGTATAAGTAAGTAAATAACATAAATGTGGCAAAAATAAATAGCATAGATAGTAGTGTTGAATCATATGTGAAACAATTATAGCAAAAATAATCCTATGTGAATCTATTATATATATCATATAACCTTCGTGAATCAATTGTAGAAAAACAATCTTATGTGAATCAATGATAGCAAACAAAACAAAGTGACTAGTGACCGTCACTTGTATCATATATCAGTGTTCTGTAAAATCATAAAAAAAAGTGTCAACTCAATCTTTTACATCAGATTATACAATCTCTCCGTGTGAAATTCTGTTTGTTTTAGATTTGAGTTTATAGCGCCACTCATACTGGTTGTTATATGTTGCTGTACTTTTCATAGCACGACTGTTGCCAGCATTCACTTATGGAAAAACCTCAACAAATGATAAACTAGACTTTTAGAGCTGACAGTACTGGCCGCAGCTTCCTCGGATACAGTAGTATCAACCACAACCATCAACCACACATTGTGAATGCTCAGTGGTACATTTTTAGGGGGCCAGCTGCAAGAACCCAGAAGAGGCAGCTGGCTCCCCATAATGTCAACAAGGAAAATGGTGACGTGCAGAGGTGGGTTTCAACAAATAATGCTGGATTTGCTGTGCGTGGGAATGTTTTTAAAATCCAACCCAGTGGATATGGTAAGAAGAGACTGGTAAATAAAATTAAGAAGGTGTGGGGATGAGGGGGTGATGTTTTTCTTTAAGTCTTATTCAAATTTGAATTTGTTCTTTAATGTTAAATACATTTCAACACCCATCCAAGTAGTTACCTTTGCTAAAAAAATAGTTTGTGCTGAGGAAGCCAATTGGATAACTGGTAAATTGTGATCAACATCATAGAATAAATTAAATGTAACAAACTACTACTACTACTACTAGTTAAATAGTATATGCACATTTATGCAAGGCAAAAAAAAAAAGATACAGTGCCCATAAAAAATGCGTTCAAAATATTGTTTACTATGATTCTAGTTAGTGTTCATGCCAGCGCATTTGAGTTTAGTTTGAGATCAAACACCACTGTTAACATCTGTTAAAAAATGCCCCAGGACACTATTTTTTTAGTTTATGTTTTTTTTATCAGGCAGATTATTCTGACTCAGAATGTTTGAAAACCGTCACATTTTACCTCTGAATAAGGAGATTGCCCTCTGCTGTCCCATTTCCTGTAGAACTAATAACAGATCACCAACAGTCTTATTTTTATGTGCCCAACTCCAGACAAGCTCCTTTGTTCTGCTTTTTCCTTGTTCAGCATACTTCTCAACTTTACGGAAGTCCCTCCAATCGGAAGATAGCCGCTCAGCTGCGGGAAATAAATGTTTTATTACAACATGCATTTACATACCGTATTTTGTGTTGCCATGATCTTAGGTTAGGTTGCCATTTGCTGTTTGAAATAAGCTAATTAAAGTGTTCTTTGGCCAACTGTGTTGGAAAATGCTGTAGAGGAGGACCCTTGCTCTCTGTATGGAAGCAGCGGTCTCTCTACAGAGGTCAGACACCCCAATCTGTAAGCAACAAAGCTCATACTCCCTGCTGTTTGGATAGGTTTAGCTCTGACTCAAAGGAGGGGGGCATTATGAACCTTCCACACAGAGAGCAAGAGTCTTCCTCTAAAACACACTGGCAGGCTTACAGAAATTCAAGACTTTGCACAACTTTTATTTTAATGCACCTGTAATATACAGTATGTAGCTAACTTAAACTGTAATTCAGTGGGGTTTTAACACCAAAAATCAATTTTCTGAGTTTTAATCTGTACACACAAGTTATCGCGAATTTAGATCATCCTAAGTCCAGATCGGGGCAGTTTACTGTAAAAATCCTAGCTTCTTTCATGCTCAAAAGTACATCCAATATCGTACATCTAGTGCTGTGACTGAGTGCTACTGGTCTCATATAGTAAAGGATTGTGTTGTTTACGGTCCCACCCCCTCCTCCTCCTTCCATCCATTCACAGAATGTCTTGCATTCTGTTAAAGATACAAGGCGTTATGTGAAAAGAGGAGGGTGGACATCCTCTTATCCATTAATAAAACAGTTTGTATTTTGTGAACAGAATACAAGACATTCTGTAAATGAATGGACAGAAGGGGGTGGATGGGGCAGCTTAATGATACAATCCTTTACGGGTTACACATGTTATATATTTGGAGTTTTGTAGTATGCCCTATACATCAAGACAGATAGGGTTTTAGTTTGGTAGTAAATTTAGATACATACAGTATATTTTTATTGTTACTTTATTATTACTCATGAGTTTATGAATATTGGTTGCGAATACCACAGAAAACCATATACAGATATTAATACTAGCTGACCTGAATGTCATTCGGGAGTCCAAATTTCCGAATACCATTCGGGAGCTCCAGAAAGCAATATGGGTCTGGGAGCCATATTAAACCTGAGGCTTCCAGACCTGAATGGCATTCGTTAGCTCTCAAATGCTATTCAGAAATTTGGACTCCATTCGGGTCTTGGAGCATCAGTTTTAGTATTATATATATATATTTAGTATTAACGAATGGCATTCGGGGGCTCCCGGATGTAATTCGAAAATTCGGATTCAGACCCATTTGAATGCATTAAACCGAAAAACACATCTGATCGGCCAGAAAAGTCGCATGTTCAATTCAATGTAGTTGTTGAACGAAATTCGGAGGGGATCCAAAATTCACAAACGGAAATTTGGATTCGGATGCATTTGGATGTGTTCGAATGTCCGAACTTTGGAAAATTCATACGAATTTTGATTTGGAACAAAACTAAACACAAATGTCTATTGGAAACCCAGAAGCTGATTGTGTTCCCATTAGAACATTTCCCACATTCTGTTCCAGTGACAACTGCCAAATATCATCACTTACTGTATCAGAGACACTGGTCACCCGGACAAATAGAGAGAGTGGATTTCTCCAGATGAAACAGCAATAGAAACCTCACGGGGTTTAATACTTTCTTACTCCATTCACAACTAAACATCATACACTTTAAGTACAGAAGAAATGCTTTCTAACTGTATTATGTGCTGTCATACTAAAAGAGGAATATCATGATTAAAGCCAAATAAAAAGATGTAATTAAAGCCTATCTCGAATTAAAAGAAAACTGGTTGTTATTGTCTAAGGGTATGGTGTACCTACCTGATCCCAATCGCCATTGCTCACCTCTCTATGCTCCGGCTTGTGGATTGTCCCTTGGCACCCTCACATGTACTGCAGGGCTATGGGCCCTACATTAGATGTTACGATGTCAGTTGGCCTAAGACCGACGGAGTGTAGTGGGGAAGAGGCTGCGGTTGCTAGTCTCGGAACCAGTGGGAGAGGTGATCAGGTAAGTAAAAGTGCTTTACACCGCTTGCCTAGACAAAAATTAACATTTAACCCTTGCAGTGTGGGGGTAGCCCCAGTGCAAGGGCAGTTTTTTTTTCTTTTTGTAACTGGAGATAGGCCTTTAATAAATCAGTCAAATATTTATTCCAAAGCAGGTGTTGGTCATGTAAGAGGTATTCCTTACTTACCCAGGCCTCTCCATCCTAAATCTCCATCACTGCAGTCCATCAATTCACAGAAGGTTTCCATAATAACTGGAGGAACGTCAAAAAGAGATGTGCTACAACTGGGGCTACAATTTGCCATCGTTCAGATATGAAAATCACTTTATCATTAGGGGAACTGACTTCTTACATACTATTAAACATGTTGTAGAAGTCCATAGAGGGCAGGAATTTCCCACGCAATACACGCCCAGCAAGTGAACAATTACTTCAGAAGGGAAATCCTGCTATTGCACAAGTGCAGAGCGTACAGCTCTCCATGAACAGCTGGAGCTTGTAAAATATGTGCCTTGTGGGGAAAACACATTTTTGATCTCTCTGTCAGAGCCAGCATAATAAAATGAGCGTAGTAGGTTAATAAGTGAAATTTATCAATATAGACATGTAACCAAAATAAGGTATAGAGCCGATTACAGTATATAAAGAGGCTGTGAGGGGTTAGAGCTACTTTAAAGTGTATTTCCGCACTTGCTGCCAAATTTGGCTAAAACTTACTTTATATTTGTTAACTTATATTTGTAACATGTTCCCATTCATTTATATTTGTTACTTTTTCCCATTAATTTATATTTGTTACTTGTTCCCTTACACTTACGGTATATTCGTTACTTGTTCCCTTTCACTTATATTTGTTACTTGTTCCCATTCACTTATATTTG
>NW_017306333.1:2601688-2646774 GCF_000935625.1 Nanorana parkeri
TGTGCCTATTCACTTATATTTGTTACTTGTTCCCATTCACTAATATTTGTCACTTGTTCCCATTCACTAATATTTGTTACTTGTTCCCATTCACTTATATTTGTAACATGTTCCCATTCACTTATATGTGTTACTTGTTCCCATTCACTTATATTTGTTACTTGTTCCCATTCACTTATATTTGTTACTTGTTCCCATTCACTTATATTTGTAACATGTTCCCATTCACTTATATGTGTTACTTGTTCCCATTCACTTATATTTGTAACATGTTCCCATTCACTTATATTTGTAACATGTTCCCATTCACTTATATTTGTAACATGTTCCCATCCACTTATATTTGTTACTTGTTCCCATTCACTTATATTTGTTACTTGTTCCCATTCACTTATATTTGTTACTTGTTCCCATTCACGTATATTTGTTACTTTTTCCCATTCACGTATATTTGTAACATGTTCCCATTCACGTATATTTGTAACATGTTCCCATCCACTTATATTTGTAACATGTTCCCTTTCACTTAAATGATTGGAAAAAAAAAAAGGAAATCAAAATTGCTGCTCAAATGTTTAAAGCAGAACTCTGGGCAAAAATGTTCTTAACCCTTGCTGCCCCTGCACTGCAAGGGTTAAGTGCTAATTTTTGCCTAGGTGCTAAAAATAAAAAAAGTTATACTCACCCGATCCCCTGAGCAGGCTTGCTCTTAGATCGGTCCCTGGAGCCTCGTCCCCTCTTTGCTGCTTTATACTCATGCGTTATACTCACCCGAACCTCAGACTGCCACTCTGGTCCCTGAAGCCTGTCTGCTCTTCCACTGCAGCAATGGTGTGTCCCTCTATGCCCCTTAACGTCTTTAACTTTGTATAGAACAGGATGACTCAGGACCTTAGACCGCTGCAGCAGAGGGGGAACAAGGCTTGGTGTTTCTTCATTACATCCGAGTAGGCATGTAAGCCAACAAAAAAATAATTTAGTTCCGTTTTGTTTCGGATGTTTCGTTATTCCGTTTTTCGGGATTCGGGTCTGAAAGTCAATTCGTGTCGCCATTCGAATGAATCTGAATTTCGCTAATTTCGGATGAGTTAAATGATAATTACAAACTAAAATTCGTTGCAGAAAAGTGACCTTACATTTTTACTTTGTTTCTTTGTAATTTCTGATGTAAAAACAGACCCTTTAGGTCTGGTAGGAATATTAAGGGGATCTCTGATTAAGGGGCGACCCTGGAAAAGCACCCTCCCAGTGTCGAGGGCATGTGGCCTGGTATCGCAGGGAGGGGGGGCTGCTCGCTCACCCCCCTTTCTACCCTGTCAGACCTGTGCTTGGATCAAGGGTCTGGTATGGAATTTTAGGGGGGACGCTACACCCCCCCTATTTTTGGGGGTGGGGTTCCTCCTTAAATTCCTACCAGACCTTAAGGGCCTGGTATGACCTTAACGGGGAACCCCACACAAGTTTTGTTTTGGTTTTATTTACATGCGGTCCCTCCTATAATTCCTACCAGATCTTAAGGGTCTGGTATGACTTTTCGGGGAAACCCCACGCTTTTTTTTTAAAATGGGGTCCCTCCTAACATTCCTACCAGATCTAAAGGGTCTGGTATTGTTTGAGAGGGGGAAAACCGCACACTTTTTTTTTGTCATTTTAAATGTAATTTCTTTGTTTTACAAATGTCAGTTTTGCGGCAGCAGACCTAAAGAGTCTGGTATGAATTGCAGGGGAACCACGCACAAGCTTTTTTTTTTACATGGGGTCCCCCCTAGCATTCCTACCAGACCTAAAGGGAACAACACAGATCTCTCAGCTTCTTTCATTATTTACATTTTGTAACAATATTGTGTTACTTTGTTTTCATTTGAGATACAAGTCAGAGAAACTGGAGAGCGGTAAATGACACATAGCTCTCCCGCTTGTTGTGTTTAGTTGCACTTTAAAACAAAGTACACCTATCCTTTATGTCCCCCTCCCCTGACCCATACGATCCGACCCTCTCCCACCACAGATCTGTACTTACCAAGACCTGATGGGTACAGTTCTGCTACTTTTTACATCCAGTGCAACAGTGCTCCCTCTGCTGGTCACACCTGCACATTACAGACCCATAGAATTCTATGGGGCCGTCTCCCAGCCCCAAGACAGACACAACCAGGAGAATAAACTTGCAGCGCTGGATATCAACAAACAGTAGGGCAACGGCTCAATGACCAAGGAAACATGTGGGTCCCGAGGTTACACAGGTTGAGAACCACTGTCTTAGATCATAGTAACTATAGATCTGCAGAGGGCGATGGTGAGACTGTCTAGGTCAGAGGAGGAAAGAATAAGTGCACTTTGTCTAAGAGTGCACTTATTCTTCAATTATGCCATGTGCATTAACCCTAACTATTTTCCAGTAATAGTGAACTTGGAGCAGAGATCAGGAATGTAAGTACTTATTTATCACGGTGAATTGAGATTGGGTGAAGGTTACAGATAAGTAGGCGAAGAAGAGAATGTTGATTGTGAAGCTTGGCTGTTTATTTGTCCAGAAAGCACTAATCAACAGATTAAAGATGTAGGTGTGTTTACTTCATTGTTATGATTACTGTGACACTGGTTATTTGAATTTGCTACATTAAGAGCTCATTTCCACTTTAAGTGTTGCACAAGAATGTATTTATTACCTGTCTTTGTTCAGGCATCATCCATGGTTGGAATTTTAATCATGGACTACGATGTCAGCCCAGTGATTACACAATTTTGTATTTCCCAGTTCTCACTCAAGGTAGCAAAGTTTGGTGGTGCGGGTCTCATGGCGGGACTGCTATAAGTGCAGGTTCACATTTCATGCACATAATTTGCATTGGTGTGCTGCTGTGCCATTAATCTTGAATGGAATGGAAATGCAAAAAGGCAACACACCTGGGCTGCAGCACAATACCATGCGTTGCCACAGCTGCGCTTATCCACACTGGGTTTTGTTGGCAGCCCATTCAAGGTGAATGGGCTGCCTTAATGCAAAGTACATTAAGTCACCAGGAATAAAAGTATGGGAAAATGCAAAAATTTGAGTTGCCACCAGAACACGAACAGGGTGGAAAACTTCCAATTGGGACACAACCTCATGACAACTGTCTAAGAAGAGATTTCTTCCATGTTGGAAAGATATCCTCTCTTTCTGTTGAGTTTACAGGACAGGAAGTAAAGAGAAATCTACCTAATCTCCCTCCACACAGATGGCAAAAAAATGCAAGTAGTTTTATCTCTTTCTACTTTTGTTTTGCCTTTAGATATAATTTACAGGGTTAATTCAGCTTTTTACAAAAAATGAAAAGGTGACCTAACTTACAACACCCTCCTCACTCCCAACCCTCTCGGTCCCTGCTGCACTTAGCTGTTTAGATGACATATATCACAATCTATGCCAATCAACGTAACGGGCCACACATATCAAAACTTCACTACACAGTTCTGTAATCTGTGGAGCATTATACTGCTGGCAATGGCGAGTGGTCATTGGTCAGGGGGGGGGCAAGTGAATTTATTTGGAGTCTCCTTTCTTCTGGGATGTCGTCCCAGAAAAAAGAGGAGATTCTCATTGCTTGACCAATCACTGATCCCTATTGCAAGCATTATGTTGCTAAACCCCCTAAAGTACTAGGACTGTTATACCTGCTGGCAATGGTCATCTTTACAGATAAACGTATTGGGGAGCTGGAGGGAGGGTGCGTTGTGAGTTAGTTCACCGTTTAATATGTTGTGAAAAGGTGAACTAACCGTTTAAAGGCTGAGTTTCCCTGTATACCATGTTTCACCCATATTCAGGATGACATCACCACCCCCAACTTACCTGAATCATGGGTTTCTTATCCCGCAGGCTGCTCCTATTTTTTAAATCTCCCCTCCATGGCCCACACAGTGCAACATCCATTCAAAGATTCTTCAACAGTATTGGTGAATGGAGATACAAGTCCCATCAACAAACGCGTCAGAGGGTTATCAATGTAATACAGTTGCAGTGACATCACCACATTTGTAGTCCATTGACCCTTCTATGTTACTGCATGTCTGTACAGAGTACAGACAGGAAAGAGAATCAGCAGAAGCCAGAGCATTGTACCTGCGAGTCACTGATCACAGTTGCAATGCTTTTATGGTGCCAATGCAAAAGAATGTAAGTCATATTTTTTTTTATTACGTGTGCATTTATTAATTTTTTTAAAGGTTGACTTTTGCAGGGAGTTCTTTTTTCTAAACAGCAATATAATTACTTCAATAACAATACTCAATGCAGTAAGATTATTTCAAATAGCCCTTTTGTAGCAAAATATTTAAATGATTCCACACCACGTCAGTATAGTTGGCAGGAAGCACGCACTCCGCTTATCATACTTCAGAGGTTTCACTTTCAGTCTTCGGCATCCTAAACCAAACCATCCAAAACCAAGTCTCAGTATTCAATGCCAAGCACAGTATAAAAAAAGCACAAGAAAAGCTCCAGCTCTCAAGCACATTCCCACAAAAATCAGAAACGAAACTATCAGCGCGTTCTGTTAATCTATAACTAGTCTGCCCAAAACAAAGATGGCGGACACACACCAACGGCGACACAACCGAACGAGTTTCGGCTCAGTCATCTCGTGGGCGGGTCACGTGACCTCCTGACACGGAAGCCCCGCAGTCTCTGCTGGGAAGTGTAATAGAGCGGAGGGACAGAGTGCGGACACACGGGTAAGTGGGGCGCCTGTCTGCCGGGATGGCATAGGCTGGTTCCTGTGTATGTTATCCTATTGTCACCAGTCATAGGAGAGCGTGCAGCCATTCTATCACTATGTGTGACAGTAAACACAGTCCTGTATACAGCAAGGGGAGACGTAATGAGTGGATGGCCTGTGGTGCTGTCTGGCTGTGGTCAGCATTGTTGACAATTAAGGATTCCCTGTCATTAAAGGGAAGTAATACAGAATCTAATGTTGGCTGCATAATATGTGCACGGTATATCCTCATTGTTGGGTTAATAGCTTGTCTTCCTACTTACATGCAGAACATTTTCTTGCCACACTTGTAAAAAAATGGAACATATATGGTGAAACGGGTCACATGGATGTAACCATGATCTGTGATGGTATTCATAATTGCAAGTGACATGAAAGTACTATCATAGTAGTAAAAAGAAATGTTAGATGGAAACTTATTTCTATACATTAGATTTGTTTGTCAAAGTGTCAGAAAGGGAAATGCCGGCCTTGTCTATGATGACCAAACGGGATTTTTTTAGGGGAGGTTTAAAAGCAGGAATCGGATAGAATGTTGGAGATATTGCAGGCAAGAATCATACTCTTAGGATCTCAGCTACACTCATACTTCCTGACTTTCTGAGATGAGAGAGGAACACCTTCCAGCACAATGTATATAGGCAATGGACACACCCCCTGTTATGCTGACTATTAAAGCTGACCTTTACCCCTTTCACTAAAAATCACATCGCCATACAGCTCTGCATGCTGACCTAAAATCATCTAACATTCATTAGTTAAACACACTGGTTTTTAATTTACTTACAAAATAGAGTTCATCTACTTCCTGGTCCTGTTCTGGCACAAATTATGTAGTGTGCCAAAGTGTTGCATCCTGGGAAGGTTACATCAGCAGAGCATTGCTGGGAAATCTCATCTCTTTGCTTCCTGGTACTCTGGCACATGTGACTAGGACATGTGATCATGCACATCCTCTCAGAGGAGGAAAATTCCTCTCCCTGAGATCACGAGACCTCAGGGAGAGGAATTTTCCTCCTCTGAGAGGATGTGCATGATCACATGTCCTAGTCACATGTGCCAGAGTACCAGGAAGCAAAGAGAGATCTAGTAATCTGCCCTTGGTAAACATGGCCACTGTGAGAGGAATGGGGAGGAAAAGAGAAATAAGATACGTAAAGAATACAAAGCCTGCCATTATCTATAAGTATTGCTTGAAGATTATAATTACTAAACATTTCTAAAGGTGTGTTTTGTAGTTATTTTAAATATATGGGTAAACGTCAGCTTTAAGAACTTTCACTTTTAGATTACCCTTCTATTGGCTTTTCAAAATCATAAGCAAAATAATTAAGGGATGATATAAAGGTTTTAGTGCGTAACACTTTTGGCAGTTAAATAGAACCTTTTCATAGATATCTGTACATCAGATCAATAAAAATGAGGAAAGAGGGATTTGGTTCCAAATGAGGGATAGTTAAAAAGGTATGGCTCTACAAGGAAGGGTCATTAACCAGTTGACATCCGCGGTGTTAAACCCCCTTCCCATCCAGGCCATTTTTCAGTATTCAGCGCTGCGGTACTTTGACTGACATTTATTCCGTCATGAAGCGCTGTACTGAAATGAATTTTATACCCTTTTTTGGGGACAGATAGAGCTTTCTTTTGGTGGTATTTATTCACCACTGGGGTTTTTATTTTTTTACTATATTAAGGAAAAATTACCGAAATTAAAAAAAAACAAAAAACAGTTTCCCCTATATTAAATGATAAAACATTTATTATTACCCAATTTTTTGGTAAAATATAAAAGACGGGGTCACGTCGGGTAAAAAGACACCAAACATGTCAAGCCTTAAAATTGCGTGCGCGCGCGAAACCTCAAAAAACGATAATACCCAAAATTGGCCATAGGCGACGCTTTAAAAGCTGTTACCGCTCATCAGTTTAGTGTTATCAGTGATTGATGGCCCTAAAATGATTGCTCTCACTGCGACGTTCGCGGCGATATGTAACATGTGTAGCGCAATTGTAATTTTTGTGCGCTGGGGCACCGGACGCGTATTTACGTTTATAGGCGCGTAAACGTGGGGGTGGGGGAGTTAAACATTTTGGGGGTTTTTTCCCCATTTTTTATATGTGACTTTTTTTTATTTTACTTTTTTATATGTTACTTTTATTTTTTTTTATTTATATTTATTTTTTTGCACTTATTGTTATTGCTATTATATAGGGGGATAACAATCCCCCTATATAATAGCAAAGGCACACTGACAGGTCCTCTTTATGGAGACTAGGACCCCTAATGTCACCTGTGGACCCCAAAAGAAGCTGATGAGCACATGCACATATAGGCGATCGGCGGGCTATGGACCCGCTGATCGCCTATATGTGAAACACCCGGTAACGGGTGTGTGCAATGGTCGGGTCTTTTCTGCCCGTGCGTGCCCGCGAGCAGAAAAAAAATGCCGTCTGGAGACGGCAACCCGCCAATGCTGCAGTGCCGTCCGTCCGTTTTTTTACTACGGGCGGACGGCAAGAGGTTAAAATAATTTGATGAGAATTGGATTCGGTGGTCCAGCACACCTTGCACCAACCTTTGCTCAGTGTTGGTCACTGGATTATATTCTATTCCTACCCACTTTATGTGGATTACTTTTCTTGTATTTCTTTATTTTATATTTCTTTTGTAATTTGCATGCTTTGTCATAAAACTGAAACATTTTCAATAAAGATCTATTGAAGTAAAAAAAGGGTATGGCTCTACGTCCTGCCTTATTCACAAACAAGAACTCTGGCATAAACAATTCTTACCCTTGCAGTGGAGCTACCCCAGGGTTAAGTGTTCGTTTATGTCAAATATTAAAAAAAAGGTATACTCACCCAAGCCTTGCATTCGCCCGGCTGTGACACCAGCCCCTCCAGTCCTGTCTCTTCCTCAGCTGCATCGCTGGTATGGCCCATGCTCCGGTCTTGCTCTAAGAGCAAGACCGGCACCAAGGATTGGTTGAGTATAATTTATTTATTTTTGAACCTAGACACAAGCAAGCACTTATGCCTTGCAGTCTGGGGGTAGCTCCAATGCAAGGGTTAAGATTTTTTTCCCCCAGAGTTTTTTAAAGCAGACCTTTACCCCCTTTCACTAAAACTCAAATCAACATGCAGCTCTGCATGCTGATCTTAAATCTTCTTACATTCATTAGTTCAACATATTTCACTTTTACCTACAATTTCTGTTTTTACACTTCCCGGTCCTCTTAGTCACAGTGATGTAATCCTGGCCTCACAGATGATCATGGGAGTGCTACATCACCAATGCATTGCTGGGAAATCTCATCTGTAAACTTCAAAATCTCATGAGATTTCAGGGAAAGGCATTTTTTCCCCCCTAAGATGATGTGCACTGTCATATGTTTCAGTCAAATATGCCAGAGTTCCAGGAAGTAAAGGGAGATGGATTAATTTGTCCTAAGTAAAAATGGCCACCATGAGAAGAATGGAGAAGGAAAACAAAACAAGATATGTAAAGAATACAAAACCTGTAATTATCAAGTATCTGTTTGTAGATTGCCATTACTAAACACTTCCAAAGGAGCCTTTGTTGTCCTTTTAAAAACAAGGGTGAAGGTTCTCTTTAAGCTGGCCATATATTGTTAGAATTGCATACCGTTTTTGAGAATCAGACTAAATTCTAACCAGGAGTGGCCCTACAGGCACCACTCGGCTTGACAAATCTTTGTCAGCGTATTGCTGTCTCTATTCCGTTGTGGGGATGATTTCCTCTCATCTACTGTTCAGGTGATGGATGTCAGACAGAAGAAGAGAAAAGGAGCTTTCATCTTCGGGGACACAGACCACATTTAAAATCTGACAGAAAAGCAAAATCTTACAGACATTGCTTAAAATCTTAAAACTTTTATTCCTCATTCTATCCAAAAGAGACTTTTAGGGCCCATTCACACCCAGTGCGTTAAGTAACGCATAGCAAATGCATAGACATTAAAATCAATGAATAGTAACCATACTATGTCCTCAATTATGTACAAACACTCAGCAATCACTGATCGCTGAGTGTTTGCACTTGCTCTCCTCTCTGACACAGGGGTCACAGGAGGCTGAGCGGGGCGGGAGTAGAGCTCAGCCTCCTGTGACAGTGCGTGCTGTCTCCGCCCACACACTGCTCTGCCAGACTGTGATAGGAGGCTGAGCGGTGTGGGAGGAGAAATGCCGACCGCTCGCAGCACTCTCCTCCCTCTGCGCTCGGCAGCCTGTCACACTTTCTCTCCTCCCCGCTGGGACACAGAGCAGCGCCCAGCGGGGAGGAAAGAAAGCAGACATGAGCTGATGTATCGGCAGGAGAATGGCACTTTCGACATTCAGCCAATCAGTCCGATATATCAGTGGATCCCTAATCCTGACAATATTGTCAGAATCCACCCCGCTACGTGATTGACATCTTCCAGCTGGGGAGGGGGGGAATCCCTGCGGGGAGAAGATCGTGAACTGAGTGATCAACACTATGTGATCACTCAGTTCTCGATTAATAGAGCTGACATTTGACAGCTTCAGTGGGAGGATTTAAAAGATATCTATGCATATATATGCAGGGGATATATCTGTACATTATGCCCGCCCATCCTAACACCAGTTTTGATATTTGGGGGATTATCTGGGATGCAGGAATATCTCAAATGTTTGTCATAAAGCATAGTCTTTATTGTAACTTGAGCAGTCCACATAAACCCCCCGCCATAAACAGGGCTTTTTATGGCAGCACAATAAATTGCTGAACACAAAAAAAAAATACAAGCTTACCTCAGCAGCATAATGTCCACAGAGCAAACAAAAGTCCAAATACATAGCAGCAGAAGTAATCTCCAGTTATCCACGTTTAACTCAGGGTAGCCTAGAGACACCCAAGGCTTCCTCCTCCTCTTACTATTTCCTCTTACTATTTCCTTTTCAACTTACTTGTACCCTGCATTGGCTCTTAACAAGCCCACTCACAAAATAAGGGGATATATCCCTTCTGTCTGGCACAATATACAGACATGGACAAATTTGTTGGCACCCTTCCTGAAAAAGATCCCATAGATTTTTCTGAAATAACTTGAAACTGACTAAAATTTTGTGGCATCCTTGATTGTTTATTCTTTTCTTTGACTATTTAATGTATTCATCTGTGAACACAGAGCTAATGCTGCTTACCAAACAGCTCCAGTTTCTTCTCATCTGTCCAATGGACATTTTGCCAGAAGCATAGTGGCTTGTCAATATGCATTTTAGCAAATTGCAGTCTGGTGTTTTTTTCTTTCAACCGTGAAGTCCTCCTGGCTCTTTTGCACTTGAGTGCGCTGTCACTCAAAAAGAAATGGCTGGTGTGAACAGACACCGATATTCCTGGATCTTGGCACTATCCTTCTGTTCAATCTGGGGGTCAATTTTCCTCTTGTGGGCATGTCCAGGGAGGTTGTCTACACTCCCATGGACCTTAATCATCTTAATATTTTCAGCTGTAATCACAGGAACATCAAACTACTTGGAGATGGTCTTATAGCCTTTACATTTGACATGCTGGTCCATAGTTTTCTTTCTGATCTCCTTCTTGCTTTCTCTGGTCTATGTGCAGTGTGGAGCACATGATGATACCCAACAAGCAGAGTAACTACTTTTCTCCTTTGAAATAGGCTGACTGACTGGTTATAGGATTAAAGATGTGTGACGCTAATTACATAAAACCAGTTTTGAAAAATCACTATGATCCAAATATTGTCCAGGCCATCTTAGAATATCTTTCTAGAATGTTATTTTGTTTTACAGTTTGCTTTACTATCTGAAATACCAACAGCATGCAGGCATACATGAGACAATTGCTTTTATTTCATCACTTTTATGGAGGAATTAGGATACCAACCAATTTGTCTACATCAGTATTATATATAGCTACTCCTCACTTAACCACCTACCTGTTTAACGACTGCTCAGACTTATGAGCAGCTCTCTGACCAGTCAGTATTGTACACTGTCCGAGTTCTTGGGTCAAGCTCATCTCGCATCACCCTTTCTCAATCTCAGTCAGGTAACTTCTGTTCGCCAGTATTCACTACTGTACTGTAAAGTAGTATTTACAGTATGCAGACATTACATTAGAGCTGATTTCCTCTATTCCTCGCTTAGTGACTAATTTGCTTAACTCGGCTGTTATAGGACTGTCCCAATACTTCGTGAAAATGTCCCAATTCTTAAGGCCGATACCAGCCCTTTAAATTTTTAAACCGTAACGGCTGCTGAGTTAATGCACTTGTGGGGACCTGGCCAGCCTTCTGGGGACCTGGAAATAGCTGTCCCTGGCAGTGCCTGTCCAGCTCTATATCTCCTCCTCCTTCCCGGTGCAGGCACAGCCATGGACAGCACCGAACAGCCCCGGAGATGGAACCCGCCCAATCAACTCTCCACAGCATAGCCACTGCCCGCAGAGATCCACATTCTGCCCAGGTGAGATCGCAGCCTGGTGAGATGTATTGTGCTCTGGGGACCTGCATTGTGCACTGGGAACATCTGTATTTAGCTCTGGTGAAAAACTACCATAAAATCATCAGTCTGTGTTTTAAAAAAATGTTGTATCTCCCTTTAAGAAAAAGTATCGGTTATTGGTATTGGCAAGTAGCTGAGGGAAAGTACTTGGTCTTGAAAAGTGGTATTGCGACATCCCTAATCACAGTATATGCATGCAATGAGCACATTGTAATGATGTATTTCAACCATGAATTTAGCTGTTTGCATGAAATTTCACTTTAAAGAAATCCAGATTTTTAAAAAGCTTTCTAGATATGTCAACGTGATCATCAGGATCTAAACGGTTTTATTAATACCCACAAGGAAAGTCCAAGAACAGTTGCACGTCCTTCTCTGCATACTTGTTGCAAGTCAGCGATCCTAGATATTTTCAGAAGCAGCATCAGTGTCTTTTTTTTTTTTTTTCTTCCCTGTTCAGAAACAGTTACACTCTGGTGAACGTTCATAGAACACTCTTATCTCACTATAGACACTTAAGCAGCGGTCTCAAAGTACCGGCCCGCGAGCTGGTACTAAGTGGCCCGCAGCCAGCTGACAAGTCGAGCACACAGTCACGGACCGCGTGCCCGACTTGCGGGAGCAGTTCCACGGTCTGCATCTCCGACGGATGCAGACCGCAGAGCTGCTCCTGTCGGCTCCGGCCGGAGCTCTGTCAGTTCTAATGTGTGGGGGGGCTTAGAAGGGGGGGTGAAGTGTATTTTATTTGTGCAGGGGGGTGTATTAGTGTGGAGGCTTGCATTTTTCTGTGTGTATATTAGGCCCCTATATTTCGGGTATGATTAGGGATTCCTGTGTCGCAATGCACATGCAGTTACAAAAACAATCACTATCCCTGGATACAAAATTGTGTATCCTGGGATAGTGACAGATTCCTAACTACATGTAATCCTTTCACATATGATTACATGCGGTGTGCAGGCGTTTACATGCAGCAGCTGTCACCCGATCATTAATTTGAATGGGTGACAGTTGCTGCTTGTAACACGTGCATACATTAACACTGGTACCGTATATAGTAGTGGCCCCCACGGGACTAAAAAATGTGTCTGGTGGCCCCCGACTAAATTGAGTTTGAGACCCCTGCACATAAGGGAACTGTGCCTACAGTTCCTGGTTGCTCATAGTGAATGCAGTTTTATAAAATGTCATTGTCCAGTTGTAACTCACTATAATGTTAATCTTTTCTCAGGCAAATAAAGGTCTTACAGACCAGACAAGATGCAGAGCACTGCAAATTATCTTTGGCTGCTCGCGGACATACTGGGACAAGGAGCAACTGCAAATGTGTTTCGAGGTCGCAATAAGGTAAAATATGTTGGTAGAAGTAACACCTGTTGAATGTACTTGCTGGCTCCTCTTTTTTCCTATCTGATTGCGTGCAATAGGCTGTAAGCATATAATGCTTTCTTCCTTTTTTCAGTTCACTTAGAGAGGAAGAAAAAAGTTTTATTTTTTTCCATAAGCCTTCCTCTTTCATACCTCGCTAGTGTTTTTGTGCTTGATTAGAAACTGAAAAGTGGGGATTGTTATCCTTGTGTCATTACAGGAAGAAGCACTAGTACAGGAGGACCACAATAAGCTTGCTTGCCAGGTGGTAAAGGCTTCCCTTCATGCAAAAGCCCTAATCGTGTGAACCAGATAGAATATGCTGATGGGGCCTGAGGGGTGGACTTGGTGCTTACAAAAAGATTTGGGTAGCTGCCCGCAAAGATACATTGAGGGGAATTTATCAAAACTGGAGCAGCTGTGCATGGCAAAAAAAAATCAGCTTTTATCTTTCATTTTCAAAGCTTAACTAAACAAACTGAAGAGAGAAGCTGATTTTGTTACTATGAGCAACAGCTCCAGTTTTGATTAATTATTAGGAGGCTGCAAGAGGCTAGTATATTATGGTCCAACCTTGCATGACCACAGCCTCTCTAGAGGCAGATGCAGCTGTGCCCGCCCCCGAATGCCTCCGTTCCTCCAGTCAGTGCTGGAGAAATGGAGCGAGGAAGGGGAATCCCTGCGGGTAACTGTGACCGACAGTCACCACTCTCTGCAGGGAGAGGATCGGGAAGGCGATCGGCAGTGTTTGCTCGCTTCACAATCAATAGAGTTGACTTGTGACAGCTTCAGTGTCACAGGTCGGCTTGAATTATGGGGATGAGTGTTTTTCACTCACACCATAATTCTCCTTTTAAGTCAACTAATTTCATGTAAAAATCCTTAAAAATTTGGTCCAGACCTGCTACTTGAATGGAATCCCAGATGTGTTAAACAGATTTCTTTTGTGACTAGCACATGCACATTAAAATATGTATGCTTTTCACATTCACGGGTGAATTTCCTTTGTTCAAATAACAAAAAGAGGAACATTTTCCATCCCGCTCCTTTTGATTTCCCTCGTCACTATGGACAGACATGAAAGTTGACTTGACCCCATTCATCAGTAGAAAGTCAAACGTAAATTCTGCTGATGTGTGACCAGCTTTAGGCTGCTGGTTTCAGTGCACACACAAATCCAGCTGATGAGTGGCTCTGCATGAAAACACATCCAGGCTACAGTTAAGTCAATGTGTTGACCCCTTTGGATGCACTGATGCACCAGGTTAGGCAGCTTGGAAGAATGGGGGGGGGGGCTGTTGTTTGTTAGATATTACAGAGGTCTATAATGAGGGCATTTTGGAAATTTAGTTCAAAGACTTCCATGGTTTTAGTTGTCACTGATCACATATGATAGGTAAACCCTGGGTGTTATCTGTGACAAACGCTTGAGGCCTTGGTAAAGGAAACGATTTGAGAACAGCAGCAGGGTGGAGTAAAGAGGAGGGTTAGCATAAACTTTAAGTCTGCTAAAAAGTATTTATGCTGAATCATCATTGATTTTTTTTAAATTTATTTTAATTTTTTTAGAAAACTGGAGATTTATATGCTGTCAAGGTGTTTAATAACTTGAGCTACCTTCGCCCTGCGGATGTTCAAACAAGGGAGTTTGAAGTTTTGAAAAAGCTTAACCACAAGAACATTGTGAAACTCTTCGCAATTGAGGAAGAGGTAAAGCTGCGTTATAAATATAAACCATGAGTACGTTATTTAGTGACTGGTACAAGGAGATGATCGCTAGGAGCAAACTGCTGTATCCCATAGCAACCAGTTAGAATTCACCTGCATATGTGCAATAGATACAGTACAAAAAATTCACTTTTACCCATAGTCATGCTTATCATTTTAAAGAAGAACTCCAGGAAAACGTTTTCTTAATCCTTGCAGTGGGGCTTTCCCCACAGGGAGCGGTCTAAAAGCAAGCCAGCTTGGAGCATCGGGTGAATACAACTTTTTTTTTTTCAACCTAGACAAAAAACAAATAGTTATCCCTTGCAGTGCAGGGGCAGCACCACTGCAATGGTTAAGCATTTTTTTTCTTCTCTTCTTTACAGAAACTTATAATAAGCCTGTAGGAGGAGAAAATAGACCGCTATAGCTGACCTATTATAGTATTCTCTGAATCAGGGCTCAGTTCAGTTAAGCTGTGGTGATCTGCACAGTTCAATGCAGAATCAACAACAGGTCCACAGAAAACTATTGGATTCTATGTTCAGTGTTCACACCCCAACGCTGCCTTGAGGTGGGTTGTAGTGCGTTGCGTAAAAAGGAAGAAATGCTTAATTTTTTTGCAATGCAACCTGAAGTCACCATACTTGCAGTGCTTAGCAATGAATAACATGTAGTTTTGTGATTTTTCAATAAAGTGAGAAATTAAAAGAAAAAAAAAAGGTGTAAACAGTGTCTTGCATTGTGACAATACAAGACACCTTCTCCTCACTGCCCGTACACAATGGCTACAAGCCAGAACTCCTGATCTGCACACTTGTTTCAGGATTGCGATTTAAGAAAGCCAGAAGATCAGCATGATAGCCAGCCAACTAAGATTTTCAGAAGGAAAGGTGAACAATAGCAGCTTCCATATTGCTCTGGTACAGATTACTTGTAAAGGGATTTTCCACTTTAAGTCACACTAAACTCAGGAGTTCATTCTTAATGCATTCAAGTACCCGAACTATTAAGAAAAATGTATCTGTCTTCTCTTTAATGGATAAACCACAGTGTCAGCAATACTGCACAAAAAAATATATGAAATTGTGGTTTCCTGTTCTTTCAAAATGAGACCGCTACAAGGGGTTGTTATACAGAGGGCCTTGCTTAAATTGGCAAATTCCTAGTTTATATCATACGTGTCCACACTTAATTGCCTAACTCACTAATCACGTAGTGTCATCTACGTAGATCTAGGTGATGTTAAAACTAGCAAATTACAGAATACATACTACATATGTTACATTGATATAAAGTAATAAACAACAGTATATTTAAAACTAACATATGTATGACTGTAAATTCTCACCTGATTCATTCAATGGACCCTACCTTGTGCAGCCTTAAAACGATGAAATGGAAAGTTTACATTCATACCACAACCCTTAGTATGCTGACCAGAAGGAGAGCAGTGGTTCTGCCCACACCTGAGCCAACTTCAAGCAGTCACCTATTTTTTATATTGGAACATGGCTGATTCTTATGTGAGATGATGTCTGTTATAGCATAGGAAACAATTGGTATTCAGCAAATGAGCCAGTTTGATGGGACAACTGTGTATTGTAAGCTACACAAGTTTTTTTTTTTTTTTTTTTATGTAACAGGTTTCCACAAGGTTTTGTTTACACTACAGCATATCTTTGGCCAAAACTCTTAGACGCTCTCAGGTTTTTTATAGCTATTTGGGTCCCTGTTTTATTCCCCTCCGTTCCTGTACAAGAGACCACTGTCACTTGGCAAATAGTGAAGGGAGGTTTCTTCTAGTGAAGACCCAGACAACAGCGAAAAATTTCCAAGCTACTAAAAAACAAAAATCCAGTGATCATGGAAATAGAAGCTAGGCAGAGGTTTTAGCCTATATCCAAAATGAGAATAAATGGAGTTGTATTTGAATTACGAACAACTGATGGTTGGATACGGGCAAAAATGTTAAAGAAACTTCACCCCCGACCAAATGTTCTTACCTCAATTAACAAACTAATCTACCCAGCAAATCCAGAGTTGTCCTGATGTAATCTGCTGCTCCTCTGCTACACATCGGGTTCCATGTTTCCATCTTCCTTGCTTGCATAATCTCTTCCTGGTTCTTGCAGGCGGCCCCTTGATGATGCAGTGCCAGGTCCTTTCTGCCCACCAATATGTAGAAGCTGAAGCCTCCTGGTATATATGACATAGATATCCCAGGAGGCATCAGAAGTAGGGTTCACCCTCGCCTAGGTGAGAATAGAGGCGGGACGGACTCTAAAAGGGAAAAAAAAAGTAATAAAAACACAAAAGAAGAGTCGGCTTTTTTACACTGGGGAGAGGAGCAATACAATGGGGCGAAGTGTGTGTGTGTGGGTTTTTTTTTTCTTTTGAGTGAAGGTCCACTTTATGTTCTCTGATAGCCTTTATATTATAACTTCTGTTCCATGTGAAAGAACTGAGGAGCATTGCCAGCATAGTGGTGTAGTGGTTAGCAATACTGCCTTGCAGCACTGGGGGTCACCTATTTGAATCCTGGTCAGGACACTACCTGCAAGTTCTCCCTGTGCTTGTATGGGGTTTCTCTGGATACTCTAGAAGGTTAAATGTCTCCTGTCTAAATTGGCCCTGTATGTGTGTACAATAGGGACCTTAGATTCTAAGCTCCTTGAGGGCAGGGACTGATGTGAATGTGCAGTATGTAAAGCGCTGCGTAAATTGTTGGCACTTTATAAATACCTGTAATAATAAATAAAATAGGATTTAAATAGAAATAAAATTAATCATAACAGTTGACACGTTTGTATCATCAAAATACTGTTCAGCCATGTCAAATATTGCATGTTTTATATTCATTTGTCTCCTTTTTCTTTTTGGGACTGTCCTAAATGCTTTCATCTTGTGCCTTCCAGATGTCAAGTCGACATAAAGTGCTGGTCATGGAATATTGTCCATGTGCTAGTTTGTATTCTGTGCTTGAAGAACCTTCAAATGGATTTGGGTTACCTGAGTCCGAGTTTCTTATTGTGTCCCGTGATGTTGGTATGTTATTTATTATCCATAACTCAGTATCATTCATTTTCATGTTTGAATGTTTCCTTTCACAATTTCACACTGAATTATCTAAATCGGTTATTTGGAAATGTATTTCTATTGTTTTGTTTTTTTTTAAATATGGTAGGTGTTGTTTAATTTCAGTGCACAGTGTATCCAGTAGTGCACATCTCCTATTATATGTCTGACAAAGCACTCATTTTCAGTCAATTGTCAAATTTGTAATTTTTTTTTAAGTCAACCTGTGCATTACTTGGACAGGGCATAGTTGTAGATTAATTTAACTGCCAATCTCCCCAGCTTCACATACTCACCTTTCGTCCTCTTCCCACAGCTTTTCGTTTAGCTGCTGGGAGTGAAGTGAAATATCCAATACTTCTTGGTGTAGGGAGCATGTAACTTATTCACCTTCTTCCCACGTGACAGCACTGGTGCTTTATGATTGGTCACTTTGGCACCCAAAACTATGTTATGTTATGTGATGGGAAGAGAAGAGCTTGAAGCATACTTAAGGTGTCCTCTCTTTGCTCCTGATGGCTGAACAGAGCGACGGGGATTGAAACAAAAGTGATTTTCTGCAGCTGAGGATCATGGGAGATTAAAGTGACACTAAACTCGGGAGTTAAATCTTAAAAATGCATTCCAGTACCCCAACTATTAACAAAAATGTATCTTATTTGTGTATCACTCAGCTGTAGATCTTCAAATCATCTCTGAATTTGTGCGGACACTGTCCTTCCTTCTAGGGGGTGGCTACTTTTGTTCCCCATGGTCCCCATGAGTTTTTTAGGCCCCGTTCACACTGAGCAATTTATCGCGCGGTAATTCCCGCGATATCGCCGCTATTTACCGCGCGATATCGCTCTCCAATGCATGGCAATGGGGCAAAGGGTCCTGCTGTTGCGGGTCGTGCGTCGCTACAGCAGGACCCTTTTTGTAGCGGATTTTGCCACGATTCAATGCTTTTCAATGCAAGCATTTGTGCGATATCGCGCAAAATGCAAATCGCGCGACAATTGCACGATTTGCGAATCGCCAAGTGTGAATGGGGCCTTAAAGTACCCACTGCTTTAAACACGCTCCGTGCTGGACTAAAATCTCAATCAAAATTAGTAGACTAAATGTGAAATTGTGATCCATCACAGGAGTGAGCTTGGAGTGGTGACTACTTTACAACACATACAGGGACCATGGGGAACAAAAGTAACCCCCCTCCAGAAGGAAGGAGAGTGTCAGCTCTAATTCAGAGATGATTTGAGGATCTACAGCGGAGTGATACACAAATAAGCTACGCTTTTGTTAATAGGGTACTTGAATGCATTTTTAATAACTCTTGAGTTTAGTGTCACTTTAAGTGACCTGGTTACATTTTCCCATCCAGGCAAAGCACAGGTTCAGTTTTAGCAGTGAAGTTTTTATGCCTGCCTCCATTTTAAGAATTACGTTTTAGTGAAATTGTAAAAAAAGATTTTTGCCCAACGGCACCATCTACTTCATTGAAATCCATGGGAATCTGCTGACCTGCATTTAATGTGTGTTTGGAATGCAGGAATGCCCATCTGCATGAGCCATAAATAAGGCTACATGATTTTGTTTAAGACACTGGCTTTAACCAAAAATTAGCTTTTTTTTTTCTCTCCAAGAATGACCTCCAATTCTCCACACTTCTGTGACAGCAGTGCTATTGCAGTTATTTTTAGCTTGTCTGTATAGCAGCTGCTAGAGAAGAGTAAATGTATTATTCATGTCTTTAAAGTTTTCCTCTGTGAATTAAACTGTCATGAGAGAAAATAAATGAGCTGCATTGCTCACCTTTTGGTGAAATGTTTGTTGAGTGGCTGTTACCTTTTAATACTTTCAGTCAGTAACCCGGGACAAGAATACCTATAAGAAAAATCAAGATCCTTATCTGCATGCTTGTTCCAGGTCTACACTCAAAGTAAGCAGGAAGATCAGTATAGCAGCCAGACAAATAGCATTTTCAGACAAAGGTGTTGGTAATGGCAGCCTGCATGTTTCTGTAGTGATGGTTTACTTTACATTAGGTGGCTTTGCTGCATGTTCTTTTATATGATTAGTTGTAAAGGCTGCTACAGTGCTTTATTCCATGCTGCTCTGACATAGTGAAGGATTGACTTTTTTTTTCCCTTAGCGGAAGGAATGAATCACCTAAGAGAAAATGGAATAATTCACAGAGACATCAAGCCAGGAAACATTATGCGGGTGATTGGTGAAGATGGCCTGTCAGTGTACAAGTTGACAGACTTTGGTGCAGCTAGGGAATTAGAAGATGATGAACAGTTTGTTTCTCTCTATGGCACTGAAGAATATCTGGTAATCCATTGTCATTTTTAGTTCATGAACAGTATACAATATCTTGTAGTTGAGTTTTGTTTACAGATTTGAAGCTTTCTCGATGTCCTCTCAGGACCTCAGTTTTAGGGCTAGTTCACACCAGCCTCAGTGCGTTGTGGCCGAAATGCACTGGCTCGCATTCCGGCGTGCTCAGTTTGTTTTGGGGCGGGAGGGGGTGTGGCGGTACATTGAGCTCAGTGGCATCGCAGTCACGCCCTACGGGCCCAGGTGTGCATTATTGCCTGAGTTCCGGGTCCAGTGCGGTCAGAAAAAATGCTGCATGCACTACACCGTGCCAAAGTGTTGCTGCCTGGGAAGCTTAGATCAGCAGAGCATTGCAGGGAAATCTCATCTGTAATCTCGCAAGATCTCAAGGAAAGACATTTTCCTCCCCTGTGATGATGTGCATGGTCACATGTCCTACTCAGATGTGCCAGAGTTCCAGGAAGTAAAGGGAGAGCTAGTAGCCTGCCTAAAGTTAAAATAGTCACTGTCAGAAGAATAGGGAAAAAAGCAAAAATTAGGCAAAAGCTGCAGCTGCAGCAATATCTCTTTTTAAAAGTTTTATTAACCTCAATACACGGCTTACTAAAACTTTCATCTTGTGGTTCGCTTCCCCCGACTTCCAGTTGGGGAGCAAACCTGCAGTTAGATCACAATGCCCTGCCCACAGGGCTACATATCCCATTAGTACTTGTGTGAATCTTCTAATGCACATACGTCCATTTTCATTGAGTTCTGATTCAATGACGGGCAACACAGTCATTCGTAGACACTTGGCTGAGGAGATGAGTGGGTCTCAAGTGCTCTGCTACTCTGTGCATCCTGTGCGTGCAGCGTGCAGAGCAGAAGCACACAGTTGTGTTGTCCCGGTGGGGGAGCGTGCAGGCTGTTGTGGCTGTATGGAGAGCTGGTGGTAAAACAGAAATGGATGTAATCATCTGTTTTACTCCATATATATATAATAATATGATATACAGCATTCATATTAATGAAACTACTTTTGCATGTATGGAGATTATATGGTGCAGTATCAGTGATTCATGCAGGCAGATCATTGGTGATCATGTATGTAAATTGTAAACTTTGTCTCTTTAAAGCACCCAGACATGTATGAGCGTGCCGTGCTTAGAAAAGACCACCAAAAGAAGTATGGTGCCACTGTGGATCTATGGAGCATTGGGGTGACGTTTTACCATGCAGCTTGTGGAAGTCTTCCTTTCAGACCTTATGAGGGACCACGCAGGAATAAGGAAGTAATGTATGTTGTTCGTTCAGCTTCTGGTCCATTTTCCCTTAGAGAACTAATGTCAACCCTTTTTTTTTTTTTAACAATAAATTTTTATTGAGGAGCAGGTCATTCATACATGGCATAAGCAGTGCAAGTGCTGTCAACCCTTTTTTGTCATTCTCTCTCTTTTGGGTCACAGGATTAAATTTACAAATATCCTCCTGTGACCCAAAACTCAGCAAATAGTGGGCTATTGCCAGCTATATGGTGACAACTCAGAGCTGTGCTGTGGCCGGGAAAGATCCTAAAATTATTGTTGTGATTCACCCCACTACCTGATTTACATCTGGCTCTTCCCCTCTAGAGGCAGAGCCACCTGTGCCTGCCCCCTCCCCTGTCTGTTCCTCCAGTCAGTGCTGGAGTAACGGAGAGGGGAGGGGGGAATCCTTGCAGGGAGTCCCCTATCTCTGCATGGAGAAGACCGTGAGCTGAGCAATCAGCAGTATGTGGTCACTCAGTTCTCGATCTATAGATCCAACGTGTGATCGCTTCAGTGTCACATGTCTGCTCTAAGTATGGGGATGAGTGCATTTCACTCTCCCCATAGTTCTCCTTTTAACTTTTACTATGAAAACTGAACTCCAGTTCATGCTTAATTTACAAAAATAATTGTTTTTAAATGTAGCAAGTCTAACCGCCTGAATATGACTTGGCATCAGGCTGTTGTAATCCTATGGCCTAGCTGTATTGTTTTAATGCAGCAGAGAAATTTCAGGTCACCAACCTGATCGGACAGTCCTGATTGTTACAAAGACCTACCAAAGTTACCAGTCCTTTGGCAGATAGAACTGCTCCCATATAGTATTTCAACCATAGATTTCAGCTTAACCCCTTCATGACAGGCCTTTTTCCCATTTTATGCACCCATGTTATATTCCACATTTTAGGCCTGGAAATTACTTAAAACCCCCAAACATTATATATTTGCTGAATGCCAAGACCCTATAGAATAGAATGGTGGTAGTTGCAAATGTTAATCTAGCGCAATATTAGCGCAACTCCTTATTAAACCCCCAAATTTAATTAAATGCCCCAGAACACAATAAAATACCCATTTTTTAAATGAATATAAAAGATGAGGTTACAACGAGTAAAACGATACCCAACATGCCCAGTTTACAAATTGCGTGCGTCCGTGAAACGGCGAATAACTGCAGTTCCCCAAAAAGTCCATAGACGCTTTAAAAGCCCCCACAGGTCATCAATTTAAAGATACCCCAAAATACTGGCCCTAGAATTATTGCTCTCACTCCCGTGTGCGTGGCGATACCCAACGTGTAGCGCAGTCGTCATTTTCATACGTAGGCGCACCCGACGCGTGTTTACGGGGCGACGCGCGTGCTCGCGGGGGACTACGGACACCAAGGACGCCGGTCCCGGGCCCGTAGGAGGGGCAACGGAGCCCGGGAAGCACGGCGGGGGTGTCCAGCTGGGGGGGGGCCTTCTTCGGGACACAGAAGCGATCTGATGACAGATAAGTCGCCAGAATCGCTTCTGTTGTAAAGCCGACAGTCGGCTTTACAAGTTAAAACAGAGTCCCGGCGGCAATAGCCGCCGAGAGTCTGTTTAAACAGCCCCTATGCTGGCAACGTACAACGTACGTCGTCAGTCACGAAGGGGTTAAAAAATGTAATACATTATAAAAGGATCCATTGTAACCATTTTCACATTAGTATACTATGTCTACAGTTTGTCTGTACATATCAAAACCTTAAACTCTGGGCACAAGAACTTTCATTTAAATATATTCCTCAATAGCCACAAAGAATATAAATAAATCGCGTGAGCACCAAATGCGTTTGCAAGCCCTAATATTAGCTTGTAAAAGTAGCATTGACATTACTGTGCTGTACATAGCCGGTGCAAATAGTAGAACTGTGAAAGGAACCCAGCAGGGCTTACCCGCTACAAACTTCCTGCAGAAAACTACAGGAGGGGTTGGATACAAGACCAGTCACCCTGCACAAGGAGAAAGAGCAACAGTGACTTGTCTTTATTACCGGACACTCAAAGTTTTGCACTAGACTACTGCACAGATGTAGAATTAATACACAAAGCACACCAAGATTCAAGTAAGAATACACAAGCCTCCTGTAAAAAGACAATATTTGCTTATCCCAGAATTCAGCTTTAACTACATTTTCTTTTATTAATAGAGATTTACTTTGGTGATTTTGAGCTACTTAGTAATACATATCTGGATGTGAATGGCCTCACCCTGCTGTGTTTTACATTTATTCAGGTATAAAATAATTACTGGAAAGCCATCCGGTGCGATATCTGGTGTTCAGAGGGCAGAAAATGGTCCAATCGAATGGAGCAGGGACTTGCCACTCAGCTGCAATTTATCTTTGTAAGTGTATTTGTTCTGAGAAACATTTCTAGTTGAAGTATGTGTAGTTATATTTACCAGCGTGTCCTCTATTGTATTCTTGACGTGGCAACATTCTCAACTTTAGTTCTAGTTTCTGTCATATGCGTAGGTGATGGTAGTTCTATCGTACAAAGATAACATGCATGCCTGAAACTAAGATGTCTGCTCTTATTTCCTGCTTGTAATGTAAAATTCTGTGTAAATAGATTTTCTTCTCATTTGTTTCACTGTTTGTCATGGGTTTTGTATATTCTCCCTATCTCATTGTGCTTTCCACGTACTTACCACAGCCCAAGAGCATACTGGTAGATTAATGTGCCTTTGACCAAATTGGATCTAAAATGTGCATGTATGACTGTGTTAGGGAGTTTAGCCTGTAAGCATCTGAAGGGCTGGAACTGTTGTGAGTACTATGAGTATTTTGTATATTTATGTTATGTAATATATCAACACTATATAAGTAGTTTAAATACCTGTAAATGAGTTCTGATTTACATACATTAAGTGACACCACACTGAGGAGTTAAATCTTAAAAATACATTCAATTACCCTTTACTATTAACAAAAATGTATCCTTTTTCGGCTGTAGATCCTCAAATCATCTCTGAATTGGTGCTGACACTCTCCTTCCTTCTGGAGGGTGGCTACTTTTGTTCCCCACGGTCACTGTGTGTGTTGTAAAGTAGTCACGGCTCCAAGCTCACTCCCGTGATGGACTACAATCTCAATACAAATTACAAACTAAATGTGAGATTGTAGTCCATCAGAAGAGTGAGCCTGGAGCAGTGACTACTCTTCAACACACACAGGGACCATGGGGAACACAAGTAGCCACCCTACTGAAGGAAGGACAGTGTCCGCACCAATTCAGAGATGATTTGAGGATCTAAAGGTGAGTAATGCACAAATAAGATACATTTTTGTTGCTGATTCAGGTGCTTGAATGCATTTGTAAGATTTAACCCCCTTTAGTTTAGTGTCACTTTAATGTAAAACAGTCCTTAGGGAACAAGCTGATTCTGCAGGATACTAAAACTTTTAAACATCAAGAAGCAGCATCCATTGTAAGTAATTTCATCAGCATTTGAAATGGCTTAAAAACATATTGACTAGGGATGCACCGATATATCGGCCGCCGAAACATATTGGCCAAAAATGGCACTTTTGGCATGATGCTGAAAGTGCCATTTTCCTGCTGATACAGCGGCGCACCCATGCTCTCTTTCCTCCCCGCTGGGCGCTGCTCTGTGTCCCAGCGGGGAGGAGAGAAACTGACAGCCGGCCGAGCGCTGCGGGAGGAGAGCGCTGTGAGCGGCCGGCGTCTCCTCCCACATGCTCAGCCTCCTGTGTCCGGCAGAGTGGTGTGTGGGCGGAGACAAACCGCGCTGTCACAGGAGGCTGAGCTCTCCTCCCTACACCGCTCGCTCAGACTCCTTTTGACAGCGTGTCAGGAAGGAGAGCAAGGTACACACACTCAGAGATCAGTGATCATTGAGGACATGGTATGTGTACTATATCCTCAATTATGAATGAATGGGAGTGATCTATATCCCCTCCTGTTCATTCATAGTTGTAGTTATAGTAAACACACTCAAGTTATGAATGAACAGGAACACTCATAGAGGATTCCTGTTCATTTGTAACGGGATACAGAAAAAGAGATTGAGGACTCTTGTGTTCTCAATCTCTTTTTCTATTTTAAAAGGGAAATATCAGAGGTCTGTTTAGACCCCTAATATTTCCCCAAAGCCCCTAAAAGTAAAGTAAAAAATTAAAATATTTAATAAAAAATGAATTAATAAATAAAAATAAATATAAAAAAATTAAAAAGTTTTATAAAAAAAATAAATACAAATAAAATATTTTACAAATGTGAAAAAATGTAAATAAAATTTCCGGTATCGGTTTCGGCCTGACAATTTTTTTTTTTATTCCAGTTTTAAAATTTCCATTTCGGTGCACCTCTAATTTTGACTTTAATATCACTTTAATTGGCTGATTGGATTATGGAATGCTATTACAAGCTGACTGATTGGTACCATCGCCTGCTGCTGGAGCTAACTAAATGCACTGTTGCTGATCTTACTGGCCATTACTAACTGTTATTGCTTTAGTGACTGCAGACTTGGATTATGTCACTGAATTAAGTTACCTATATTCATAATGTGGCATTTACCTGATCCCACCAGTTAGATGACATTCTCACTTCCATGGGTTTCACCAGACACTCCTAACTTACTGAATTCCTGGTGCCACAATAACTTTGTGTATATAGTATATCTGCATTTGTCCACAGTCATTAGTCTACTTAATTTAACACCTGTAATGGCTGTCTCCATGCTTCTCCTTTGCTTGGTTTCCTTTAAAATGAACCATAATGAGCGGCTCTAGGGCACATATTAATTATAATTGTATTCAGACATTTTCCAACCTGTTGCAACATCGTCTTCTGTCCACTTAGTTTAGCCAAATATGTAATGTAGCAGTTTTTGTTTTTTTACATTACTTATATTTGATGTAGTCTGCGTGTTGTGCAATACATTTTTCCTTTTCTCTTTCTTAGTGGCTTGCAAGTTCTCTTTACTCCAGTGCTGGCAAATATTCTAGAAGCTGACCAGGAGAAATGTTGGGGTTTTGAGCAGTTCTTTGCAGTAACTAATGATATATTCCATCGAATGGTGATCCATGTATTCTCTCTTCAGCAAATGAGCCTCCTCAGGATATATAGCCACACATATGATACGTAAGTAAGAGTCGTGTTCTGTTATTACATGAAATGTGCTTTGAAGACATCTATTCTGGAGGCAACCCTCTAAGAGGGGAATGCCCCTCACTTTTGTGAGATTTACTCTGACTTTCTGTTGTATTTATTGGACAGTTAGTGAAGGAAAATCTCCCCAATGGTATACAGAATAAAACACTTGGCAGGGGTTTACCGATTCCTTACTCAATCCATAACTTTTTATGGATTGAATATCCATAATAAAAATAAAAGCTGAACTCCAGACATATATAAAAACACCAACTTCTTGGAAAACTAATTCTAAAAATAGTTACCTGCCAAAGAAGACTAGTGGACCTCTGTCAGAATCTTTAGCATCCATCTCATCCTGGTGTCTCCCAATGAATGTGTCCCACATTGAATGCTGTGGTTCCATTCACTGGCCCCTGTGTTTCACAGAACACAGTAATAACATATGGGTCAGCAGGGGGAAGCACAGCGGGGACCAAGCAATTGACACAGCCCCCTGTTTATCAGATATAAAGAACCAGTTTGAGGTTGTGGCTCTTTAAGAGAGTGAACTGAGGGCTTACCACTTACTGGGGAGGTAAATGTTCAGTACAAGCCATCACTGTAGTATGTTTTTTTTAACTCCCAGAATCCAAACAATCTCCCAAAAAGTTAAACCCTTTGGTCCCCTTTCTCCCAGTTTATGTAGAAAGCATGTAGAGGGGCATCATTTTCTGTAGATGCCTGTAATTTTGCTCATGTACATACCAGTAAGCTGTAAACATTACACATTGCCATAGAAGATTAATTAGATTGGGATGGTTGTAATTGCATTTGGGGCAGAATGTGATCCATTTGGGAAGAATAGTGGGGGAACTTAATAGGGATATTAAAGACTTGGTATAAACGATGTAGGATTTCTCTCCAGTTCTTATTTAGGATAACTTACAGGTAGACTGCCAGGACTCTTCGGGACTGAGGTAGAAGATGGTTGCCCGCGTGTTGTTGTGGTCCTGGGGCAGTGGTGGGTCAGTGTATAAAGCTTTCCTCAGGGTATGATAGGACCATGATTGGTTTTGCTTTTCTTTTGGGTCAAAGAGAGACCAGTTTGCATTGGATAAGTTTGGGGGTTGACAAATGTTGGATCTCTGAAAATTCTTAACCTGTGTATATTGCAAATGGTACATGTGATTATGATGTAGGGCAATGTTTATCCGATTAATCGAACTTAATAATCGGCTAACTAATCGATTTTGAAAATAATCGTTAGCTGCAGCTCTATTATGATGTTTCTGTTGCAAGGTAGAAAATGGCAGAATCTTACCTTTTTGTATCGGGCTAGTTGCGCTTTCTTTCTGTTGCCATTGTTTATAACTATTTTTTTATTGAAGTGTAGATTGCCATTAATTTTACCTTTTTATAGTTCAGATTCTTACATTTCTTCTGCAATTATTTGCTTAAGGCCTTGTTCACACCAAGCGCGTTCCAGGAGCAGTTGCAGACCGGATCAAAACTGCCTCCAATGTATTCCAATGGTATTTTTTGCTCCAGTTCACATCGCAGCCTGCAGGTCCAGAGCAGGTGAAAAAACTGCAGCAAGCCCTATTTGACCTGTTCTTGATCTGCAAACTCCTCAAAAACGCATGCAAGTGTCTGGAACGCACTGAAAGCCCATGTTAAACTAAAACATTTTTAAAATTAGTCAAAAACGGCCCGGAACGCATCAAAAACGCGGCACAACCCACTGCACTGCGTGTGCAGAAACCTGAGCGGATCTGCTCTGCATTTGGTGTGAACAAGGCCTAACAACATAGTTTTACAATAAAGTCACATTGTATAACAGAAGGATAAGTAGGAGACTGCTGGCAGATGGCGTTGGGAAACCAGCTTGAAAACATAGTGTAACAAACAACAGTGCTTACTTGAAGAACTACAGAAGTTACAATCATCCCAAAAACATTTTATCCAGTGTAACCATGTAGCTCTACATTTCATGTAGTATGATGGTCTGGTTTTTCTTATGCCTGGTTTTCATTCCTGAGTTTAATTAGTATATGTCAGAGCAAAAGAAAAAAAGAAAACTGTAGTACATCCCTGCAGCGCTGCACAAACTGTTGGCCCTATATCAATCCTGTATAATAATAATATTAATAACGTGCATTTTCCCATGTTTTATCCCTTTTAAAGACGTTGCAAGTTGATCTGCCAGAAATGCACTCCACTTCTAAGTCCTATTGTAAGGTGACAACAGAGTGTTTTTGTTGACTGAGTGGTGTTAGCCTACCCAGGTCCCTTTTGCTAAACTATTAAAGAACACTCCTTCTCTTGTATACAACCTTAGCACTAATTGATCCAAGATCTGTACTGGAAGGGCTAATCGGGTTTCTTAAGATAACACAGGAAATGTGGACAGAACACAGGACAGTGCTGAATTTCAGACAAAATTAATAGGTATTTTTTGCACTTATTGTACAAGGCCTGGCCAGGTAGGGGATCTAAACACCTGGTCTTCAAGCAGTTAAGGATAGCATTAGGATAAGATTCTGGTGTGAGTCCCTTAATAACAGGTTACATGCAAGCCTCATAAATATATTTACAATTGTCTATCAGTTTTGGTCACTCATTATTGTATCTCATAATGTTTTACAGGCCTGCAGACTTTCATGACTTGATCTACAAGCAGACAAAAATTCCATCCCAGAACCAGGAGCTGCTGTTTGAAGGAAGGAGGCTAATTCTAGAGGCAAACAGACAGGCACAACACTTTCCTGTCACCACAGAGGAGAACCCAATTATTTTGGTAACCCGGGAGATGTTGACCATCATTGGGCTACGATACGAGGAAAGTAGGTTGGACAGATAATCCAGCTTTGTAGTAGTTAGTGGCAGGCAAACCTGCAGTACAATTTTTTGCACAGATGTCTTGGTTGTTTCAAATGAACTTTTGCATCTAAAAGTAGTTTAGACAGATGCTATGGAGTCCCCACTAAAGGTTTGTGCTTCCATTTCACTGTTATATCTGAATCATAATGAACTTTTTTGATAATTTTTTTAAATAAGTTTTTTTCTTCTAACATGCAGAATGGCAGCTCCCATTTTATGGTCAGTTTTGCAAGGGAATATACAGTAGCTGTTGGTAGAATAATGTTACTACTTGTTCTAAAATTACCACAGTTCCCTTAGTTTATTAAAAGGGAATTCATGAATTATTTCCAAGGAGCTGCTTTATGTATAGTTCATGAGCTGTTACCAGGCTATTGATATTTAGATATTTTTCATTATTCTCACCAAGCAGTAAACGCATTTTAAAACAAGCCCTCACTGATCCCTGTAGTTTAAATAATTGTCGAGCACTTCAACCTCAAGGTTCACTGACAAAACACTAAGGCTGGTTTCCCACCTGGGCGTTCGAAATATGCGCGTATGACGCGCGTTTCGACAGCGATTTGTGGTTCACGTAACGCGTGTCAAACGCGTGTTTATGAGCGCTATCCGGCTGTATCCTAATGGATACATGCGGAAATACGCCCCATAGAAGCTCATGTACTTCTTTGGGCGTAGTGAGTTTTTTCAGCGCTTTCCGACGTGCTGAAATACGCCCAGGTGGAAACCATGCCCATAGGAAATAATGGGATGTCACTTGCTGGGTGTTTTACAGCGCGTCTATCAGCGCTGTAAAACACCCAGTTCTGAACCCGGCCTAAAGCTAGCTAAGTTCTCCTCAAAGCAGCTAAATGCACCCTGATTCCTCTCCCAGCAGTGACATCACAGCCTTCCAGCTTTCTAATGTAAACATAAAACTCTGGAAGGTAGAGGCAGAGTGAGCTGAGCTGCTGAGAGAGCCAAATTAAGTGCGTTTGCTGTGAAATGGCTCAACAATGCTACAGAAGATAATTGAGGCTTATTTATTTGTAACTTTAATTTTTTTTAAACTTTTTGATGTCTCCATAAAGAGGACCTGTCACTTCTTATGCTATCACATAAGGGGGGTTTCTTAGCCCCCCCTATGGGATAGCAATAAAGTTAAGTGGGAAAAAAAATAGGAAAAAAATTTAAAGTTACACATAAAAAAGAATAAAAAAAACATTTTTTTTAAAGTCCCCCCATACATACACGCATGCAAACAGGCGTTGGGTGCGCATACGTGCGAAAACGACTATTGCGCCCATTACGCCGCACATGTTGCATATCTTCGCGAACGTCGGAATGAGAGCAATCATTTTAGGGCTATCAATCACGGATAACACTAAACTGATGAGCAGTAAAAGCTTTTAAAGCTTCATCTATGGTCAATTTTGGGTATGGTAGTTTTTTTGCGATTTCGCTGGTGCGCGCAATTTTAAAGCTTGACATGTTTGGTGTCTTTTATATTTTACCAAAAATATGGGTAATAATCATTGTTTCCTAATATAATACAAAAATTACTTTTTTTTTCCCAAAAATTTTCAATAATTTTTCCTTAATGTAGTAGAAAATAAAAACCCCACTGGTGATTAAATACCACCATAAGAAAGCTCTATCTGTCCCCAAAAAATGGTATAAAATTTATTTCGGTACAGCGCTGCATGACGGAATAAATGTCAGTCAAAGTACCGCAGCGCTGAATACTGAAAAATGGCCTGGCCAGGAAGGGGGTGTAAACACCTGGTCTTGAAGTGGTCAATAAAGACGCTTTCTTGGCCAGAAGCCTCTTTGGGAAACAGAGTTGTTGCTAAGTCTATTGCTGTTGATTGTGTGATCCTAGCCTCCTTATTTGCAGATTTCAGGACAGCCTTTTAAATAATACATAAAGCTTAGCTTTGTGTGCTTCAGCTCGATTTGCAGTGCTCCTTGTAATAATGTCTTGTTTTCATTCTCCTAGTATTTTTGCCAAAGCTTCAAACGCATTATGACCTGGATATAGATGCAAACTTGGCAAAGGTTAGTATTGTAATAACTTTAATATTATCTTTGTACATCTTAAAATTTTTAGCAGACTATGCATGTTCTGTGTATTCTGTTACAGCAAAACATAACTATTTTCAGAGATATTAGATACATTCGGTATCACTACCTGTCATTTTGATAGCAGAGGCAGTATGGGCAAGGCAGAAGCTGGCCTGAACCAAGCTGAATCATCTGGGGTGGATATTTTCAGCCTGTAACATCTAAAGCTCAGAACATGTACTTTTATCTCTATTTGTATGGGGGGGGTAAATGTGAAATCTTGCAAAGGTAACATGGTCAAGAAACATCTAGATGCTATGTGAAATGTGTGGTCAGTTTGACATTGTTGGGGCTGTTCTGGAAAAATCACGATGTGAACAGACACTGTTCGAATTGTGGCCGGCAGGAAATTAAAACACTGTATGGCCAGCTTAACCCTTTCCACTATACACAATCAAATATGTTTCAGCTGTAGTCAGTGTTTAAGGCCTGTCGCATCATGTTTGTTAATTCACAGATCTAGAATGTATTGAAAGCCCTACTATTTTGCTGTCAAATAAAGCCACCAAAACATTTCGGCCAAAAATGGTACTATGGGCAAAATGCTGATTAGTACCAAAACAGCCGAAAATACAGTGCATTCCTAGTTTCTCTCCACCCCACTGGGTGTCCCTTCCGATCCCTACTGCTCTCCCCTGCCTGTGTCGACAGAGGGGATCGGAAGGGACACAAGCCGATCCAGCTGCCGGCACCCAGCGGGGTGGAGAGAAGCTGTCAGGATGCCGGGCGGGGCAGTGCAGGAGGAGAGCTCGGCCCTTGTGACAGCAGGGGCAGTCAGGATGGAGAGCGGAGCACAAACACTCAGCGATCAGTACTGATCACTGAGTGTTTGTAAATAACTGAGAACTTGGTAAGCTTACAATGTTCCCAGTTATGAATGAACAGGAGGTGCTATACATCACATCATAAATATTTACGATCTGCTCACTTATAAATGAACAGGAAGCAGCTCAGTACAGAGGCTTCCTATCCATTCATGACTGGTTTGATAGTAAATATTTACTATCAACCTAGTCATGGATGGACTATTCATGACTAGGTTGCGATAGCAGGCTGGCTATTGCACCCGCCCACTCTCTGCTGTCAATCATCATGGGAGGACCTGATGGAGAACTTTCTCCTTCAGGCCCTTCCTCTGCTGATTGACAGTGGGCAGATGCAATAGCCAGCCTGCTATTGGCTAATGTTTTTTTGGCTGGCGTTACACTTAAAAAATGTACCTGTTCCAACTTACATACAAATTCAACTTAAGTACAAACCTACAGTCCCTATCTTGTATGTAACCCAGGGACTGCCTGTAAATACAACATTTGAGCCAGTTTTTCTTTAAGATAAAAATCTAAGCATATAACATCAGTTGATTATATAGTAAACTCTCTGTTATCTGGAATTCAACTAACCAAAAAAAAAAATCCCCCGTGTACACACTGTTGTTCTGTTCTGCGGCATGTTATTGGAAATGGTCGTGTGCTTATTTGTCTTAATTTGTTTTTAAGTGTGTCTATTTATTGGTCTTGATTTGCTTTTCATCACTGTATTTCAATATTAATATGAAGTCAATACAGGGTTTATGTTATGATATGGTATAGTGTGGGGTATGGCATTAGTTAGACCTATTTTTAATACTAACTCAAGCAACCAGAAACTACATTTATCCAGAATCTACCAATCCCTGTGGATGCTGGATAACGGGGAGTTTTACTGTATATTTATTGTATACTCGTCTGCAGTATTTTAGGAAATCTACAATAGATGATATGTATCTCACTTTTTCTCCCCCAACAGGCAGTTACCGGGGTTGTCTGCTATTGTTGTAGAGTTGCCTCAGCCTTGCTGCTTGTACAGGAGCTTACAAGAAAAGGGATTTCCTGGCTTATGTAAGAAGATTTTTAAACTACATGTTGATCATAAGTTTGTATTGATCAAAGTCTCTCTCTATACTACTTAGCCATCCAGTAAAATATATTATCTGGTCTACTGGTGTATACACTCATTGTATTTGTTTTATTTTTTTATGTGCTTGGGTAAAAAATGATGGCAAGGGAACTCCAGCATGCATCATTCTGTTTTATGCTAGCCCTCACCACCCCTGCTGTGTAGCTTTCTGCCCTTATTTTACCATTTACTGGAGGTTTTCTGACCTAAAACTGGAGAGAAATAAGGGGGCCACAGATGATCCTTTTTTTTATCTTGGTGTCCACTGGCTTTCCACTTATTTTTGTAATTAAATCATTTGACTTCCCAGCTAGTTTATTTGCTTATTTAGAATGTTTATCTTTTCTAGTGAAGTAATGAAGGATGAGTACAATGAGACAGTTCATAAGAATACTGAAGGTACTCTCAGATTCAACTTCTGCAACAGAACTGTAGAAAAGGACCTGAAGATGTAAGTCTTTGCAATGTTCTTTGAAAATGTATGCTTTTACTTTGGCTTATCATCTTTAGTCTTCAGGCTTGTAGCATGCATCTTTGATATGTCTTCAGTTTCCCTAAGTGGATTTGATCCTGTGATGAGGCATAGGATTATATAGATAACATTTTCTATATGACTTTACTAAACCTTTAAAGGAGAACTATGAGATGAGTGATTTCCACTCACCTCATAGTTCTAGCTGATCTGTGACAATGAGACTGCCACAGGTCGGCTCAGTAGATCGGGAGGTGAGCGAACACATACCGGGTTCGCTCACCTCTCGATCCTGTCACGGCTCTCTGCCGTGACAGGGGGAGGGGCTGGATTCCCCTCTCCCCGCTCCGATCCGCCAGCGCTGACTGGCAGAACAGACGGGGGAGGGGGCGGGTACAGCTGGCTCTGCCTAGATAGGCAGAGCCAGCTGTCACTCGCGCAGCTGGGCGGATCCCGACGTCCAGGTCGGGATCCGCTGCGGCGTCTCGGTATACCGCGAGCTGTAGCTCGCGGTATACTGAGCTTAGGGTAACGGGAGGACGCTAGTTTGTGTCCTCCCGTTACCCTAAGGAGAACTATGGGGAAAAACACTGACCCCATAGTTCTCCTTTAAAAGCAGGATGCAGTTAGGTCTGTTCTATAAACTGGGGAAACAGAGTGCATTTTTTTTAAAGTTGCAAGATAAGAGATAGATAGGTTTAGGTTCATGTTCTTGTTTTAAATATAGCTTGTGTCTCAAAGACACTGGAAAACAAAAGTGTTGTATTCTCAGTTAAACAAATGCGCACTTGGCATAGGTGCCCATTATTGAGATTTGTAGTCCATCACTCCCATGACAATCTCAATACAAATTAATGAACTAAACCTGAGATTGTAGTCTATCACGGGAGAGAGCTTGGAGCGGTGGCTACTTTACAACACACACACAGGGACCATGGGGAACAAAAAGTAGCCACCCTCCAGGAGGAAGGACAGTATCAGCATGATCTTAGAGATGATTCAAGGATCTATAATTGAGTGATGCACAAATAAGATACTTTTATGTTAATAGTTAAGGTAGTTGAATGCGTTTTTAAGATTTAAGTCCTGAGTTTAGTGTCACTTTATGAAATAAAGACCAGCATGTTATTGAAACCTGTGGTATAGTTCTGCTTCCAGCTGTGTGCTGGATCATTGTTTGAAGTTAACCGATTTGGAAAAGCACCTCTGTCTAAACGTTTCCCACACATATCTTTGACAGTCTTTAGTGTGATTAAATGCTTTTAATCCTGTTTCCAGCTTAATGATTTTATTTAATTCATGATCACAGATATGAACATTTAAGTGTGGAACCAGAAATATATGAAATACATTCCAAGCTGCTGCGGGTGAGTGTTTTCTCATTGCCCTTATGCTTGCCTGATTAGGTTCAAATTTAGAGATTACACTGAAATTGTCTTTTTGTGTCTATATAATGTGGACATAATGGATATTCTCAAGACTAACTTATTACGTTTAATTGTAAAGGCAAAAATGTTTTCTTTTATTGAATGGGTAAAACTGTAATAGTAATTACATGAATTTGGTGATTAAAGGAGAAGTATTGGGAGAGTAAAGTGTACTCTTCCCAACATTTAGAGCCAGTGTGTTACACTGCAGATGTCACATGTCAGCTCTATAGATCAAGATCTGAGCGATCACAAACTGTTGATCCCTCAGCTCACGGTCTTCTGCCTGCAAAGAGCAGTGGTGACGGTTAGTCGCCGATCCCTGCAGGGATTCTCCCCTTTCTAAATAATATTCATGAATCCAGTGCTGACTGGAGGGACAGACAGGGGAGGGGGTGAGCACAGCTGGCTCTAGAGGGGCAGAGCCAGCTGTCAATATTGTCAGGATCCACCCTGCTGCCTGATGGTCAGGATTTTTCCTGGCTTTGCTAGGTCAAAAAATAGCGGCAGGAGCCCACTAAATGCTGACTTTGAGTCACAGTAAATGTACTGATTTGACCCAAAAGAGGACTTAAGCCAAAAAAAGGTTTGGCTTTAGTTTTCTATTAATATGAAGGCAAAGGAAATATCAAATAATTCCAGTATACACTGTATTTTTAGTATTTAATATAGTCATTGAGGGGAATTTATCAAAACTGGAGCAGACATAATCTGGAGCAGTTGCCCATGGCAACCAACCAAAATTTTATTTTATGCATTGTTTATATTTTTGAATTCTGAACATGCTAATTTTGTATTTCAGCTTTCTGGTTCACATCAAAACCTAGAAACCTCCCTGCGAGATATGAAGAATGAATTATGTCCTGGAGGTATCCTTACAGACTCTTGGCTCAGTGTTGAAGGCACACAACCAAGTGACAGAAAGTAAATACGCTGATTATGAATATTACCAATTTTAAAAGAAGATTCTGAAATGTTTATTACCCTAGTTCATCTTCCAGGACAACACAGCAGGAGATGCAGTATCTTCCCCCTCTGTAGACACTAAATATAAGATAGATAGCCCTAAAAAAACACAAGCACTTCCATCTTTCAGCGAGTACTGATTGGCTGCATCAACTGACAATTTTCCAGCATGTTCCTTCAAGAAAAGTCAATCTGACGATCAACTTTTGTCGAGGAGGTAGGGCCACCCACGGATCAAATTTCCTTCAAAATTCCACCCATGTGTACCCAGCTCTAGTTTCCTTTAGCTTATAATAAGAAGCTGCGCTGAATTGGTTGCGGATGTTGTGGATTTCCTGAAGGGTGGTTGGGGGATTAGATACAATGAGGACTATGTTATCTGTGAAAATATTATTTTATAAGATTTGCTGAGGGGTTTGCAGTACATTTCCAGGCCTTTGATGCTGGGGTGAGTTCTAATGTGTTCAGTTAAAGGTTCCAGAGCCAAAGCAAAAGTAATATGGGAAAACGAAAAACCCTTGTCTAGTGCTCCCTAACTCCTTAGAGAGCATGCCTGCAGAGAATACCTTAGCTGATCGAAAAGAGTAGAGCGACATGATGGCTGACAATATGCTGTTAGGAATCCCCTATCTACCCTGTCAAAGGCCTTCTCTGCATCTAAGGATAGACCCAGAGACTGTGTTTTCTGGAGTTCTGCAAATTTCATAGAATGTTACTAATCTTCTGGTGTCATCTGGGACTTTATAAGGCCAACTTGATCAGATGCTAATAACTGACGCATTGTGTAGTAATCTAAGGGTGATCGGTTTAGCATTCATTTTTGTGTCGGCATTAGGTCTGTAGTTATTAGGGGAGGAATTGTCTTTTTCTGGGTGAGGAACTGTCGCAATTAATGCTTGTAACATTTCTTTCGGAAGAGAGCCAGAGGTTGCTTCTATATTGTAAATATCTGCTATCAATACCCATGTATGACTGGGTAGGAAATCAATAACTTTATTGATTTTCTGTGGTGTAAAAGGCTGAGATAGGGATTGTAGGTGTTATGGAGAAAGCATGGGGAGATGGATGGCTTTCAAAAACATTTCCATAGTAGATATTGATGGTTGAATAGTGCGAGGATCTCTTTGTGTGTCATAAAGTGTGCTAAAGAATTTGCTAAATGCATCAACAATATCCAGTGGGTTGACAGATTTATGTAGTAGGATTTATTATGGACATTATCTTATGTTTAAGATTTAACCTTTCTGGTTAAATAGGCACCAGCTTTGTGTCTTCGGACATAGTGGTTAACCTTGATGTGTTGAAGGTGCTATTGGTATTTGCGGACATATAATGTGCTCATTTGTTGTCTGTCTTTAGGTGTAGCTGTGGATAATTGGGAGGGTAGGAAAGCTTTTGTTTTGGTCTTCAAGTCTCAGGGTAGTAGTTGATCAATCTGCAGAGTCCTCTGTCTCTTAACATAAGAGCTCATGTTAAGTATAAGACCTCGCATATGAGCTTATGCACATTCCAAAGGGTATATCAATCAATGTTGTCTGTATCATTCATTTTAAAAAAATGTTTGTGGGCCTCAGCTGTGTGTTGTGCCCATCAGAAAGGTGATGATTTGCCATCAAAGAGTAGGCTTATTGCGATTACATTCAACCATGTTGATTGCTATAGGGGCATGGTCAGACCGTGTTATAGTTTCAATTGTGGATGAGGAAACAGTCTGGAGAGACCACTTGTCGGTTAGGAAAAAGTCAGTCCTTGAACTTAAAGAATGAGAAACAGTAAAATACGTAAAGTCCTTTGTTGACAGCACTGGAGCTGCTAGATTGTAAGCTCTCATAAGCAGGGCCCTCCAATCCCTATTGTACTGAAACTGTATTGTAATTGTACTGTCTCATTTGGAACCAGGACCAGGAAATTATGTGACGAGGATTAGGGATTTGCTGGGATGCATTCCAAAGCTGATTGGAAGAGGTTACGTGATCATGGGGATGTAGCGTAAAACATTTATTTATAGTAGAGGTTTGATTGGTTAACTGGTAATTCAGAACCGACCAAGGAAAATCTTTGAAAGTATGGGTAGTATAAAGTGTGCATTTTGTGGAGTAAAACCAGGAACAGTACTGTATAGCACAAAGCATTGTGCTATACAGTACTGTATAGCACAAAGTGTCTCCCTCTAGTGGGCCTACATGAAACTGAAAGGAATTATGTTCCCAATGTAATGATTCCATAAGGGCAAGACTGGGATATTTTAATTCTCCATATCCCCAGTGTGAGGCTTCTGGGGTTAGGGGTTGGTGGCCCTGCTGTGCCAATTCAGGTCCCATCTAGTAGTTGTCGTAGTCTCCCTAGAATGTACTACTTGCTGATTTACTTTCAGCCTCTTTTGCATTCCATGGTGCAGTCTGGCTGATGTCATATGCCCAGTTTCATAGAGCAGAAATTTGATTTCTATTGAGGGCAAAGCCCCTTCCCTGTAGAATACCTCAATTTGCTGTCAGCTACTGCATAGGTATAATCCACTGGCAGGGATCATGCTCCTATTACTCTGCTGCTGCATTTAATATGACTACTAACAGTTTCTTGCAAAAGCAGCCATTGCTTATGGCAAAACCCAGGGGGTTGTTCGTGGAGGATTTAAGTGTCTAGTTCTTCCTTGTTATGGGGGGGGGTTATATTTGGATGTTCACTCTGGTGAATTCTCTTCCATTTTACCCAGTATTGTTTCCGTGTAGGTATCATTAGGTTTTGCTTTCCCTGGTTTTTGGCTTTCAGACCAAGACTGGTATAAAATTTGGTTTTCATACCTACATACATTGTGCTCTTTGTGCCTTTGTTGCCTGTCCCCTGGTTTAAACTTTTTCAGGCCTATACAGGTGAAACTTGAATAATTAGAATATCATGCAAAGTTCATTTATTTCACTAATGCAACTTAAAAGGTGAAACTAATATATGAGATAGACTCATTACATGCAAAGCAAGATAATTCAAGCCGTGATTTGTCATAATTGTGATGATTATGGCTTACAGCTCATGAAAACCCCAAGAACCCCAAATCCACAACCTCAAAAAAGTAGATTATTACATGCAATCAATAAAACAAGGATTGTACATAGAACAATATCGGACCTCTGATAAGTACAAGCATGCATATGTACTCAGTACTTGGTTTGGGCCCCTTTTGCAGCACTTACTGCAATTACTTTTGCACAATATTCTAATTATTCGAGTTTCACCTGTAATTATGGTATACTCAGCCAAGAAGCGATTTTGGCCTTGAGGGCTCTGCTATCCTCTAGGTATGCGCCAGTAGCTCCTACCTATTCCTTTTATGTACTTTGATTTTGAAAGTTCAGGTTCCAGTGCTATTTTTAAGGATTGCCATCTTTTGTCTTTGTCCTAACACTGTGGATTTCAGTTGCAGAATGCTCTGACTTGGAAGAACCAAGCAATTGAGGAAATCTTCTACTTTGCTTTTTTTTGGTTCTGTTAAAGGCATTAAAGCTGCTAAAAATGTATAGCCTGCTGGACTCATGATGTTATTGTCCTACCTCACCATGGATTAGACTTCTTTTACAGTATAAACTGGTAAAGGGAGCTGCTTGTATTTTTTTATGGCTGCCATGTCTTGTGTTCCTGTCTGAAGAGGAAGGAGTCATCTCTCACTGTGCTTAGGTGAAAGATTCCTGTAACCATTTACCTGGAATATTGATATTTTTCTGCCTCTGCCCCTGTAGTGTGGAACAACTGCAAGTGCTGCTCAGTTTGATAACAGAAATCAGCTCTCAGTTCAAAAAGGACAAAGCACAGCGTAGTAAGTACTGTTTTGCTTACTGGTTTTTCTCGTTAACAACGTATACTTTTTTGCAGTAAACTACAAGTAACTGCTGTGTGAATAAAGTAATAGATTTGTTACCCTTCGAAATTATAATTTAAATATCTTGAATACAGTTACATTTAAGTGAATCCAACCCAAAAAGCAAAAATAGATGAACTTGACTTACAAATTAAAGCCAAACTCTTTTTAAGTAGCAGCAGTTTTTTCCTTTTGCGATAAAGGTTTTACATTAAAAAAACCAGCTGACCATTGTAAGCATCCCTGTCAGTGTCTCAGCCCTCTATCTGCCACTTTTGCTGGATAGCTTGGTCTATTAAAGGAAATTAAAAAATAACAGACTTACTGGCTGGATGACTACCTAAAACTAAAGAAAAAAAAAAGCTTAACAAAGAAAACAAATGCAGTCACCACATCTAAGGATGGATACGCTGCAATAGATGTTATATTTTTGCTTTTGGGTTTAGACATGCTTTAACATAATTATACTATCATTCCTTCTGTAATTATTTTGTTTCTTCATGTTGGAATTGCAGAGTGAATTACTGTATGGTAATTTGTTTATTCTGGATTTTGGCAGAAGTTGAAGCTCCATGTACAGCGTTAAGCTGGACATATACTTTAATATTTTCTTTGTTCAACCTGCAGGCTGAACAAAGAAAATATTACACATTCCTCCATCAACGCTTACGAGTGTTGACCGAGGAATCTCTCTCTCTGTCTTCATTATATTTGGACAGCAGCCACCGGCTCATTGGCTGCCCGGCTCTGTTCGTTTGAAGATTTTCTGACCAGCTCCTTCGATCAGCTGAGCTGTGTTCATCAAAAACCGGCCGAAATTTGCATAGTGTAACTCCAGCTTTAGCCTGTGATCCAAGGACTTCACACGGCCTAAGGGATACTTTGAAGTATAATACATTGAAGTGCTGCTTCAGCACTGTTGCTACCTTTAGGCTAAGGCTGGGTTAACACCTGGGCATATGTAATATGCGCGTTTCACCGAGGGCTATCCGGCTGTATCCTAATGGATATGCGCGGCAAATACGCCCCAAAGAAGCTCCTGTACTTCTTTGGGCGTAGGCGTTTTTCAGCGTGTTCCTACGCGCTGTAAAACGCCCAGGTGGGAACCATGCCCATAGGCAATTATTGGTTTTCACATGTTAAGCGTTTTACAGCGCGTAGGAACGCGCTGTAAAACGCCCAGGTGTGAACCAGGCCTAAGTGAGGTTCCCAAGCGTGTCACACCAGCAGCTTATGTATGTTGTACCTTATCTGAGTACAATTTTTGGATTACTTTGCAGATAGTTTTTACAAAAAAAAAAAAACTACATCAAATCAAAATAATATTTAAAGCTAATATCTGATGAAGAAGCTGTCTTCTGTTATTAATAATGTAAAATTCTAGGCTACAGTTTGTGTGTAGACTACCAGGTAGTAAATTCCTCTTACCTGCATAGAAGTAAGAATTACCAGAGAGAAATAATAGTGTACAGGTAACTGTCAAAGCATGTGTAGTTTAAATATCATACCTTCTGCAGACAATGTATCCATGATGAGGTTTAATTAGCCAATGCATATTTGTGATACTAATGCTTTAAAACAAGTATTTTAAAATGTGTTCTCCCTTTACAGGACTTATGTACAATGAAGAACAGATACACAAGTTTGACAAGTAAGCATACATAGTGAGCTGTGAAAATTTGTCATAGCCTCATGTATAATATTATTTCAAAATACTAAGGATACAATGTAAAAATTAAGGATCTCTGCAGATTTGGCCTAGTGCACCTAGTGTGTTCTTATAGCTTTTTAAGTCTGATCTGGGAATTTGGCCCATTAAAGGAAGTTTTATTTATCCTTCATTGGGACAATGAAACATGGAATCCCATGCAATGGTACAGTTTTTCCTTCAGTCTTTATTCCACATGCCTTTTGAAAAAACAATGAGGAAAAACCAAGACAAGTGTTTTTTTAGCAGTGCATGTTGTTAGGGCATGATGTATTTGTAATGAAGATTTTGGTTTTCACAGGCAGAAGCTGGCCATTCATGCAACAAAAGCCTATACACTGTACAAGGAAGAATGTATTGGCAAGTATGAGGCCTTCCGCCTCAAAGTTCAGGAATGGATGAGGCAAGTTTACCTTGTTTCATTGTTGCTTTCTCCCTGGATGTGGCCGCAAGAGGAAACCAATGGTTCTAACAATCTACTTTACCTCTTTTTTTCAGAAAGATGATTCTTCTAAGGAAACAGTTATTCACACTCAGAAATCAGTGTTTTGACATTGCAGAAGAGGTTTCCAAATGCCAGCATTATATCAGCGAGGTACAACACCTACTTTTGCTGTCTTTGATAGATCACCTGAACATAAGTTGATCAAAGTACATGATCTCCGATCTGTTCCCTGTGTCCTTCAACGAACGGAGAGAAAAGGATTTTACGGTGAGTACCAAAATCCTATTTTTGTCTCCAATGCTATCAGTTATGCATTGTTTACTCATTGCTAATAATGTATTTGTAGTACCAGGAAAACATGCCTCAGAAGATGTTTGCTAATCCTGGAGGAATAAAGCCACCGGTGAACCAAATATACTCAAGCCCTAACACTCTAGTAGAAATGACTCTTGGGTAAGTGCTGATAATGCTGCAATATCTAGTGTGCTGCATAACAGAATGTTTAAAAATGATTCATCCTGTAAACATGCATACCTGGCTTTACACTTTAATGAATGGCCTGTTGTGATCCTTAGTTGTACGGTTCTATTTACTTAAAGAGTTCATGTTGGCTGTTATTTGTTTAGCATCACCTTCTTCCCTCTTCTAGCCATTTGGCTTCTGGAGCTAATGCAGCCACAATTTCTGAGCAATCGGCCCTATTCCCCGGAATAGGCCATTGATGTTTAGTCAGTGCCACATGTTTGAAATAAGGATGTGGTTTAAAATTGTGAGTAGTTTCCTTTTTAAAGTATGGTGCATCCCATAACTGACTTCAGGCTCTGGCATACTTGAGGCATCCTATCACACTGATAGAATTCTAAAAGTATAATCTGCATAGCCTGCTGCTGAGCTATATAATATGAGTGTTAGATGTTAACACATTTCATGTGTTATCTTCTTGTGTAAATAGCCAGATACTGCCTACCTCGTGTTGTTTTTTAACCTAAAATACTAAACTGGTTAGACAGGGTTCCTACTTTACTGATTATGTGATCTTAACAATATCTTTCTTCCACTTACCTTTGCAGGCCTTTGTACCTGAAAATGCTAGTTGCTTGGCTGTATTCTTGATCCAGTGGCTTCAGTATTTTCTAAATTACTATCCTGGAACAAGTATGTAGACATGGAGTTCTAGCTTTGCACACTGAAGGCTCTTTGTAGGTCATCTTCCAGGCTATTTTTGGTTACAGTAGTTTCTACATCACCAACATGGCATAAGCATGCATTGACTTTAAAGTAAAGACCTACTGGACCAACATTACATCCAGACAACGAGCATTTGCAGAGGGAAACGTCAATAATAGCAGCCTGAATATTTCATTTAATGTATTTTGGAAGAATTACGTTTAAAACCATCTTCAGTCCGTGTCATGCCATTTGACTGTTAACATGCAATTGAAATGCTCATCTATCCCCTTGGAACATTACTGTGACATCCAAACTTCCACAGACATTTCTCTGCATAGAAGTCATATATATATAAAATGGGCAGAGGTTAAAGAAACCTTTCCTAATGGAAACTGCCACAACTGACTTCTGCAAACGCCAGTTGTCTGGCTGTCTTGCTTTAAAATTTTGAGTCACTAACCCAGAACGAGTATGCAGAGGGACTTTATAATGACTTTCCTGATATGTATATTTGTTTTGGGTCAGTGATTTAAAAAGTATTAAAGTCATAGGGTCAGATGGTTGCACAGATTAGCAACATCAACCTAATAAGGCAGTTGAGGCCGCTGCTAGCTCTGTAAGTTACGTGTCCCTGATGGGTAATTTGCAGCTGAATGTATGTGGGGTGTTGCTGTATGCAACTCTCACACGGAGGATGCTGATGTCATGTATGTGTTATATGCTCTGGAGAGGGGGCTGTGAAAAGGGCTTCCCTGTTGGCTCTCTGACCTGGTACTGCTCATGTGTTTCCTCCCATTTTTTTTTCTTCATTCTTTTGATTGTTGTTACTGACATTGATACTTTTTTTTTAACCTATGACACTTCTTTATTTTTTTTTTGCACTATGTTTCTGTTTTGTATTTAAAAGATTCAATAAAAACTATCTGATTGGAAAAAAAAAATAAGTCATAGGGTCAGCATAACACATAGATAGTATTTTTAGATGGAAGGTAGAAATGAGTGAGGCTTGAGGACTCCTTCCAAAATACCATAAAACCTTTAGGGTGTATGGACAAATTAAAAACAAAATACATATTTGGTACGTCTCTGCACTACATGCCCATTTCCCCATGTTTTGTCTCTATAAAAAGTATGCATGGATTCTTGCTACTTAGTGTTCTCCTAACTTCCTTCGAGCTGATTAAAATCCAAAAAGGTGTTGTCAGACCTGCCTGAATTCTCCCCTGCAGGATTACAGAACACCTCCTCCTCTCCTCATGCCCCTAATATCTCAAATGCATAACAAAATCCTACTTCAGAAGGAAAGTTTTTTTTTTTTGGCCCTAAAACTAATTTTTCCAGTAGGATGTCATGTTACAGATGTTTTTCCTACTTGTTTAAAGTACAATCTTATTTGGCATTTTTAAATGAACCCCTTTGTGACACAGTTTTAGAAAAATATTTAGTTCCTGGGACCGGAGCAATTTTTCCATTGTTGCCATGTGTTTGTTTAAATATAATTTCCATCTTCCTCATTCTTTGCACCTACACATATTATGTACCATTTTTTTAAAGGACAAAATGGGCTTTAATTTCATGTAACATGCCTATACAATTACTAATTTGTTTTTTTAAAAAATGCAAAATTTTTTTCACAGTTTTGAAACCGGGAGTGAAATACAATGTTAGGGTGGAACAATTTTAGAATGTGGTATATTTGTCTCCTAACTTTAGTAGCCTTCTCGGCACTATATTTTCTTATTAACTACCTCCGGGCCGTCCGTAGTAAAAAAAAGGCCGGCCAGGAGCTCTCTCGATCTGAGCGGGCGTCTCTAGACGTCCGCTCAGACACGCCGCCAGGCGCGCGCGAGCGGGAAATGGCCGGAATTTAAAAACGGGCAGCGATGCCCGTTAATATACATGCGATCCGCCGGCTGTAGAGCCGGCCTATCGCATGTATGGGGTGCCGATCGGGTGTCCCCCCCCCC
>NW_017306333.1:2647447-2666977 GCF_000935625.1 Nanorana parkeri
GCAGGGGACTCCTGATGTGGGTCTCCTGGGATCTCGTCTCAATCGGCAAGTCGATCGGTCCAATGCCCGTACTCGGGATTCTTGGGCGGATGCAGTGCATGCCCTGGTGACTCCATGGGTCCATTGTGGTCTGCTTTCCGCGTTCCCTCCGATGTACTGTTTACCGCGTCTTCTACACAGGATCGCGGCAGAGGACATTCCCGTCATCCCCGTGGCTCCAGCTTGGCCACGAAGGGTGTGGTAATCGGAGGCGGTCTGGTTCGTAGCGGACGTTCCCTGGCGGCTGCCGATTCGTCCGGATCTTCTTTCCCAGGTTTCGGTGTGCCGTCTGTCTTTACAGTCGCTGGCTTGATGGCCTGGTTTTGAAGGGATCCTTCGGTGGCTCAGTTGGTAGGGCGGAGGACTGTAGTGGAATAACCAAGCTGTGATCCTTTGAGACTGAGGTCGGTCGGAGAAATGAACGGAGAGAAAAGGATTTTACGGTGAGTACAAAAATCCTATTATTTTTTTTTTAATTACAGGGGCTTTAATACTTTGTATTCTGAGGAGAGACTGTATTCTTCTCGGAGATACTTTGTATCACTTTTGCAACACTGATCCGGCTTGCAACTTCACAACACAGTGAGCTGCAAGCCAGCTCAGTGGCTGTAACAGGGCTGTGATCACTGTGATTACTTATAGCAGTGGTCACAGTGCTGGGCCCCTCTCATTTGCTGTTGAGGGCCTGCCTCGTACACAGAGGGACCTCGCAACAACATTAGCTCAATGAGCGCTGGTCCCTTCACAGACCAGCGCTCATTTTACTGCATGACGGGATTATTCCGTCACCGGTCGTTAACTTTATGATCCTGATGGAATAACCCCGTCATCAGTTGGGAAGGGGTTAGATCCTTAGTGTTAATATACTATTCACTATTACATTATACAGTATATCTTAGTTTTGAATCGTAAGTGAAAGTGGCCTGTTTCTAGCACTGCTGGGAAATGGTGCAGTGGAAAATACATCTTGTATTTGTTTCCTCATTCCAAATCCTTTTTTTTTAGAACAGAAAGGATTTTTTCAGTCTTGTGATACACATTTGGTATGGGTCACAGTGGGGGTTTTGTTTTGTAAAAATAATTATTACTGGTGTGGAAACAATTGTTGGTGCACATTCTCCCTGAAATTTATTAAATTAATAGCAATTCATTCATGTATACTTCTATGCCTTTGCCATGTTATAATAAAATAAAGTGTGAAAAAATATAGTATTGTATAATGGCTTGCACAGATTTTTTGGTACCCCTAGAAAAGATTATAAATAATTGGATCTCATGATTTTTAAACGTGTAATCAGTCAGCTTATTTAAATGGGGGAAAAAAGTAACTCTGCTGTTTGGTATTGTTTTTACCACACTGAACATGGACCAGAGAATGCATGAATAGAGTTGTCTGAGGACATCAGAAAGAAAGTTATAGACCAGCATGTCAAAGGTAAATGCTATAGGACCATATTTTTTGCAGCTTGATATTCCTGTGACTACAGATGCAAATATTATTAAAGGAGAACTATGGGGTTAAGTCTTTTCCCCATAGTTCTCCTTAGGGTAACGGGAGGACACAAACGTCACCCTAGGCTCAGTATACCGCTAGCTTTAGCTCTCGGTATACTGAGACGCTGCCAGTATACCGCGAGCAGCTGCTCGCGGTATACTGAGTTGTCGCAGCTGAAGCGGATCCCGACAATTGTGCCGGGATCCGCCCAGCTGCGTGACTGACAGCTGGCTCTGCCTATCTAAAGGCAGAGCCAGCGATACCCGGCCCCTCCCCCGTCCGTTCCGGCAGTCAGCGTTGGCGGATCGGGTAGGGGGGAATCCAGCCCCTCCCGTGTCATGGCAGAGAGCCGTGACAGGATCGAGAGGTGAGCGAACGCCGGTATGTGTTCGCTCACCTCCCGTTCTACTGAGCCCACCTGTGACAGTCTCATTGTCACAGGTCGGCTAGAACTATGAGGTGAGTAAAAGTCACTCACCTCATAGTTCTCCTTTTTAAGAAGTTTTCACAGGAATGTAGTCAACCTCCCTGGATGTGGCCGCATGGGGAAGTTTACCCCAGATTGAATAGAAGGATAGTGTGAATGTTAAACAAAAAGCCAAGAAAAACTTCACAGGGGCCTCCAACAGAATAAGAACCTAAAGCACGCAGCTAAGAGCACTCAAGAGTTGCTAAGAAAAATACACTGCACTTTTCTCATGTGACCTTCTATAAACCCTGAGCGGACATTTTCATTGAGAGCTACAGAAATCACTTATTTGCACTGAATGTCTCTAATGTTTGGGCAGCAACATATTAGGTTTATACTTTATCATTTTTGTCCATGCCATTTTCAATTGTTTTATTATTTAAAATATTCTGAACACTGATTTTTATTAAATATGAAATGAACAATGATAGATGTCAATTACCGTATTTTGCGTTCCATAAGACGCACCGGACCATAGGATGCAGGGAGGTCCGGTGCGCCTTATGGAGCACTTGAAAGACCGTAGCTTCTGTCACAGCTTCTGTGACAGAAGCTGCAGTTAGTGACCGCTGAGACAGGTGGCGCTGTGATTACAGCGCCACGGTCTCAGTGATCACACAGAGCAGACGAAGAACGTCCGTCCGCTCTATGGTAATCTCGATCGCCGCCGCTCAGTTTTAATACGAGTGATCTCATTAGATCACTCGTATTAAACGAGCAGTGGCTCCTACTGTACATTTAGCTCTGCTATAGCAGAGCTAATTGTACAAAAAAACTGCTCGTCCGGCACCCAAAACTGCATGTCTCGGGCGTCGGGATTCGCTCCATAAGACGCTGGCACATTTTCCCCCTCTTTTTGGGGGGAAAAAAGTGCATCTTACGGTACTTTACCTGGATTCAAGTAATTTCAGTGACAATTGTGGGTTCTTCTTTTTTCATGGAAGGGTACCAACAAATTTATCCACGCCTGTATTTAAAGAAACAACCCAGCTACCATTATCCAAGGGCATCTATATAGTGTTTTGTAAATGTATTAGTGTGTTTTAATATTGGTGTGCATGTTGTAGAAACATTGTTGGTATGCATTAATTGTAGTTATACATTCACTGGCCGCTTTATTAGCTACACCTGTTCAACCTCTCGTTAACGCAAATATCTAATCGGCCAATCGCATGGCAGCAACTCAATGCATTTAGGCATGGTGATGGTCTGCTGAAGTTCAAACCGAGCATCAGAATGGGGAAGAAAGGTGATTTAAGTGACTTTGAATGTGGTATGGTTTTTGGTGGCAGACGGGCTGGTCTGAGCATTTCAGAAACTGCTGATCTACTGGGATTTTCACACACAACCATCTCTAGGGTTTACAGAGAATGGTCTGAAAATGAGAAAATATCCAGTGAGCAGCAGTTCTCTGGGCGAAAATGCATTGTTGATACTGCAGGTCAGAAGAGAATGGGCAGACTGGTTCAAGCTGATATTAAGGTAATAGTAACTCAAATAACCAGTCGTTATAACTGAAGGAATGCAGAAGGGCATCTGAACGAATAACATGTCGAACCTTGAAGCAGATGGGCTACAGCAGCAGAAGACCACACCGGGTGCCACTTCTGTCATCTAAGAACAGGAAACTTGGGCTACAATTTGCAAGGGCTCACCAATATTGGACAATAGATTATTGGAAAAATGTTGCCTGGTCTGATGAGTCTCAGATTGTCCAGTCAGAATTTGGCCTAAACAACATGAAAGCATGGATCCATCTGGCCGTGTATCAACGGTTCAGGCTGGTGGTGGTAGTGTTAATGGTGTGGGGGATATTTTCTTGGCACCCTTTGGGCCACTTAGTACCAATTGAGCATCGTTTAAATGCCACAGCCTAGATGAGTATTGTTGTGGACCATGTCCATCCTTTTATGACCACAGTCTGCCCATCTTCTGATGGCTACTTCCAGCAGCATAACGCACCATGTCACGAAGTTAAAATCATCTCAAACTGTTTTTTTGAACATGATAACAAATTCACTGTATTCAGATGGCCTCCACAGTCACCAGATCTCAGTCCAATAGAGCACCTTTTGGGATGTAATGGAATGCGAGATTCGCATCATGGACAAATCTGCAGCACCTTGAGATGCTCTCATGTCAATATAGACCAAACTCTCTAAGGAATGTTTCCAGCTCCTTGTTGAATATTTGCCACTCAAATGGCCAGTGAGTGTATATGTGCACGGGGGCAGCTTAGCTTCCTTCTTTGCAATGTTAAACAATGGTTATGCTTTACTATGCCTTCACATAATGCAACTCTGAGGCTGCAAGACAACAATGTAATCTCTATGTCTGAAATTGCATCTCAGCAGTTCTTAAACAGGAAGAAATATTTCTATACAATTACAGAAATATGCGAGTGTCACATCAACAAGCTAAACCTTCTAATTGAAATTACACTATACTTTAAGATTACTATAACTATACTTCTTGTATTGCAGAATGCGCAAACTGAAAGAAGAAATGGAAGGAGTTGTCAAAGAGTTGGCTGAAAATAATCATATTTTGGAAAGGTAAAAACCACTGGCAATAAAATAGGTTTTAATGTCCATTCTTGGATTAGATTTACAGCTGGCATTGGCAGCAACATAATTACATTAACCAAAAAGATAATTTCTTCCTGCATTAAATTATTCTTGTGGAAAGATCTGAGTTTTTTTTATTGCGTAAACATTGAATTATTCCCTTTTTCTGTCTCTATTAGATTTGGGGCTCTGACTATGGATGGTGGCCTTCGGAATGTGGACTGCATATAATGATGCAAGTTGTTGCCCATTCTCAGCAGTAGCTGTGCACGTTGCCATCTTGGCATTACAGTGGACCTTATCCCCTGCCTGCCTCCTTGTCTGTAATATTTGTGCCAGAGATTTGTGTATATATTTGTAATATACTGTGAATACAAAAAAAAAACTTGATTTTATTATTTTGACTATGTTAACAATTGCTGTTCAACAGACTTGTTTAGTTTTATTGTACCCATAAAGCACTGTAGCTTTCAGGTGATCTGTTTACAGAGAATTTATCCATGGTGCACATAAAGTAAACACTGTTATTAAATAATTAGAACATTTTATTCCTTGCAGAGATGTCTTTATTCAAGTCACACACAATTCAATCATGGATACATTTAGAGAGGACTGATCTGATGGAAAAGATTCACGCATAATGCTAGCCTTATACGTGGTTATAATATCTTTGGGTAATATGCCAGGAAATGAGGTATAATGTGGCGTTCTGTGATATCTCTGTTCGTCTAAATAGAGAGATGACTATAGAATTGGATGAAATATTCTAACTAAATAATATCTAAATGATGTTGTGGTTTGTAGTCCATTAGAGGATATGGCTCATTTCACACAATACAACATTTTTGTTCTTTTCTGCATTAAGAAAAGTATAGCGTGGAAATTGTATATTCATTTTGGCCTATGGTTTCCAAGGCGTTGATGTAAATAAGCTTTTATGAGGGCCACATTTTATTTTAAATTTCATACATCCAAACCAAAAAAATATAGCAACTGCTGTTTAGTGTAGTACTTAACAATAACTGCAAAAGAAATTCCAACAACTACATAGTTGTTGTTAGATTTTGATGCTCTGATACCTTAAATCTGAAAAAAAAAGATTTTTGTCTCTCTTAGCGCTTAAGGAGTTAGTTGCCACAAACAATCCTCCCACAGTATCAGCTCTTCATATACTCGAGGGACTGCTCATCCAGGGGATCAGAGGTTCCCGTTGCATACATAAAAGACATAGAAAACAAAGCGCCGCCTCCATGTTTAAAAAAACAAAACGTTTATTGAAAGAATAAAAATAGGTAACATCAAACAGGTTGACCAAGCTCACAGGGGCCGGTGGACTGTTTGATGTGACCGGAGGCTGCTGTTTTATATAGCCGGGGCTGATTACTCCCTTCTGACCGACATTGTGGCAATTTATTGAAAGCATTCTGAAATTCTACTCTTGTGAGTATATATACCTATTTTTATTTATTCAATAAAATGCGTTTTTTTACACATGGAGGCCGCGCTGTTTTTTATACCTTAAATGTGAAACCTAATCTGTCCGTTTTGTGTTCAGCTTTATTTCCTTGAGAAGTGTGTGAAGAACGCCTCGGCTCACAGCGACCATACGTAATTGCCAGTAATGTTTCTTACCCAGCTTGGGAATAGTTTTGTTAAACTATTCCACTTACAAAGTATATTTTGATGGTTTGGATCCAGAGGCCATGCATTTTTGGTTAGTCACTGGGTGAAATGGACAATGCAGTAAACATACTTCTTTAAATGCCCTTTATAGGTACAGTACAATGTGAATCCTACTCAATATCAACTTGGGTTAACCTTGAATAAGTCATTGTAATGATTGGAAAAAACAGATCTGCAGAGCAAGGACCTATGTGCAACGATGCATGTAGTCTAGTGTAATGAAAGAAATCTATCTTTATTAACCTTAATATATAAAAAGAACATGTGTCAAGTATCCTGTGGAAAATGAGTACATTGTTGTAAGAAGATAATGAGCATTGTGTTAGGGAAATAATACTTGGGATAGTTAAATCAAATCATGCACCAGATTTACCCATTGTGCACAATGATATATGGGTTTCCGAGAGGGTTATAGCAAGTGTATCTAAACTGCTTATCACATGCTGGTATTTTCAGTGGTACAAGCCCTCTGCTAACCTGTTCCTGATTCTTTTTTTCTTTTTCGTACTGCTGGTCGATTGCATGGTTCTCCAAAGACTGGACAAATCGTTATGCACATTTCAAACATTTTAACAATCAGATTCATGCTATTTTCACTAGGGATCTGCATGTAATGGAGGGTAGATACAGAGAGACTGGCAACCAAGATGAAACTTTTGAGTTTTGCATGAAAAGAGACCCTCTCAGATCTTTAAAAATTTCAAACTAGCACTTCCCTGCAGTAGAATACAAAGCATATTCATCTCTTTGGTGGCCTGTTTCTCTCCTCCATTTCAGCTCTGCTCATCTGAAAGCCTCTTTGGCATTTAACACTGTTGGGAGTGTTAGTTATCCATGCCCCACAGCGTGTACTGTCATGCCTTCCTCTGTTACCTTTAACACTTCTGAGTCTTGCAGCCACACAGTGATTGGATTGGAGGAAGGAACCCGCGTGCGGTGGGGAAGATGGGAATCTGACACTCCTGTTGGAGGAGTGCCCTTACAAATCAATGGGAGTACAGAAGCAGGTTGATGCAGCTTAGGAGGAGGTCAAATGCAGGTCAAATTTACCAGTCAGTGAACTTTAATTGTCTAAAACTAATCTCAAATGCACGCGGAATGCACCTGAAAGCAGGCTGTATTCATCCATTGACCAGAAGCCCAAAGCCCTTAGACTAGTGTGTGATTTAAAAATGGCCTAAGCCCAAAGTAATAAAGATTTTTGTTTGGTATGGGAACTATTTTTCTCCTTGTACAATTCAATGGTAAAGCAGGTTGATTTAGCTTATGAGATCAAATGTACAGGTCAATTAACTTTTGAATGATCTCAGACGTTTATCAAAGCAATGACCCATACTGTCAGTTTGCACCTAACAGCAAGCTGCAAAAGCCCAAGGCCTGTGGACAGGGCCTTAAAGCAAACCTGTCAAAGATTTTAAACATTTAAAATAAATCCCTGCCCAAGAACAAGCGAGATAACTGCTATTGCCTTTTATAACCAGAAAACCAACTTGTGTGCCGCTCTCTGAAACGTTTATTCCGCTAGTGGTCTAAATTAAAGCTGTCATCCCCGCTATCCAGTGAGAATGCCTCAGTGGCCAGTCTTACTGGGCACCATGTGCGTATCAGGCCTGAATAACAAACGGAGGCACCCAGGGGAGGCTTTTCTTCATTGCAAAGGTAACACCAAGTTTTAGGTTGTATCTGCTGTAAGGCAGTCATTTTTCTTTATAAATAGCCAACAGGTTAACTTTAAAGAGACCCTGTCACAATTTAGAACAATGCAGTAATTTAACTATTTGCTTGCAACGTGCTTACTTCTATAAATGATTTGCAATGATTTTGAATTGCGATGTGCATCTGAGCTTGCTAAGAAATTGATACCCCAGAATGTGTCAAGTCCATATTGGAGCCCCCTCTTTCCTTGCACTTCATAGCCTTCTCTTCTGGGAGTGTCTAATTAATATTAATTTATCTCAGATGGTCCAGCTCCTCTGCCGCTACCCTCACCTCCCTCCATATTTTTGTTATGTATCAGCCGGGTGATAAGTGACGGAAAATGCTATACTGTGTCACTTGAGTGACAACTCTGATACTGCTGACATCACATGGTGGTGCCCAGCAGAAGTCTCTGGCTTTTGAGTCTACACAAGGGAGAATTTTACAGGTAAACCACATGCAGTAAAACATTAAATGCACAGAAAATCTTTTGGATGGATTTTTGTTCAACTAAATGGTCTGCCGACGGTTTATTTTTTTTAAAAAATAATAGCAGGGTCTCTTTAAGGGCTGCAGCATTTGTTAATGGAAGGCCATTTTTGTACTTTAGGTTAGATAACATTAAGCCCTCGTTCACACCTGAACGTTTTGTAGCACGTTCTACGCTCGACGAACTCTCTACACAACGCTCAAAAATATAAATCCCATTGTATTCAATGGTCTCGTTCCCACCTTTGCGTATTTCCGCCCGTCCCTAACGCGCTACAGAATGGCCCACGCCTGAAAAGGTACAGGTACTACTTTGGGCCGTTTTGTTGCGCGTTTCCATTGGGATACAGCCGAGTAGCCTTCGGAAACGCGCGACTGACGCGCATATGCAATACGTCTAGGTGTGAACGAGACCTAAAATGATCCTCTCAGACATAATTTTTTGGTATTTGCTTATTTTAAGATGATTTGCTTTGCCAACACAAATATCTCTGGCTTGCTCGTACATATTAGGAGGCACAAACAGTAGGAAATGGCCAAAACGTTTCCAGCTTAGCCGACTGACTTATTCTTGTGAAATTTCTGCTGCCATTGTTCCTGTCCGCTACCTTGTAGAAATGCCCTACAAAGCGATAGATTCCATGGAATAGGTTGATTATTCCTGTTTGGCTTAAGGTAAACCTGAAAAATATTCTGGATTTACCTTAAGCACATGGTTGGCTTAAGGTAAACCTGAAAGAAATTCTTGGTCCTCCTTTACTGTACACCTGAAAATGTGAGTTACCTGGCTGTTATGCCAACTCACTGAGTCCTATACCCTCTGGCTCACTGGTCCCACAATGAATAAGCAGAAAATGAAATTCAGAAAACCTTAACTGCATAAAATACATGTTCTGGGTCATTGAATCAGATTCTTGAAGCCAAAGACTCAGTATTTGAAGGGACTGTTTACCCGCCACAGGATTAGTACATCTGTATCTCCAGTCTTGCGCTCCAGGCACCCTGCCAAAAGAGCTCATTGATCTCCATTTCAGCAGCCACAATGCTTAGTCAAGAACACACCCGCTGCTTAATTAAACATTGAAGGAGCAGCAGCACACTGATAGGACAACACCCTGCTCTCTCTCCATGTCAGCACATGTGCATTGCAGCAGTGCCTGATTCTCTCTCTCATAAAAAAATTTTGCTTCCACTAGTTGCATCCAAACATTTTAATTTTTTAAGAATATATCACTGCATTAATAATAGGGCTGGGGAAATACTGTGCTATATGTGTATAGGCTAATGTAGTTGGATCTGTATGTGCGTTATAATTAATCGATTAAAAATCGATTTGATGTTGCTCTGCAGTGCAATGGAATGCTGATTCTAACTGCTGTGCACACCAGAAGTATGAAATCCCAATGTTTTATTTACCAGTTAGTGGTCCACTTAGGTTTCTGCAGGTAGTAGTTAGCATTATTGTTTACATTATTATTTAAGTACACCTCTGCCCAGGCCTTGCACATTAAAGTATTTACATATCACAACAAGCAGTAAAAGCACTTTATATCCACGCCACTGACCTATGCAGTTGCAGGCATTGTAGAGAAGTGGATCTTCAAAGTTCACAACAGAAGCACTAAAATCACTGCTCCTCTCCCCTTATTTTCTAGCGGAAACTTTGCCAGATTGCCAGGCTTCTAAAGTAAACAGCAGGACCTATAAGCTGATAGAAACAAACAAACCTCATCCTTAAAGTCTGTTGTGAACTTGGAGGATGAATTATGTCACAGTACACGCAGCTACAGAAGCCAGTCATGGCTTGTTTTAAAGCTTTTTTACCGTTTGTTAAGAATATGTAATGTTATTGTCCATAGTCTGGACATTTTCAAATAAATATCAATCCTATTTTATTTCATTAAGCACATCACTGTGGATTAACACTAATCTCAGCATTATCAGTGCGCCTACATTTTAAGAGATACACCAAGCGGCATCTTGAGTTTATAGGCAAATAGAGGACAAAGGTAGCCTGTTGGTGTTGCTGTGTCAACGTGTCAGCTCTTCTGCATGGTCTGCCAGTCTTGTTTTCTGGTATTCTGCTTGATCAACTGTGCTTGTGAACTGTTCTTGACATTTAGCCTAACTTTACCCGTTTAACACGCTACTGAGATTACAAATTAGAACAACTCTGGATTCTTTGTCCCTTGCAGGAGCACTAGCATGAAGAATGCTGTTTGCAGAGAACAATTCAAGGTTCATACATAGTATGAATTATTTTATTTCACCTCTTTATATTTTATCTCCACATTTACATGCAGACCAAGTTGTTCAATAAAAGGTTCAGTAGTTTGAACCAACTATTACTTCCAGAGTTGTTTGAGAATTTGAAGCAGTTTTTTAAGGATTTACCGGATGTGCATAAAAAGTGGTCATTGTAAACACACCTGACAGTTTTATAGTTTGTCCTTTCCCCTGTCCTTGACAATTAAGTTGCACAGGTTGGTCTGTAAGAGCTCATGTGCACAGGCAGCTGAACCTGTACAACATGAATTGCTGTGTATTTCCCACGCAGGGATCCACAGGTGATGCTTGCAGCCTTCCATAGAAGTCAATGTCTGTTTAGCCTACATTGGGGGTTGTGTGCCTGTACATGCGTGGGTTTTTTTTTTTTTTGACAACTGCCCTTTATACGGCTGCGTACAGCCGTTGACTTCTATGGGAGGCTGTATGCATCACCTATGCTGGGGAAATATGCCGGCATTTACACTGTATGGTTTCAGCAAGCCATGTGCATGAACCCAAAATGTAGATTCAAATAAAAATATAGACCTATTAAAAGGAAAATGAATCAATGAGCCAAATGCTGCACTCCATCCATGAACCCCATACAGTCAGTATTAAAGCCCCACTCCAGGGGAAAATGTAACTAACCTGGAGTGAGAACATGTTTTGTAATAGCCATCCATTATTATCTACTGGCTGTTAAGGGCCCATTCATACCAGCAGGCACACGCTAATCTCCTCAGCCCAACGGACTGGTGTGAACGAGTCCTTAATCTGGCTATTTGAACTGTGAACTGGTTATAAAACTGTGTATACTAGAATGGCATACTAGTTTGAAGCAGTGATGCCACTTGCTTAACGTTGCCCATACTCAGTATTTCTGCTCCCATAGAGAACATTCTCTTCCTATTCTGCTTGACAGGTGCCGCCAGGACAGGAAGTAAAGCAAAATGTCCCTCATTTGGACAAAAACAGCAATAAAATACTTAGGGCTTTTGCACATGGCCACCTGTGGACATACAACATAAATCCCGGCATATTTCCCCGGCCAGGGAGTGCTGCATAAAGCCTCCAATAGAAGTCAATGGCTGTACATTGGTTTATTCCAGATATCCATTAACCTGTGCATGCATACGGGCAGACAGCTCAACACAACGGGTCTGCGTTCAGGGTTGCACACATGTGTATGCATGCATATAGCCATTGACTTCCATGAGAGGCTGTACACAGCACCTGGGGCTTCCCAGTAACAGGAATACAGCAGAATTTATGTTGTATGGCCACGGGTCACCATGTACAAAAGCCCTAACAGAGGTTATAAACCTTCCTCTACTAGAAAATGTCTCATTGCTGGCTGTGTTCTTAAAAGGGGGGGGTTCCCTTACGCCCCTGTTCTGACACCTGGCACAGAGGAAATAAGACAAAATCTCCCAAATGGGGGCACAGATGTCAATAAAAAGTTGACAGAGGTACTAACCCTTAAAGTGACATTAAAGTCAAAAAAATGTTTTCCCTCCCCCCAATGTTAATGTCAGCATAGCAGTAGATATATGCAAAAACACCGGAGGTTTTAATTATCCTTTAAACTGCGTTTACACATTTATATTTTTTTGATTCAACCTGCCAGCTGAACAAAAATAAATAAATAAGAGATTTCTCCATCCACGCTAAACATCTTCCGCTGTGTCCTTTGTACTCTGACAGCAGCGTAGCGTGGGTGCCGCTGTCAGAGTACCTGAACAATGACGGCAGCTGATTGACTGCTATTACTGTTTGCCCCCAAAAAAATTCCATCCAGCTCCTTTGATCCCCTGATTGAGGGATGCCAGATGGAAGGGTGGCAACAGGGCAACCCACTGTGCGAATTTTGGCTGGCTCATTAAGTCGGCTTTAAACACTCTCTGCTTTGAATTGTTTGGAGTCGGACTATCACTGCTGTAATAGCTGACAGACAGTCGGAGCAGAGTGGGTGTGTTTACACCCCCTCAGCTGACCATTGACTTTCAGGTAGAGGTCAGAAATTACTTTAAAGGCTTGTTCTCACCAGCAGCCGCACAGCTGCTGGTTTGCGTGTGCCCATACAGTGCCGATGCACTTGATCAAGCCTATTCGCACTTTTCACCCCCCCTTCCTCCAATGCTGCTTTAAGGACTTACCTTAAATGATGCCTCTTGATCCCGTCATCTTCTTTCCAGTATTTTAGGGGACCCTCCAGCGCTGGTGCTGATCTCTGATCCAGCGCTGACTGTTGTGTCTTCTGTATCCCATGGTGTCTGTTCGACACAGCTGCGTGCATTGACTTACCCGGTGTCTCTCCTCTTCTCCCTGCCAAAGATCTCTACTGCACATGCGCCTGTCCCATCATCCTGCTCGGCTGCTCGAGAAGCTCCAGATCTTCAGACGGTAGCAAGTGGCTGAGAGACAGGTAAGTAATGACCTATTTGGTAACTTTAAAAAAAAAATGTTTTTGCATACATCTGCTGCTTGCTGGCAGTATATGTATGTAAAAACAAATGTGACTTTAATACTACTTTAGGTTCTCTGAGCTCATTGCAGTGCAATGTGGTTATACCGCGTCTCACTGTAGTGCACTTAAAAAAGTACTGCATGCTGTACTTTTTTAAAGCGCACTCTACCGGAACGTAGTGGTGTGAACTGTCACCATCCATGACAAGGAAAACGCAGATGGCGTGAACAAGCCATAGAGGCATCTGATCACTTCTACACCCCCTGCTAGTGCCCCCACCCCACCATGTATCCCAGGCTCTGCTATCCCTCCTGTGGGCTTGGCACAGCCATGGCAGGTATCAGCTGGGAGAGCAGAGGGAGATCAGTGAACATCCAAATGCTCAACTCCCCTCCGGTAACTGAACCTGGAAACAATGATGAATTCATCACTTCTGGTTTCTGAGCTGAATAATAGAACCCTGATGTCTCTGAAAAGAGGACCTGTCACCAGTAATATGCTATCACATAAGAAAAGGTATTAGCCCCCTATGTGATAGCAATAAAGTTGTGTAAAAAAAATGGTTAGCCCCCTGCTTAAACTTTGCATGTTATTAAAAATGCAATAAAAGCTTCCAGCAGCGAAAAGGTTAACCTTGCCATAAATCCTTGCAAACATTTTTTCCATTTGGGGAAAAATTTCCTTTTTTTTTTTTTTTTAATCCATGAGCTTGATGTGTAGATGAAGAAGTACTTTGTAAGTTCCTAGCTGCTACATTGATGCAGCATGTGTGAGGACGGGGAGGATGTTGGTAGGAGTGTAGAGGGCGGTGTACAGTACACTAGCACCACACAGGCAGGGGGCGGGGCGAAGAAGCTGACTCGTGTTTGTGGGAGGATAGGGGCGTGTCTTGCAGGAGGTGTGAGCAGCTGTCATCGTGTCCTCGTTAGTCCTGTGTAGACATCGCTGTCCGAGCTGTCAGTGACTCCGGGGACTCTGCTGTCACCTTATCCGGCCATGTCTGCTCTAACTCGGTCTCCCGCAGGCCGGGCTCTGCTGTCCCCGCTGGGTGATAAGAGGGAGGCCCCCGTTTCCAGCCCGGCCAGAGTGGTGGCAGTGCCAGGGGTACCCCCCGGAGTCCGGCGGAGGTTACGAGCTCACCGGCCTCCCCCAGATGTCCGCTACATCTTCCAGCCGCAGAAGCCGGGAGGCGGCCACACGTTTCAGGCCGAGGGCGTTGTGACAGCCTGGTGTGACCTGTGCTGCGGATTCATCTTCTCCGGTGCCAGGAGCTGTGCAGGTAGGACATCCTCATCATCCCCTTCTTCCAGATACCGGTGGACAGACACATAAAAGGGCTACGTCCAGCGTTGTAAACCCCACCACACACACTCACACAGATCTAATCCTATTTATACTGATCAGCATGCTACAGGTGGCACACTGTACTTTATCCACATATTACTCTTTACTTGGCTTGTATCTAAAAGCTGCCAACATCAGCACTTTACTGATGGTTTACACAGGCTTATTAAAGTGTATCCATCCCCCAAAGGTTTTTGTTTTATGAAGGGTTAAAAGTAACCTGTGACTAACATTTTTTCTGTGTACCATTGGGAAATTGCAAGAGGAAGTTAGAGGAAATTTCCCAAAGTGAGGGGAGTTCCCCTCTTTGTTGTCACCAGGACAACTGCCCCCACTGGAAGATTTGCCTTTCTTCTTGAATTGTCAAATAATGGATTTCCCCTCTCTTTTGTTCTAGATGACAGAGGTCACCAGTATAAATAGAAGGGGGAATCTCCCCAATGAGAGCACAGGCTGACAGATGGGCTTACACTTTAACCACACCATTTTAGAAATAAAAAAAAGGCTTAGTCTAGAGATCCTGGTTAAAGTATCTTTTCATGTCCTGTACAGTATAGTCCTTTGCTATAAGTACTGCGAGCTACTCATAGACCATCATATGTTCATGGCTACATTCGGCTGGTTTATATTTCCATAAGAAAATCTAGGAGGTTCTTCTGTAATGTACAATAATGTGGAGCAAGCAGTCAGTACTGGAATCTCCTTTGACTAAACTGGGATCTTTTGGAACTATATGGTCTGTGTCACACTAGCCAGATGTGCCAGACACGTGACCACTGATGCGTGCTGGTAGTAATAGTGCAGATGCACCAATCCCACCACATTGCACTCGTGTGTCCCTAGCCTTTTTACTGTTTGGGGCAGGAGGTGGTGGTGCACACTCATGGGGTAGTAGATCATCTTATTTTTGCTGTGGCTGACATCACTGGTTGCCAGGGGCTGGGGGGATGCAGGCCAAAGTGTCCCAGGTTGCTATGAGCTGGGAAGGGAGGTGTGTATGGCCTTTATATTGCCCTTCCAAATCTCCCCGTCTGGCTCATAGCAACCTAGGACACTCTGGCCGGAAAGGGGGGCGACAGACACTCTGCACATGCAGGGGCGGCAGGCAGAGCCTGTCGCCCCCCCACGTGACCCAAAGAGATGCTGCCTGAGGCAACCGCCTCATTATAGGGATGGTCCCGATTCCACTTTTCTTTTAGAACTTTATTGAAATGTCAAGTGATATTCGGTTCTATCGACCGCAGAGCAGCAGTTGTAGTGTGTCGCACCATGCTGCACCGAAAAAAAAAGGCTGCATGCAGTCCTTTTTTTCAGTGCACACCACCATGGAGCAGTGGTTTGAGCTGGACTGACTGATAGCAAGGCAGATTAGCTTTGTTTGTGCGCTGGGACTGTACTGGACAAGGCTGGAAGTGCAGTCCAATGCGGCTGGTCTGAACCGGGTCTAGGGATGCCACCTGTCCCAGATTCACCTAGACAGTGCGGGGTTTGAGTCCTGTATGTGCTGTTTCCGGGTTTCAGGCCAGCTAAAACCCAGACACAGCACATACAGGACTCAAAACCCGGACTGTCCAGGTGAATCCGGGACAGGTGGCAACCCTAACAGGGTCTCGGGTTTCATTCACACATAAAGAACACAAGCTTCATGGTACTGAAGCTTTCTAAATGCTTGGTACACCCAAAGCGTGTTCTGTAACATATAAGTGAAAGGTCTATACACACATAAAATTCATGTGCTTCCCGTCATGATGTCTGGCAAGTGTTGGTGACTTGCAGAGCCTGCGGAACACCTCAGTTCAAGTATGTGACAGTTAAACAGGCTTTAGACGCTTGTTAGGCATTTGCAAAGCTATTTATTTATTTTCCTGTTTAACAAGGTATTGTAAAAGCTTCATACAGCTCTTTACAGTTGTCAAAAACACATTTCCATGCTATGCAATCCACATGTTTCTTTTTGACACCCATGTGAACTTAAGCATGGTCTGCAGGCATTATATTTTTGTCAGGTTGTTGCCTTGCCATGTATGATCATGTATTGCGCAGGCACTGCGGTGACATGCGGCGCAGTGAGTTGCACCGTGTAAAATGCAGGCATGCTACATTTGTACGCAATGCACACCATTGCACATGTATGCTGTGAACAGGGCCCATTAAGAACGACTGTTTTCTTGGCTATGGCTTGCACAGCCATAACAGTGGACCAGACAACCACAGACCAAGGGCCTGATACGGCCTGCGGGCCATAAAATACCCAGGTCTGCTGTACAAGGTAGTTCTTGGTGCCAGGAGTTTTGTGCAGCAGACTACCAGGGCCATAGTTCTGGCACTGTGACACATTTTAAAATGGTAAAACAGTAGAAAGGCATCATGGCACACTCACAAACCAGCATGTAGAACAACTTGTCTCACCACTAAGGATAATGACAGAGGTTTGGATACACGTCTTCTGCAGAGGATGTGAAAGCCGCACTGCCGCGCCAAGGCACCTCTTATAGTGCGGTCCGAACTCTAAACTATGAGAGTCTCCATCTTGGAGCACATGGGGGCAGAAGATATCAAATTGGGTGCAGGCCTGTCAGGAGGACGCCCCACCTCCTTAAAGGCACAGAAACACACAAGGGATCCCGCACATCCCAATGGTAGCTGAGAAACCCCATGCGTCGCTGCACCAAATCGGTCAAGCAAAACAAACGACAAACGCACTCAACAATTTGTCAACAGTTATACAGTAAGGTGCATTTCGTGTGCACCTTACTGTATAACTGGTGACAAATTGTTGAGTGCGTTTGTCGTTTGTTTTGCTTGACATTTTAAAATGTGACCCCTTGCACCATCTTACCGTACAATCTCTACTTTTATGCAAATAGCAAATCTGAGAAATCCTATTTGGGCTTCTCTTTATTCTAGGCTTACCTTGAACCATCAATTACAATGAATAAAACACATCTACTTATCCGAAATACTGATTGATGTAGAAAATACTGGCGCATAACATCGTCTTTGATGCTGATGTCACTACATCGGGCTTTGCCATCTGATTCATTCGCCATTTTTCAGAACCTTGATGTCTGAAGTATCTGAGCATATTTGTTAAAGCTTACACGTTGTGTCTTGTTTCGACTTGTCAAAACGAATGCAGAATGCAGCGACTTACTTGTGCTTTCAGTCTGGTTTATTGGAAAACAGGTTCCAGTGAATGTGTGAGGATATAAATATGGGAGCTGCCATTGCTGGCTTATTTTTAAAGGTGCAGGCATACGTCTGAGAAATCTGCACTTACTGCTTACTGGGAGTGGGGTGATAACCCTGCAGTCTCTGGGGTTCGCTTTCTTAAAGGTAAATATAATATTCACTTTGCAAGGGAATTACCTTTGACTTACTGCAGCCTTTCTCAACCAGGCTGCGTGCCACCCTGGGGTGCCTTCTGATTTTGTCAGGGATGCCGCGAAGTTTCTGCACAGTGTTATGGCTTTCCATGTTGCATGCTGGCCAGGCCACCAGTACCATCAAAACGAATGAGGCTAATCCAAGGCAAGTGGGATCCATTTAGAAAAGAACAGATCTTCGTCTTCATCTATTCTAGACCTACTCCGCCAACACTCCTCTGCCTTGCTGCCATAGTTTTGGCTTCTGATGTGATGGAACGACTCTGATGTGAAGGGAGGACTGAGGACTCTTATGTGAAGCGGCTTCTAATGTGAATGGGGGGGGGGGGGGTAACTCTTATGTGAAGGGGCTTCTAATGTGAATGGGGGGGGGGGTCTGATATGAAAGTGGGCCTTTGATGCAAAGGGGGGCTTCTGATGTGAATGGGGATCCCAGTATGAAGGGGGTGATGTGAAGGGTGACTAGCTTGTAATGTGAAGGGGGGCTTTGGATGTGAAAGGGTAGACTCTGATGTGAAAGAGTGGGCTTTGATGTAAAGGGGGTTTCCGATGTGAAGGGAGGCTCCACTGTGAGAGAGGGGTACTCTGATGTAGAAGGAGGGGGCTGCTGATGTGAAGGAGGCTCCTAATATGAAGAGGGGGGCTTTTGATGTAAAAGGTGTCCTAATGTAAAGGGAGGCGTCTGATGTGAAGGGGGCTCCTAATATGAAGAGGGGGGTTTTTATTGTGAAAGGGGTCCTAATGTAAAGGGGGACTCTGATGTGAAAGGGGGGCTCTGATTTTGAAGGGATCTTGATTGTGTTTTCGCATGAGGTCCTATCTTAAAATTTATTACATTTTAGACTGCGGTGCCTCAAGATTTTGTATATTTTTAAAGGGATCATTACTGAAAAAAGACTGAGAAGAGCTGGCTTAGTGAATTGCATGTGATTGGGTATTTGTTGCACAGGAAATGTTTACCTCATTCACTGAACTATGGGAAAATTCCCTTGCAAAGTGAACAGCCTATTTGTCTTTAGTAAATCAACCCCTCTGCGTTTATAATTGCAGTATCGCAATATAAGTTAGCAGCGTAATCTCCCATATTTTTGTCCTCACAGGTACTCTATGTTGCCACAGGGCCAAAGCCACAAGGGCTGGATGCATTTAGTGAATACAAAAAGCCAATGCGTAGCATATGGAAATATGACATTTTCAGTAAACAGTTTCCACATGTGATATTCTGCATTTTTACTCAGATTAGAGTTTTTTTACTTAGAATAACAATTCGTTAAAAAAAATTAATCAAGGGCAGATTCAGCCAGTATGCAACAGCTCTAAAAGCTTCAGCAAGTCACTGCTATTATGGCTTTAATTATTAGCAGAGATTAATAAAAAAAAAAGCATATTTATTTTGCTCTCCCTGTTTTATGTACGCCATAAAAGCAATACTGCCTTCCTTACATCATTAACGAAACCCTAATGGATTTCTATAATAAAATAATGATTTCATTCACCTGGTTAACACCTAATTATACAGTTCTAGACTTTGTGTGCATTGATTGGTCACCTGATCATGATACTGGTATATCCTTTTCACAAAATGCTGTACAGCATGATTTACAGGAAGTCTGTCTCTGTGTTCC
>NW_017306333.1:2667067-2672667 GCF_000935625.1 Nanorana parkeri
AGGGTAATGCTTCTACTGTTTGATAGACATGTGCGATTCGTTCTGAATAAAAATTCAGACGAACTTTCCAAAATTCGGACACATCCGAATTTCCGATTCCCAGTGCATCCGAATGTATCGGAATCAGAATTTCCGTTTCCGAATTTCGGATCCCGTCCGAATCGGACATATGACTTTTCTGGCCAATCAGATGCGTTTTGGGGTTTTATAAATGCCAAAGGGTCTGAACACAAATTTTCATTACGGCAACATGGGAGCCATAAACAGTATATACAATACTAAAGCTGAGGCTGCTAGACCCGAATGGCTTTTGGGCTCCGAATTTCCGAATTGCATTTGGGAGCTCCTGAATGCCATTTGGGTCTAGGAGCCTCAGCTTTAGTAATATATGTATATGGCTCCCAGACTTGAATGGCATTTGGGATCCGAATGTCTAAATTGCATTCGGGAGCTTCTGAATGCCATTTGGGTCTAGGAGCCTCAGCTTTAGTGATATATGTTTATGGCTCCCAGACTTGAATGGCATTTGGGATCCGAATTTCCGAATTGCATTCGGGAGCTCTCGAATGCCATTCGCGTCTGGGAGCCTCAGCTTTAGTGATATATGTCTATGGCTCCCAGACTTGAATGGCATTCGGGATCCAAATTTCTGAATTGCATTCGGGAGCTCCTGAATGCCATTCAGGTCTGGGAGCCATATACATACTGTATATTACTAAAGCTGAGTCTCCCAGACCCGAAGCAATTAGGAAATTCAGAGCCCGAATGCCATTCGGGTCTAGGAGCTTCAGCTTCAGTATTAATATCTGTATATGGTCTTCTGTGGTATTCGCCACGAATATTTGTAAGCTCATACGAAACTAACGAAAATTCGGATTTCGTCCGAATCCGAAACCCCAATCGAATTGAATTTTGGATCCAAATCCTGAAATAACTAAATATCCGAACTGAATTTTTCTGCAGCTTACATGTCTACTGTTTGATATAAAGATAGCCAAAAGAATAAGAAATAAAACCATCAAATTATGAAGCGACAAGCATGTAAAAACACAATAGGCATGAATATTTACTTTCAGGTGCACATTACATTTACGGATATCTAAACCCAAGCACAAAAAATGTGGTATATTACAACTTACTAGTACTCGGATGTGGTGGTTGCACTTCCAGAAAAATGCCTGTCGATCTTGATTATTAATCCAGTGTCCTTGTCACTTCCTGTGTAGTGAGCTGATATCAAACCATGTTATCAGCCTTTTCGGTTTTCTTCTGTGACATACAAAGCACCTCCTCTCTATGTTATAGAGTTGAGGAGGTATTTGTAGTCCAAGTCAGGAAAGCAGCCTAGGGAGCCATGGCTGATCCTCCATAGATACAATGCAGTGAGTGAGCCTTGTCATCATAGGACAGTAAGTGTGTACCTGGCAGGATCACCAGGTGCAACTAAAGAGAAAAAAAAGCCTAAAAAAAGAAAACTAATGCAGCCCTCACACCTAAGAACTGGAAAGCTGCAATATATTTAATTTTTGTTCTTGGGTTTAGATATACTTTACTGAAATATACTGTAGGATTCCTTTAAGCCATGATCTGTACCTGCTTGAAACTTCTCTAACCATAATAAAGTCTACAGCTGCATGAAAGACTGTTAGCCGTCATACACACCAGAGCAACATTGAATATGAGCGTTTTCAGCGCGTTTTCTGTGGCACGTTTTTGCAAGCAGATCGTGACACATTGATGTGAATGGACAAACACGTGTAAAATGCAGCAAGCACGCATTTTTCTGACCGATTGCATTGAAGTCTATGGGGCCAAGAAGTACAGAATCTGCTGCCAAAAAGAAGCTCATGGACTTTCTTCAAGCGATGTGCATTTGGCATTTTGCTAATGAGTTTTCTTTTTGGGGAGGGGGGGTGTTCGGGCAGAAAAAGCAATACAAACACTTAGTGTGAATGAAGGCTAAGAAAAATAATGGGGGGAGTAATCATAATCTGCCTCTGCTGAGACCCCGCGCATTTGCCCCCGCGCATTAGCCTCTGCTGAGACCCTGTGCATCTGCCCCTGCTGAGATTCTGCGCATCTGCGCATCATCCGAGAGAAAAATCTTGCACCAGGGCCCTTTGTTCCTTAGGTCTGCCACTGTGGGCAACCGTTGGTTTCTACCCCCTGTCCTCTGATCTGGTATAGGGAGCATTGAACTCTTGCCATACTACACAAGTTTCAGGGAAAAAAATATTTAAAAAAAACACCCCCATATTTAAAAATCAGCACTCCTTTCTGCAATTTATGAATGCGATCCAAGGGGCAGCCATGTGTTTTCTCTACCCCAGTCTCCTTTTACTGTATAACCCTTCTGCAATGATCTTTGTTTGAGCAGCCAAAACATTTATGGGTTTAAAGCTTGAGGGCCTGTGCACACCATATGCGTTCAGGCTGTGCTGGCCATTTTTTCCAATCCAGCCCAAATGCAAGACAAGTTAGTTTGCCTCGACATGAGTGGGCACAGTTTACATCACCGCGTTGCAGCATACAGTACTTTTTTAAAGTTCACCGCAGTGAGACGCAGTACAACTGCATCTGGCCACAATGAATACTATGGATAGCCATGTTTCCAGCAGTAGAGTAGCTAATGTGCAATGGATGGCTCGCTTTAAACTGATATAAGTGCATCTGTGGCTAGGGATCAGTGCTGGAGAGGAGGTCCAACTGGTTCTGTTGCAGGGAACTACAAAATAGGGTGGTGAAGGCCATTGTTTTTCCTCTGTAGCTGTGTACTAGTACTCAAACCAGCCATTGCTGCAATGTAGCTAAGATAGCTTATTCACTTACATAGTGGGAACTATAAAAACTAATACAAAGAGACTTAACTTTGTTGTATTTGTAGAAGTGCAAAATGCTTTCTTTGGTGTTCCCACATTTGTGAAATTTCTAAAGTTTGACTAGTTGCTTTGGACAAGAGTTTTTTTTTTAATCCTGTGCAGTTGTATTTATAAGGCTGTGCCATTGTGAAGGCCCATTGTTTGCTTCTGCTTAAATAAATCTCCCGGCACAGAATAAACAGCACATTTACCTTTTCAGAATAGTTTAGCTTTCTGTGTGTATTGTGTTTTTTGTCAGCTTTAAAATATGTTTCCATCTAATTTACTGAGACCATTGGGTGGGGATGCAGGGAGGGCAGGACTTTGCATGTAGCATTCTTTCAAATGCTCTCTCTGCTGATTAGCAAGTGCGTGTGTTATCTGGTAGAACAAGAGAGGCCTTTGGTTTCTTTGGATAAAGACACAGTGTGATGGGTGCAACAGAAAGATACTAGAAGTAGAGCTTCCATACATTTCCCTATACTTTTATTTATGTCACACAGTGTCATTATTCTAGATACAATTAATTCATTTAATTACCTTTTATAGGTGGCGCCAGTTCACCTGGCAGTTTTATTTCCTTCATTAAAAAAAATATTGAGCTACCTCCATATAGTTTAATCATTGTTAATACTGGACAAAAGTCAAGTTGGAGACATGAAACTTTTCTTTGGCTTCCGCTTTGTTTGCCTTGGGTGATGATCTACTCATGTAAGGCTTTTAGGCAATAGGGGGCAATATTATAAGCGTTTCTGAACTTGTTAGAACAATTTTCTAATTTAACAGAACTGGAAGAGACCGAAGTTGGAGCAGTTGCCCATGGCAACAAATCAGCTTCTCTCTTCAGTTTGTTCAGTTAAGCTTTGAAAATGAGAAAGAGATGGCGATTGGTTGTCATTGGCAACTGCCCATTGCCAATTTTGTAATTTTGTTTGTAGAGAAAAGTGAACAAGATTGTTATCACATAGACTATGGATGCGCCGATAAAGTTTTTTCGGTATTGAGTACCGATATTTTTTTTCGGTGCTCACTGATACCACTTACCGATGCCAGAAGTCCCACTAAGGAAGTGTAGTGACCCGCCACCCGGCTTCCTGATTGGCCAGCTTCCCGACTAATTAGGAAGCCGTGCGTGGAGTCGTTACACAACACCCGGCTTCCTGATTGGCCGGGAAGCTGGCCAAGTAACGATGGAGCATGGAGCTGGCTTCCTGGCCAATCAGGAAGCCGGACGGCGTGTAATGACTCACCGCCCAGCTTCCTGATACCGGAAGTTCCGGTATCGGGATAAGCATTGGGAGCATTTGGGCGAGTACTGGTGACAGATTCATTGTCACTGAGATACCTTGACACACCTGGCCATTTTGGTGAGGAACTATTCACACGTGTCGGTTTTGCTGTATAAAAATGCATTTTAAGTAGAACTCCCCTCGTTCCCTTTGGGGCTGGTTTACATCTCTGCTCTCCAGCTTTGTGTAAAAGACAAAGGGAAACTATATGGGCCCATTGACACCTATGCATGTGCTTCACCATGCGTGCTGCATGTACACGGAACAATGTGAAACCAGCTTGACACATCTACCATTCAATGGCTAATGTTATTAACAAGCAATCAGATTGGAGTAGTCTTTTGGACAGTTATTGTTTCTGGCATTCAAAGTATGTTAGCATATGTTTACCTAAAACCGGTCTAGTCACTTAGGTAGACGTGCTGCTCCTATTTCAGATGCTATACATTTTTTCAGCGTTCCATGTACAGACATTTCCTGGTCAACATGTCATATGAACACTTTTTATTTTAAAGTAGAATGTTAGCATGCTGATCTAAGTAAACAAAACTTTAAGCTTCAGTACATAAGGGATTTTGTTATCAATATAATGATGAATATCTCTCAAAGTTTGCTTGTTTTGAGACTTTGGAAAATCGCTGGGTGACTTTTTAAGCTGGGTATAGATGGTAAGAATTTCATATCAACGTTTGTACAAAAAAAAGAACATTTGATCATGTTGAGTTAATGAATGCCGTTTGAAATTTTGTTTGATTTCAACATTTGACCTTGGAAATTTGACCTTTCCCTAACGAAACCACATTCACTGTTGGAATTAAAGCGGAACTCTGGGGGGGGAAATTTTATTAACCCTTGCATGTGTAGCGTGATCGTCGTTTTCATATGCAGGCGTACCCGACGCGTGTTTACATGAAGAACGCGCGTGCTTGCGGGGGGACTTTAAAAATGTTTTTAGTCACCGGGAGTCTGTTTAAACAGCCCCGATGCTGGCGACGTACACTGTACGTCGTCAGTCACGAAGGGGTTAAATTATTTTTACATTTATTTTATTATTCATTTTAAAAACTGTTTGGGTTTTTTTAACTTTACTTTAATTGCTATTACAAAGGGGGGCTTACAAGCACCCCATGTGATAGCAGATTAGTGGTGACAGGTACTCTTTAAGGTGATGCTGGGGGTCCAAAAGACTACTAGCATCACATTTGTACTCTAAATAAGCTATTGAAGTGCAGATCGCCCAGCACTGACAGCTATGGGGCCGTAAGTGATGCCGTTCGTCCATCTCCTCCCCAGCTTCCCCCAGACGCCAAACACGGCGGGCAGGGGGGGACACCCTTTCACCGGCCCTTGCAAGTTTAAACAGCGTCCCGGTGGCAAAAGCTGCCCGGAGTCTGTTTAAACACCCCACCCCGATGCCAGTGACATACACTTACGTCGCTGGTCATGAAGGGGT
>NW_017306333.1:2673606-2716891 GCF_000935625.1 Nanorana parkeri
CGTCGCTGGTCATGAAGGGGTTAAAACATTTTTTTTTTACATTTATTTAATTTAATATTATTTTTAAAAACTGTTGTTTTTATGTTGTTGTTTTTTGTTTTGCCTTTTGTGTTTTTTTTAAAACTTTACCTTAATTGCTATCACATAAGGGGGCTTACAGGCATATTGGCAGTGACAGGTCCTCTTTAAGGTGATACAGGGGGTCCAAAGACCCCAAGTGCCACCTTTCCACTTTAAATAAACTATTGAAGTGCAAATTACCTTTGCAAAGTGAACAGCCTAGTAAATCAACCCCCGGAGCACAATTTTTCCATCATGCTGATCTGTAGCTGTGTTTCTATGGAACAGGGCAAAATCCCAATGCCTATTGGTACCTGATTTATTTATTTCCTTTTACCTGTTTCAGACTTATTCAACTATGGCAAGCTAAGGAGTATAAGTGGCCAGACATAAGAACAAGCATGAATGGTAAATTCAAGACAAGCCATAGGATACATATAGTGTTAAAATATTCTTTATTTATGTTGTAAATAAACATGTAGGCTGTTTATGGAAGAAGTTTAATGAGTTCTTCAGCTACCTATGCATATGTTTGTAAAACAACTTTGTGTAGTTGAGGTTTTCAAGTCTTGATCGTTTGGAGTCAGCTAGCAGAAAATCTGGGTTTGGTACATAAGATAACTATCATCTATAAGCTAAATAGGCAGGATACAGAGCCCAAAGAATGACCTATAATTATTGCTGTGTTTAATGGCAGGGCTAAATATATATCTATGTAAGCTTGTGGGTTAATCATTGCAGTCTTTGGTATGTGAAGTCATTTTTAAATAGTTTTTCTTTTCTGTTAGTGTAGCATTTAGCAGATGGACTGATTTAAAAAAGCCAAGCAGTCCGATGCTCTCTTTTTTAAACCAGCATTAAAGCAATCACAATTGGACGCTTGTTAGTAAAAAAAAATGTGTGCTATTCGGGCAATCAGAATATGAAAGTGACACTAAACTTAGGAGTTAAATCTTGAAAATGCATTCAAGTACTCTAATTATTAACAAAAATGTATCTTATTTGTGTATCACTCAGCTGTAGATTCTCAAATCATCTCTGAATTGGTGCTGACACTGTCCTTCCTTCTGGAGGGTGGTTACTTTTGTTCCCCATGGTCCCTGTGTGTGTTGTAAAGTAGCCACCGCCCCAAGCTCACTCCGTGATGGACTGGAATCTCAATACAAATAAGTAAATTAAACATGAGTTTGTAGTCCATCACAGGAGCGAGCTTGGAGTGGTGACTACTTTACAACACATACGGGGACCATGGGGAACAAAAGTAACCAGAACAGTGTCAGCATCGATTTCAAGTATGATTTGAGGATCTACAGCTGAGTGATACACAAAAAGGATACATTTTTGTTAATAGTTAGGTCAGAGCCGTAGCTAGCTTCTTTTGCGCCCAGGGCAAGAACAAAAGAATTTGCCCTCCTCCAACAGGCGTGTGACATCACCCAATGCCGCGCACGTGCGGCGTCATGTGATGTCATGCGCCCCGCCTCCAGGATGTGTTTTTTATTTATTATTTAATTACTGTTGGGGGGGCTTCAGGGAAATAGTATAGGTCTAAACAGCCCCCTGATATTCCCCTTTTAAAATATAAAAGGAAATTGAGGACACAGAGTCATCAATCTTTTTTTCTGCAGCCTCTGTTCCAAATGAATGGAAAGTATAGAGGCTTCCCATTCATTCAGAAAATATTTACTATCATCCAGTTTATGATCGGGGAGAAGCCTCTGTACTGAGTGCTACTACCCATTCAGAAACTCATGAATGAACAGGAAGTGATTCATAAGTTGGTGCACATAGTACTATGTCTCCCCAGTTGTTTACAAACATTGGAGTGATCAGCTGATCACTTCAGTGTTTGCTCTGCACACGGAGGATCGGTAAATATCAGAGAGCTGTCACTTCAGGATGGCCGAGCGGTGAGGAGAAAGTCTTTTTCTTCACCGCTCGGCCATTTTAAAGTGACAGCTCCCTCCTCCGACCCCCCCCCCCCAAAGTGTGACGGACCCCGCCTCCCACCCCCCCCCCCCTCAGCAGCTGCAGCGCGTTACTTTTCCCCCGGATGCCCGATGCCTCTGCCCATACAGGGATCCAAAGGAGAAGCTGCAGGCTGTGCCGCACCACTTCACCCTGCCGCGCTAAGCCCTAGCTGGGCCTCCTCGTACCTGCGCCCAAGTCGAGTGCCTAAGTCGCTAACCCCTAGCTACGGCCCTGGTTAGGGTACTTGAATTGATTTTTAAGATTTAACCCCTGAGTTTAGTGCCACTTTAATTAGTGCATCTAAACATAACAATGTCACAAAGACCTTAGGATTTGCAATATGATATAATAATGTAGCGCACCCGTAACGAATAAATAATAATGTAGTGCATAATATGTATCATTAAGCCAATAATATAACAATGTGTTGAATAACAGTAAGAAAATAGTTGTATAAATGAATAACATCTATAGTGTTCAGATTATCTAGATGTGCATTATATAATCCAAGGCACAGTGTTCTTCTCTAATAACATTCTATATGTGTCCACACTGCTGTGCAATCCAAATCCTGGACAAAAGGTGGATCCCACTCCCTGTGCACACAGAGAACTCACCAGAAGTGGATAACCTCTGTATTATGAAGAGGGCTGAGAGTGCTTGCTTATACCCTCAGTATAATTCACTTTTTTCACGTGCCAATCTTCATCTCACAGTAGTCATGCCAATAAATAAATAAAATAGTATAAATATTTCTAAGACCATTTAGTGTAACATTAGAAACAAATCCACTCACATTTCTGTGCTATACCTGAATGGTTTATGAGAGCTCAAGCATGCTTACACTCCGCTGGGTAGGACACTGCTGTGTGTAGTGTAGTCCCGCCTTTCCAGGGGACTTTAAGGTGGCTGTTGGTGACCATGGCCAACTAATAGATTTGTAAACACAGACATAATTAAAGTTTATATGTATTGTTTTTAAAGATACTGTATAATTTTAGATGGATTATGGCCAGTTTACTTTACCTAAAGAGGTGCTGAACTGTAAACATGTTGGCAAAAAAGCAAACCAAAGTCAAATAACTAGTCACCAGCATTACCTGTGGTATCCCTGCAGCCTATCTTTTCCCCATTACTGATATACCATGCCTTGTTCTGCACTATGTCTCTGTGTGGAGGCAGCCATCATGGTAGAGGAGTGGGGCTTTGCATGTCAGAGCTGGCTCTCTGATGACCGGTGGGGGGTTAATCAAAAAGCAGCAGGAGAGGTTCAAAAATCACAGATCCACAGAATGGATATAGCAGAAGCAGGGAGATCCTTGCAGTGCTGGTTCTTGGGTATAGCTTTATTTCCAGCAAGGAAACCGTGAACAGTACAATAATGACATCATCAAATCTTACTCCATATTTCATAAGACTTGCAGCAGTGCCTTGGATGATCTCGCACTTCAGATATACAACTATGAGAACATGACTACTCAGAAGTGCTCAGGCACAGTCCCCTATGAGGAAGTACACTGCAATTATTCAGGAGGAATCCAAGGTAAAAGTGAAAACTATGAGCAATGATAAGTTAAAATCAATATTTGTAGATGTTTCCTATAGTATAGCAAATCTTCATGTTTTACATTTAGGTCCAGTTTGACAGCAGAAAGCATTTGTTATTAAGTAAGGTAAACTGTTTCTTCCTGATATGTTGATACCCAGGTGAGAATTGGAAAATCTGTATTTATAATGCAGTTTTAAAAATATTGTGCAGCAAGCATGTAAAATGTGAAAGTTACATGAAAATTTAATTCAAGGTATTTGTGATCTTATCAAGCTCAGTGTTACTAAGCTGTACTGAGGATGGAATATCCGAAATGGACACTCTGGCCTTAGTGCTGCTCCCCACCATGCCGCCTTGAGAGATGTTCAAGAGGCCAATTACCCTGGGTGCCTGAGTGTATTCTTAAAAGTGCCTGAGCCACTCTTTATGAATGCCACTGACTGCGGCATACATCCAGAACACCTATCCTATCAACATGTCAATATTTAGAACCTACCAGGCACATTCAAAGCAGCCTTGGACGTTTGAATCTAATTAATGATGCAGCAAGCAGTGAGAGAGGAAGTTGCATGGCACAGGTTCAATAAGCAGAGCCACCCTAAGCACATTTGTGGAGCTCTCTAAACGTTGGCTACATCACCTTACATAGAAGTCAGTGGATTTTCTGACTTTAGCACAGTTAGAAGATGTCAAAATTCATGAGAGAAACTTGGCAACTGCATCTACTGGCCTCAAGAAAATGCTTGTTAGCTCACTGCCTGGTTTCAAAACCTTAGAGTCATAGATCCAGAACAATCATGCAACAAATGGAAGATGGTAACACAAAGTAGTGAAGCTGATATTTCAGTATGGTTGCTAGGCAACCAGCATTTTAAGAAAGAGGTCAGCAATGGCAGCCTGCATATTTTGTTAATGACAGGTTTCCTTTAAAAACAAAGTATATAGTTAAAAAGGTACAGTTTGTGCAGGAGGCCAGTGCCCTTAAAAATGAAGAAGCATTAGCCTAGTATATGTGCAAAGCTCCTTCAGAATCGCTTACCCGCTCATGTGTTCCAGTTACTGCATCTGCCTGACAACAGCCAAATATAAAGTCATATGCAATATTAAACATGCTACCATTCTAAAGTAACCATGCCAGGAACAGATGCACTTTGCTAGTATTATATAGAAGAATTTAATACAGAATGGATTTAGAATCGAAGAATAGAATAAATAGAATATGCAGATGAAGAATAAGTGAGCTTATCTGCCTACTATTCTTGGTCATACTTTTTTTCTGCAAAATATTTATAGTCTAAACAATAGCTCTCCCAGAATCAGTGTGCCAGTTAGGGGTTGCCATGGTGATGATGTCAGTGTTGCATCAGTCCCCGGAACAGTCTAATTGCAGAGTAATTTTCTATGTGTCACACAGTGTTTTACTGAAATAAAGAAAACGCACAAAATATCTGTAATAAACCCTTACCATTTATATTTGTGGAAACCAATGTTTACGTGCCTAGATTTGCTCCTATTTTGTCAAGATTGATTGCATCGGTTTGGGAGGACCTGGTGAGCTTATTAGTGCATATTAGGTTCTACGTGGGCACAGGAGGAGAACTCTTCTGAAGATATATGTGGGCTGCCACTTCTGACTCCCTGAAATGCTAATTTCCCACAGTCTCTGAACTCAATTCTTTGTGAATCATGAACTAGGAACAAGTATGCAGAAACTGGAGTCAGAACTCTGGGTCTGCACACCAGCTCTGTGACAGTGATTTAGAAAATACTGAAGCCTTTGGATCAGTATGACAAGAATACAACCAACATTAAAAAAGGCAGCAGTGGTTCCATATGTCCCTATTTCTTCAGTGTGGGTTAAAACAGACCTTTTTGATTCCATGCATTATGGTAACGAACATGTTCATTCATATTGTATGGCACCCCAACACACTAAGGCTAAACAGCTCCAATGCACCTGCGTTGCAGTGCACCACAACACATGATAATGTACTATAGTACATTGTGGTGGGCTGCGTCAGAAAAAGTACTGCATGTCTGTTTTTTGGGCCATTCGTGTGCATTGGCAGTACATTCAGAATAACCATATTGCAGTGTACATGTAACTTGTGACACAATGCGTATTAACACAGTGCACAAGAAAGGACAGGTCTAAACAGGCCCCTAAAGCAGGTTGGGTGCCTTGTTGTCAATCTACGTAGATGCAAAAACAGGACAGATCTAAACGGGCCCCTATAGTAGTGTGAGTGCCCTGCTGTCAATCAACAGTAGATACAAAAACAGGATCGGTCTAAATGGGCCCCTAAAGCAGGTTGGGTGCCCTGCCATCAATTTACAGTAGATGCAAAAACAGGATAGGTCCAAAAGCGCCTCTAAAGCAGATTGGGTGCGCTCTCATCAATCTACTGTAAGTGCATAATCAAATTATATTACTGTGATCTAGGGTTTGGGGTAGAAGATATGAGAAATGCTTTCTCTGGTCTTTGAAGAAGCACAAAACATTTCACAACAAGGGGTCAGCAAACAAAACCACAACATGCAGACAGGGATGCAGGCATTCAACACTCATGCAAGTGTGGGATGTGAAGATTCTACCAGAGCCTGCAGCTTTTGAATAGAGTGAAGGACAGAAGAATAGGCGGCAGGACAGGTGAGTATAAACGTTTTTTTCTTTTGCACGTGGTGCTTTATTCTTTTTCTTTTCTTATTTAACAGTGCGCATTAATGAAAGTGTTAAACATTTATTCCCTAGATCTGTGTCCTGTGGCTTCCAGACTCGATATAAAGTAATATGTTCCCAGAGGTTTCTAAGCAGGGACATTGTCCACACTTTCTGATACACAGAGGAACAATCTATGCATCCATATATAAAATACAGTCATGAAAATATAGGTTATTGAAAAAGTTTAAATGTGAACATCGCGTCAAAAATACTTTCCGGAAAGTATTACAGAAGCTAATAGTTTACTCACCAAAAGTGTCCTATAGTTTCCATTTAAAGCATTTCAATTTAAAAACACATGTATTTTTAGTCCACCAAGATCTGTCTAGATCACCTTTCTGTAATGTGATTAGATTGCCACCAGGGGGGTAAAGAACACCAACTGTTGTGTAGTTTTAGTGGCTTAAAAATAGAGTGCCCATGCCTATGTGATGTGCACCAGCTTTTCTTAACCAGGGTGCCATGATATCAAGAGGTGCCTACTGCATTTGTCACGGGTGCTGACATTTTCAAACAGCATTTCTTTCCATGGAGCAGACAGGCTTCTGATGAGGAGGGAACTGCTCATGTGGTGGATGGGGAATGTAATGTAAAGGGGGATCCTACTCTGAAAGTAGGACTTCTATTGTAAAGAGGACCTTCTGATGTGAAGTGGGCCCTTGATGTGAAGGGGTGCTCCTGATGTAAAGAGGGACTCCGATGTAAAAGGCGGGATTCTGATGTTAAAGGGCCTTTGATGTGAAGGGGGGCTCCTGATTTGAAGGAGGGACTCTTATGTGAAGAGGGTAACCTATTTCCATGTGTCCCCCCTTAAAATCCATACTGGACCCCTATCTGGGATAAGGATCTGGTATGGATTTTGGACGGGCTACACATAATTTTTTTACATTTGCATTTTAGACTGGGGTGCCTCAAGATTTTCCATACTTTTAAAGGTGTGCTACGACTTGGTTGAGAAACACTGATGTATACAACACTACTCAATTGCTTCTAGTGGCTAACATCTTTCTAGTCATATAATAAACCTGGGAAAGGACAGGAAAAGGACAACTATGTTTTTGCCTTTTCTTTTACGTATTTCTATTTTACAATACTTAGCCTACGTATTAAATTTCAGCCTATCCAGAGTTCCACTTTAAGGAACTACTTAAAGCTGAACTTTGGGCACAAAAACTTTAAATATATTTCTCCACAGCTACAAAGGATGCAAATCCACTTTGTGTGCACCAAATGTATGTGTAAACCTAGTTATTATATTGTAGAAGTAATAATCATTGTGCTGCACATAGCCCATGCAGAGAGCAGAGCTGTGGGAGGGACCCAGCAGTTCCACCTGCTACAGACTGCCTTCAGAAAACTAACAGGAAGGGGTGGATTCAAGACCAGTCATCTTGCACAAGGAGAGAGTGCTACAGTGACTGGTCTTTATTACAGAAAGGTCCTGTACAGAGGCAAAGTTTGACACAGTATTACTGCACAGATCTGGAAAAAATACATCAAGTGTACCAAGATTTAAGTAAGAACACATGCCTCTTGTATTTGGACAATATTTGTTTATAATATCTTTATTATATTTTTCACTCCCTACGTAATGTAAGAAGTTAATACTAGTGTTTGGATGACAAATGCAGACTAATACGATACATGTGAAACAATACATGCTCATTTTTTGTTTCCAGAGCAAGGAAGGCATAAGCAAAACCTCTTCACCAATTGCAAGCCTACAAAACACCTGGTAAACTAAACATATAATTGTGGGTCTTGTATTGCAGCAACTCCCAGAGGAACCCTGCAAACTCTGACAGAGCAAGTAAAGTTAATTCTGCTACTGCTTTAAAATCCAAGTCCCCAGGGATCCAAGGCAAGTGCTGAGCCACATTGCAGCTTTTAGAGAGTGTAGCCATTTCTGAATAACGTAGTCATCACCTGCTGTTCAGTTTTGAAGTGGTGACCTTATTTCATTTCCTGAGATATTTATTTGCTTGTACCAAGGCAATTAGTACAAGACTGACTCACACAAACAAATTCATTTACAACCACACGCTACTAGTTTTTGGCATGTGAAAAATGTAGATTACAGGTTTGATTTCTACAGCTATTTCAGGTGCACGCGACCAATAGTGATCACAGTTTCCTGATAGCAGGTTCGGCTAGTTTTGCCACATTTACAGTACATGTGTTCTGGAATTTGTCCCCACACCAGGGTAGCACAGATCCTCAGTTGGATAGGCAATGACCATTAATAATTTCGGTGGGTGCCTATTCCTATTATTCCTACTGGAGGTAAATGTTCTTTATCTCAATGTTCTGCATCCATGGGTTCCAGAAAAAAAATAGACTTTATACAAAATGTATTTCTTGACTGGGGCTATTCAGATCACTCATGGTAAACCCATGGTATGCACAGTGCTGGTTGAGAAACTGGTTATTGGTAGAAAGGACTACCAGATAAGACTGATTGTAGTTAGCATTCCAACAGTGGCATTGGTGTACATCAGGGGTGCCCATTAGGTAGATCATGATCTACCAGTAGCTCTCAAAGCTGATGCTGGTAGATCCCAAAGGGTGTGAATGGCCCTTTTTTCCATTTTGGTATATTTATTTCGCTGTGCACACATGATTACCTATTAGCCCGAGTCTGGTGAGCCAAGCTCCCTGACACCTTTCTGGTGGATTCTGCCAGGAGAGAGACAGCCAGGAGAGAGAGAGCGAGGGAGGGTTTTTTTTCGTTGGTAGATCTCATGTAGCTCGTCATTTGAAAAGTAGATCTTAACACAAAAAATTGTGGGCACCCCTGGTGTACATGGTAGTGGAGATGTGAGGGAGAGAGCCTGGGTAGGCAGCGGAAGTTCAAAACATAGAGCAGGATAACAGCAAATTAAAGTGACACTAAACTCAGGAGTTAAATCTTAATAATGCTTTTAAATATCTTATCTATTAACAAAAATGTATCTTATTTGTGTATTACTGAGCTGTAGATCCTCAAATCGTCTCTGAATTGCTGCTGACAGTGTCCTTGCTTCTGGAGGGTGGCTACTTTTGTTCTCCGTGGTCCCTGTGTGTGTTGTAAAGTAGCCACCTCTCCAAGCTTACTCCTGTGATAGACTGCAATCTCAATACAAATTAGTTATCTAAATGTGAGATTGTAGTCCATCACGGGAGCGAGCTTGGAGCGGTGTGTTTACAACACACACAGGGGACCATGGGGAACAAAAGTAGCCACTCTCCAGAAGGAAGGACAGTGTCAGCACCAATTCAGAGATGATTTGAGGATCTACAGCTGAGTGATACATAAATGAGATACATTATTATTAATAGTTAGGGTACTTGAATACATTTTCAAGATTTAACTCCCAAATTTAGTGTCACTTTAAGGCTTTAGAAATAGATAGGGATAAAGGTAAGAGCAGGTTTACAGGAACCAGGTCTCATCAGTACAGGGCCAGGAATACTAGACAATCCACTGGCTACTTTCTGGGCTACTGAAATATATAGAGGCAGAAACCTTAACTGATGAATGGTAGGTATGAGGATCGTTATTGATGGATGTTTCCTCAGTATGAGGTACCGTTTTGTTTGTGAATACCCAACACATCAACAAATGGATCCATGGTTCAAACTGAAGGCTAAGCTGCACATTGACCAAAAGACCTGCATTTTATGCTAGGGAGCATTGAGGCAATGTATTTCTATGCAACAGGAACTCCATTGCATCCAAAAAATGTACTTGATCTTAGCTTTTGTGAAGTAATTTGCAGCCTTCAATGCAAGTATTGTGTGCAGTCTGACATAAAAGAAACCCCAAGCATGCTTATTTATACTATTGAGTGTTTACTATTGATTAGAAAATAAACCTGTCCTGAAAGAAATATAGAGGCTGCCATTGTTGACCTCCTCCCAAATTGTAATCATCCATTGGCTTCAATCGTCTCTGGCTTCAATATTTTTTTAATTACTGACTTGGAACTGGAATACAGATGAGGAAAATCAGAGTATAATCAAAACTCCTATTCTGCATTACTCCTGTGAAGAAGAATGAAAACATGCATTAAAAGCAGCTAGATATTGGATAGAGCCTGAATTACATGAATTTCAGTTTTTAGGATAGACTACATACATTTTTTTATTCTTTTGATTTCACATTAACTAATAAACGTGGCACAACAAAAATAAATAATACATTTGTTGCCATGCTTTAAAAGCCATTCATTAGTATTACCATGAAATCTTGGTGTCACACTGAGTGACACTGTTATTAGAGTAATATCATGTACTTAAAGCCAGAATGTGTTACCATATTCTCAGTGCTAGGTTGTTGCCAAACTAACAGGAAGTTTGTGTTGCCAGCAGGATGACATACACATAGTGCTGTGACATCAGCAGGGTGGTGCTATTTACTGTTAGGCTCCAACCAACAAAGCAGATAACCGCTTCTAATGTGACTGCTACCCTTTCTTTTTTACAGGTCTTATGTCTCCTTGCCTTCTCAGAAGGTGTTTAAAAGTAAAATGTCTTTCTCCAACAAGAAGTACTTACCTACCTGTAAATTAATAACACTCTATCTAATTGTCCTGGTGACCATAAAGCAATACGAGATCAAAAAGTTTACAGTTATCACCAGAACATGAATAGAAGGGAAATATTCCAGTGGAGGAACTGGTTGTGGTTACAGTTGTCTAAGAGGGGAATTTCCTTTACTTTGGAGAGATTTCCTATCACTTCCTGTTTTGTCTCTGGGATAGAAAGTGAAGGGAGGTGTCATGGTTACTTACTTTCCATGTTCCAGCGCCAGTGCCACCTCTATCTCCATTGGCTGCAAACACATCTGGGTTTCACCTGGAGTGTTGCGTCCTCTTCACTAAGGTTACCATTCGTCCCCATCCGCTGGGAACCGTCCCCGTTTTGAGGGGTCTATCCCTGGCAAAGGAGCATCCCTCTGGATGTCCCTGGCTTTTTGGTGTGGTGCCAAGACATTCTAGGTCCCGAGTGTCATGATTGCCCTTTTTTTCTTTTTGTGGCGCTGCAGTGCCATTGGCACTGCAGCCTCCTTAGACTTCAGATGCAGCTGCATTATCTTTGTTTACAGAACCAAGGAGAGCTCCCCTAAGCATCTACTCTACTCTGATCTGAGTGACAGAGGAGAGAGGAGGGCGTCCTGGTGTCTGAGGTCTGGTAAGTTTAATTCAGGGGACTGGGGTCTGCACTGGGGAGGTGGGGATAAGTCTGTATTGGGGGTAGGAGGTCTGTTAGGGGTTGAGTCTGTATTGGGGGTGAGATCTGTACTGGTGGGGATTGGGGGGGATCCATACCGGTGAAGGTGGAATTGTTTTGGGAAGAGGTGGTAATTTTTGATGACCCCTGTACTCCATGTGTTACCTACTGATGACCCCTGTACGCCATGCATTACATTTTGGTGCCCCAAACTGCATACTGTATTCTATATGTGGTATTGAAAGTGATTTATAGAAAAGCAAGACTGTATTAGCATCTTAAGTTTTATCTCCCTTTTTATATATCCCAATGTTTCTTTTGCAGATGCACCATTGTGTATTTCTGAGGTAGAAGAGGCTCTCATGCTCTTATCTCCGTTATACTGCAGAAATCATTAATGTGCACAGTTTTTAATAGTCATGAGTAGATGTTGCGGAGCAATGGATCATATTTTGTATTGGGGTCCAGAAGATTTTAGCTTCACAGTTTAGGATAGATAGTAGAAAATTTAGGCCCCATTCAGACTTGTGAATGGGGCTGATTAGACGAGTCTCGCAAATTGCTCTGTGAGACGCATGGAAACAGCTGGGGGCAGGAAATACTGCACAAACCAATGGCAGCTGATAGGGCCGCAGCCATTTGCAACTGTTTTAATGTATTTATATGTGCTGTGCATACCAGGGGATGATCGTCCCTGTAGGGAAAGAGCTTCCATCCAAGGGCGATTGCTGCAGGTAATGGCGCAAGTCTAATTACATGCGAATGGTTGTGAAAGGCTGCGGTGCTGTCAGCGGTCATTACTTTGTATAGCGCTTCCTGTTCACATGAGTCTCACAGAGCGATTTGAATCTAATAAGCCCCTTTCACAATTGTAAATGGGTAATTGTGATTGTGAAAAATGATTGGGGATAGGAGGGCAAACACAAAGGTCTGCTAGGCTGTGACTTTGATCCTGCCATCATGTCTATATGAGGACTTGGACTGTTCTCCCTTTAAACATCTGCACTGCCCTTTTGGCACCTCTCCAATCACTTTCTCATAAATCATTTCAGTGGAAATAAAAAGCAGTCTCTGCAGATAATCAACATAGATGATCCAGCATTCCTCTGCTGTGTTAAGCTCTTCAAGGCTGTGCGTGAAGTTTTTTAATGAGCATGTTTATACACGGACATGACAAACACAAATTTGCCACCGTATGTACAGTTTGAGCCATGATCAAGCTTCTCCTAAATCCTGGAATACTTACTATGGGTTGAGAGCAGTTTTTAAAAGCAAATTACAGCTTTTGAAAATTAAATACAAACTAACTTCCTCTTGCCTAAGGGTAGAAGGGTAAAGATAAAAGGAACTCTTTATCCTTTGTCCTCTGTGTTTAGTTATGAAATAGATGTGCTAAAATTGTCACTTTGCCTTCAGTGGCTCCCTCTGCTATCTGATAGTAATATGTGTTGTTTTTACATACCTGTTTTCACTGAATTGCCTTCTTGAGTATTTAATCTCTGATCTTTTTTTTCCCCTGTACAGTAGTACTTTAACCATCTGAAAATTATATTAATAGGAACACTATACTGGCTTAACGTTTCATTTTATTTTTCCATTTCAGTTTATAAACTGATTTTTTAAATATTTGTTATGGTTTATATAACATTTTATAACATTTACTATAAGGGGGAACTCAAGAGTCACAGAGAAGTATGTGTTTTCAGAAGATAAAAACAATAGAGACTGTTTGCCTTCAGGCTCTCTCTCCTAATGAAACCTTGCATGAAGGTCTTTGAGCACAGCATGAGAGGAGGAAGGAGGTAGAAGAGTAACAAGTCTGGCTTTGCTATATCTATGTGTAATTCTCAACCTGAGCTATTAAGCTGTGTAAACAGGCTTTTTTTTACTTAAGCTGGATATACACAGTTATATTTTCTTCGTTCATCCTGCGGGCTGAAGGAAGAAAATATAACAGATTCCTCCATCGACACTTATGAGCGTGCATGGAGGATTCCCCTGCTGTTTCCATTGTATTCTTAAAGCAGCCACTGATTAGCTGCAAGCTCTGTTCAGCTAAGAATTTTTCAATCTGCTCCTTCGATCAGCTGATCAAGGGATGTCAGGCAGAAGGGTGCTGGCAGCAGTACCCACTGTGTGAATTTTGGACGATTCATCAAGAACAAGCTGAAATTTGCACCATGTATAGTCTACTTAAAGGAGAACTATGGGGTTAAGGCTTTTCCCCATAGTTCTCCTTAGGGTAACGGGAGGACACAAACTAGCGTCCTCCCGTCACCCTAAGCTCAGTATACCGCGAGCTACAGCTCGCGGGATACTGAGACGCCACAGTATATCGCAAGCTACTGCTCGCGGTATACTGAGACGGCGCACCTGGAGCGGATCCCGACAATTATGTCTGGATCCGCCCAGCTGCGTGAGTGACAGCTGGCTCTGTCTATCTAGAGGCAGAGCCACCTGTACCCGCCCCCTCCCCCGTCCGATCCGTCAGTCAGCGCTGGTGGATCAAAGCGGGGAGGGGGGAATCCAGCCCCTCCCCTGTCATGGCAGAGGACTGTGACAGGATCGAGAGGTGAGCGAACGCCGGTATGTGTTCACTCACCTCCCGATCTACTGAGCCGACCTGTGACAGTCTCATTGTCACAGGTCGGCTAGAACTATGAGGTGAGTGAATAGCACTCATGACAGGCTTGTAGCCAAACCAGCATTTTAGAAAAGGTCAGGATTAGCATCCCTCACATTTCCCTCATCACAGGTGCACTTTATGTAACACAGAACTCTATATTTAATGTGTTGCTGAAAAAAAAAATGATATACTGTATGTGAAAAGCACTCACTTAATAACATGGGTGCAAAAAATTAAAAAAGGGCCTCAGTCATGAAGGGGTTAAGTCAAAAGAAATGACCTGGAAAATTTGGAAAAAGGGCCTAGAGCACCACCTGCTGGCTGTAAATGAGAGTACAAAATATTCATCTGTACCATTTTATTAGGTGTGCCTCTTTCAAACCTGATAGACAGTCGTAGAGTCAACTGAAGAAGTACACATGACAGGCTGACAACACTGCAGCTAATTGTGAGGCAGTGACTTAGCATTGTCAGCCTGAAAACAGAAGTGGTGTTACTGGCAGGATCTCCATTTGATTTTTTCAATAGATTCACAAAAAATATTTGCTTAAGAAAACTTTCAAGCCTGTCATGTGTACTTCTTCAGTTGACTCTACGACTGTCTATCAGGCTTGAAGGTTGCAGTCCTCTATAGCTGATGGTCTTATTCTGCATTGCTGTATAATATATTGCTGGGATTTGTAGTCCTCTATAGCTGGTGTTATTCTGCATTGCTGTCTAATGTTTTGCTGGGATATATAGTCTTCTGTAGTTGGTAATTGTCTGCATTGTTGTATAATGTATTGTTGGGATTTGTAGTCATCTATAGTTGGTATTCTGCATTGCAGTATAATGTATTGCTGGAATATATAGTCTTCTATAGTTGGTGGTATTCTGCATTGCTGTATATTGTATTGCTGGGATATGTAGTCCTCTTCTGCATTGCTGTATATTGTATTGCTGGGATATGTAGTCCTCTATAGTTTGTGGTATTATTCATTCCTGTATAATGTATTGTTGGGATTTGTAGTACTCTATAGTTGGTGGTATTCTGCATTGCTGTATAATGTATTGCTGGGATATGTAACCCTCTATAGTTGGTGGTATTCTGCATTGTAATATAACATATTGCTGAGATTAGTTCCTTTACAGGTTGGAGTCAGTGGCAGAACTACCAGGGTCACAGCGGTCACAGTTGTACTGGGCCCTGGTGGTCCACCACTGACTGCAAGCTATAGAGAGACTGTTCCCTTGCAGTGTGCTGCGTGACATGTACCTTAGTAGCACACTGCAATGGAACTTGTCACTCATTAGCACAGTGCAAAGGTACGTCACTCTAGTGTAGTTAAAACCTCTTGTATTGTATTTTCCTTCTAAGATTTAAACACATAATTAGTTCACAGTCGTATGAAGTGTTTCTGAAAGAAATCATCAGTATTCGGGTCTAAGTGCAGGGTTGGCACTTTGAGACACTTAAGTTGGTTTAGTGATCCAGTTTCGGCACTCGGGCTCAAAAAGGTTTGCCATCACTTGTATATGTAATCTTGAATAAATGTATGCATTGCTGGTCTCCTTTTGAGAAGACTAACTGCCTGGCTGTGCCTGAGTTCAATACTGTGAATCACTGACTTGGAACAAGCACACAGAGTGAATTAGTAACTCCTTCTCTGCATACTTTGTCCAGATCACTAGTTTAGAAGATACTGAAGTCATTGGATTAGCAAGACAGCCATGCAGCTAGCATTTTCACAAGGGGAGAACAGCAATGGCAGCCTCCATATTCTCCTAGCAGTTTGTTTCTTTTTTTTTTTATAAGAGCAGGCAAATTATTTTTACACATAGCACCATATAGGACCTAATAAAAATTGTCAACTAAAGTATTTATTAGCCTTTACTTTTCCAAGTTTAAAGACTGAGGAGTATTGCTGCAGATCTAATACAATTTATATTTAATATTTTTTATATGATGTTTTACATTATAGTTGATATGAATTCATATTAATTGATGCTCATATATTAATCATTTTTATATTCTAATTGAAAAGGGTGAAAAAGAGTAATAAGCATCATCATTTGAATATATGTTTTAATGGATGCTGTTATTTTTGTTTGACACAAGTGAAAGTGATCCCCAGACTAGGATTTTCAGTAGCCTGTCTGCGGTTCCTTGGTGCACTATTAATACAGCCTTCTGCTACAAAAGAGGAGAGATCTGGGAGGAAGCAGCTGACTGGCAGACAGAGAGAGAGGAGGATGCTGGGCAACAGGTGGTCTTGAGACATGCTGGCTGAGGGACCGCTCACAGCAAACATGTCACACACTGATGTGCAGGGGTTTGCTCGATCATGCTGCCTGCATACACCGCTGATCCTTGACAAAACCTCCATGTGCCCATAGCGACGTCCAGCCATGGCTGTCAGACATGAGCTTGGCAAGACAATCAGGAGAATAGCTCGTCTCTTTTTCTGGTTCCCCAAATCGCTGAGAATTGCCAGGGGTAGGAAATTAAAGCTTCTCTGGAGAGCTGCAGGTAAGGCCATCTGATCATATCTATCATTTTCATTTTTGCATTTTACAGATATAATGTTTCCTGTGTTAACTGAATTGTATTTAGCATTTGGCATGATTTTCTGCCAATAAAGCATGTTGGAGGAGGTAATCTGTTATTGCTGCCTGTGTAGCGCTGTAGGCAGTGAAAGGGTTAGACTATATGTAATGTAGTGTGGGCCTGCAGCACAGTGCATTGCAGAGACATGCACACAATGGAGAGAGGATATTTCTGCACTGGCTGTGTATCTGCTTTAGATGGAATGGATTCATTTCATCCTATCACCAGTGCTGCTGATCAGTTTCATGTCTGCAGCACACTATGCAGCATTCCCACCAATGAAGGTAACTGCCTGCCTCAATGCATGCAAAACAAACCACAGCTTAATGCTATTTCTGCAGATTTTCATTAACCCATTTAGCTTTTCTTTTCATAGGACCCCATTTTTTTTATTTAAGATGCCGCATTTTAACATTTTATTGGTAGCTTAGAGAATACACTATAGGTTACAATGTACATGAGACTGCAGCAGAGACAGTTGAGCAAGGAGGTAATCCAGTGTATGCTTCATGTTTTGTGTCTTATAATGACAGCAGTGGTGTTTTATGAAGCGTTGGTGGATGCTGCTCTGATAAAACGTTGGTGAAAGTGTAGACACATGGAAAATGAGATGTATGTTGCCTAATTCTACATCCTCAATGTATTTTTAGAAGAAAATGGTCCAGGGGATGCATTATGCACATTTGTTCTTTTATTTAATTTGTATCCTCACATCTACTTGTTTTATGTTTGTTTTCACATTAACATTATACAGTGTTGAAATATTTAGGAAGTATTGGTAAAGCTGTGTTTTTATGTGGGTGTATAGTGCACCCTTGAAATGAAAGTGTTATGGTAAACATATAGCCTGGTATAATGTATTCTGTATCTTACTAAGTGTATGCTGTCACCTTATAAGCAACCATAACTGTTCCTTGTCTGTAAAGGTTCTCATTCATCCAGGTCATGGTATATCTGTACAAAATAAGTCAAGGCAACTGGACTTGCTGTATTTTTCTTGAAGACGTTTCACTGGCCATCCAACCAGCTTTCTCAATTCAGAATGACTTGTACAAAAAATTATCTGGGAATAAATATGGTGAGTGTTAAGGTGGCCATACACTCTACAACCATCGCAAGACTTTAGTCTTGCGATGGTTGTACAGGGATTAAAAAAACGTACGATCTGCCTATCTTGGACAGGCAGATCGCACTCTCGATCATCGCAAGCCCGCCCCCCTGAGGGGCGGGCTTCCGATGACCGCAATGCTGAACGGGCAGTGTGCACGTGCGCACACCGGCCCGTTCGGCATTTGTCTTCCGAGCACCGTTCTAACCAGCCGAGAATCGTACGATTCCCGGCTGGTTTTCGAACATGCTGGTTCGACAGAAGACGTGCGACCGTACAGTAGAAACGGTCGCACGCCTCCGTTCACACTGCTCGATTATCGTACGAAAAACCGATCGCATACGATTATCGTACGATAATCGTGCAGTGTATGGGCACCTTTACTCCAATCCACATAATCAATCAACACCTGGTTGTGACTAACAGATTATATGGATTGGAGTAACATTCACCATATTTATTCACAGATAATTTTTTTGTACAAGTCATTCTGAATTGAGAAAGCTGGTTGGATGTCCAGTGAAACGTCTTCAAGAAAAATACAGCAAGTCCAGTTGCCTTGACTTATTTTTTACAGATATAACTGTTCCTTATCTCTTATCCTTCTAGATTGTAAGCTTGGGCAAGGCTCGTATGTGCCTGTTAAAATATTGGCCCTGGTATATTATTTTTCCAACTTGTGCTGCAGCATAGAAGATAATGGTGCTTTAAAATCAACAGTAATAATAACAAATATTCATTGGCTAAGTCCACCCAAAATTGGTATTTCTTTTATCGGCAGATGAAAGTAGACTGAACTGCTCAGTGGCTGAGTTGAGATCTCCCCTCTAGATTTCCCCTCTGCTTCTTCAATGAGGCCATTACAAAATCAAGTGTCGGTATCTTATTCCTTCTGCTGTATCCTATGTAATGTAAAATAAATGAATGGTTAGAGAACTCGGGTGAGAGTGAGGATGCATTGTAGAGGCCGCAGACATTGTTTAGAGGGCTTGAGGTATGAGAATGATGGGTGATTCAACTCTTCACCAAAATAGGACCAAAAATGTAACTGTCATTTTTTATAGAATTGACATTTGAGGGCCCATTCACACCACATCCAGATCATCTCCAGACCAGACCAGATTGTTTCCGGACCCAAAATGCATCCTAATGTATCCCTATGCTATTTCTGGCCTCTGTTTACATCAGTGCAGTCCTTTTAGACCAGAAAAATACTGCATTTCTCATTTTGTCTGGTCTGGAATGCACTGGAACGCATCAAAAATGCATACAAACGCACTGGAACGCAGATGAAAGCCCATTGTAAGCGTAAAAAATAACCCACCTCTGGAACGCGTCAAAATCGTGGTAAAAACACGGCAAAACACAATACTCTGCGTTCCAGATCTGGTCCGGAAAATGGTGTGAACCTGCTCTGAATGTAAATAGTGTTGCCTTATCTGTGCACAATGACCATTTAATATGCTAAATGAGAATGTTTATGTAAATTGCAAACTTATATATTCCAGTGTGGAAAGGGAATGTTTCTGTACATTGCCAACTTATTGTGGCATGTTTTTAAAAGCGGAACACCAGGCACAAACACAACTTTTTAAATTCTTAATTGTCATAACGTTACTTCTGGGCAGGTGTGTTGGACATAAGTAAAAATTATCTTTACTTTTAATTCATACATTTGTATATGCCTGACAACTTTTACTATACTTCCAGCACTGTGACCTGCAGCTCTGTACACGGAGGCCATACTGTCCACTCCCCCCCACCCCCTCAACCTCCCTCTACTGAACATTATGGGGGGAATTTATCAAAATTGGAGCAGAGAGAATATTGAGCAGTTGCCCATAGAAACCAATCCGCTTCTCTCTTCTTTAAATGAAATCTTCTGTTCATTTAAACTTTGAAAATGATGAAGATAGATGCTGATTGCTTGCTCCGGGCTCCAGATTTTGTCTGTTCAAGGTTTAATAAATTCCCCTCCTTATGAATGGTTCACAGAATACAAGTTTTTGGACTTATCTTAAGCTGGCTTCCTGGAGCTCCCCTGCTGCATCCCACATTGATTGTTCCACTTCTGGGAGCTTCTCTGAGGACTCAGGCGGCTGTGCCACTCAGTATCCTGTTGCCGAAAAACACAGCCAAACTTCTGGCTTCTTCTCCTGGCTCCCCATTGGCTAGTGGCCTGTATGTAATCATTTAATCTCTATCAGACTTGTTTCATTGGTTTGATGACTGGATAAAATACCACACAGCTTATTTCTTTATACTGGACATTGTCAATACCGTGTTTCCCCGAATGTAAGACACAGTGCCTTTTTATATATTTTTTTTGGCTCAAAAAAACACACTAGGTCTTATTATCAGGGTAGGTTTTATTTTCGGAGAAACAGGGTAGTAACCAGTCTAGAAGCCTCAGTGCTGAGATCTGATTGGTTGCCATGGCATTCACGGCAAATTGATAGGTTCTCTTGAAAGTCCCCCCTCCAGGGATACTTAACTTTCCGGCTCTCCCCCTGCTCCATTCCCCTGTCAGTGGATACTTTCTGTAACTCCTTGTTGGATAGTATCAGAGTTTAAACAGGGTTAATGACCTTCTCCTATCCTTTACATGACAGTGTTTAGGCCCGGTGACTGCCCTGAATGAGGAAAGTGACATATTTCCCTAGGTACCTGTGAGAAAGGGTCCTAGTCTTTGAGGTCAGTCACAATGACTTGGATTAGCTGTCTGTACTATTCGAATACATTCCAGTGGTACTGATCATGCAGGAAAAGAAAACCCCCTGGTGAAGGAAACATCAGAAGGACTCTGCCTGAAGAACTGCTCTCTTATGTAAGACCTGTTGATGATATCAATTTGTTAGAGAGGAGAGCCAATGATATCTTCTCCAAAACGCAGAACAGAAAACCTCTCTGTGGTGGAAACCTCTATCATACCATGGAATTGAACCACACTATATGAAATATTGCTATGAAAAATATCTCTTTCTAGGTTTGTGCATGTGTTTTCTTACACCTCCCTATATTTATCATAGTTTACATTTTGTAAATGAATTACTGTAACTCAATAAAAAGAACTCAAACATTACTCTTTAGCAGGGCTGGACCAATCCTAGTAGCCCATAAATGCATCTGGCTCCCTAATGCCTAAGTCTGCACACCTTCCATGATCTCACTCTTCCCCTTTTAGATTTGTAATGTATTTTAGATCATGAAAATTACACAGAAGGAGCAATAACTTCTGAGAGGACATTTTGAGGCAAGAGGAATGAGACTTTACCCTGGGCAGGAACAGTCAATTGTGTTGAAACCAATGGTGTCAGATCTCACTGCGGGAGTCCCTAAGAATAAAAATCCAGTGGATGACTACGTCCCATAAACTTCACCTGTAGCTGGAATATCACTTTTGGCTAGACTTGACCTTAAACATTTTTATTAAATATATCAAGCATTAGATAAACTCTTAGCTTTGCAAATACACACAACAATGATAAGAGTCTGTATGTTTACTGATAATAGTTCATAAAGCTAAATGGCAAAGCATGGAGCTCAAACAGCAGCATATTCCTGGGGTTATTACTGGCTTCTGCAAAATTTTCATTGCATTATGCCCAGCCATTACATTATTTGCAGCCACATACAATCTGTAATACCCAGATAAACACAGTCCAGACATAATATAAAATGCAGACATTTACAGGTAGGTCTATTTGACAACTGTCATTGGTGCATTTAGCATTATTGTCAACTTCTTCTTTATTATACAACCTATTGTGGCAATTGCAATGATCATCTTCATTCTTGGTTCTGTTTATAGTAAGCAAAAACAATTGTGGTCATTGTTGCATATCACTGTATGTATATTTTCTTGCCAGTGGTACCTAAGACCTTGGGCTCATATGTTCTTGGATGTCCTTTGGTTAGAATGGACTGTAATAATGCTAGAAGGGCAGCAGAGGAGCATACTGATGAACTAGTCTTTCCAGTTCATCCTTAAATGCATATTGGGGTTAAGATCCAGAAAATGGCCTGGCCCAGATAAATATCTGAAGACCTCTTTGTACTCACCAGAGTATGCATTTGTTGACATGAACTCAATTTTTCCTAGGAACTTATCCAGCAAAGCAGTTTAGCTACATGAACAAACCTTTATATTGGCCTTGAAGCCCAACTTCAGGTTGCATCCCCATGACCTTTTATTTAAAATAAAATCCATATACATTAATTCATACGTTACGGTTGCATGCGATCACAGACCCTCCTCTGTCCTAAGGGTTTGGCAGGTTGAGAAATGGTTTGAATGATGTTGGAGATCATTAAACCTGGAAGAGGAGCAGCGCTGGATTGTAGAGCAAGTCTGTGGGGGTCAATGCTGGAGACAGGGTGAGTATTGAAGCGAGAGCTGCTTTTTTATTTCTACTATTGCAGGGTACTGGATTTTTGGAGTTGGGTTTTAAGGGATGTTATTACAAGTAGGTACTTTCCAATCATAGGCAAACTGATAGCCAGCAAAGTTTCCCCATGAAATTGTTATTTTCTGTGTCCATACTGTGGAGATAGCCACACAATTCCAATTTCAGTACCGGTAATTGTTGCAAGTTCTTTACCCCTTTCTTTTGGGAAGGTATGTGTGTGCTTAAATAGAGTTGTTTTCAGCTATGATGCACTGTGCCTCTTTTTATATACAATGATAATACGCTATTCCTGTGATTTGAGTAGGTAGGATGTTTAGAGATTTTGCCCATTGCTCCCCTGTTTTTGTCTATTTTTCTCCTGTGGAGTTAACACTATTTGATTTAGTCTTATAATGGGTTGGTCCATCAATAATGAATATTTCAGTTATTGATAACAGACAATTATCACTTAAATCACTTATAAAGGATGCTACTCCTTGATGTTTAAACAGGGTTAATAAAGTATCAGAGTTTAAACAAGGTTAATGACCTTCTCCTCTCCCTCACATGCTATGGTTGCTATGGGCAACTGCTCCTGATTTTGTCTGCTCCAGGTTAATAAATTCCCCTCCTTGTATTTTATGAATGGTTCACAGAATGCAAGTTTTTGGACTTATTTTGAGATGGCTTCCTGGAGCTCCCCTGCTGCATCCCACATTGATTGTTCCACTTCTGGGAGCTTCTCTGAGGACTCAGGCGGCTGTGCCACTCAGTATCCTGTTGCCGGGCACCACAGCCAAACTTCTGGCTCCCTCTCCTGGTTCCCCATTGGCCAGTAGCCTATATGTAATCATGTAATCACTTTTAGATTTGAATTATTGGTTTGATTACTGGATAAAACACAAGACAGGCTTATTTCTGTATACTGGACATTGTCAATAGTCAATAGTAACCAGTCTAGAAGAGTCTTGTTGGATATTTAATAATACGGTTTCCAGGTGAAATCAGTGCTGAGATCTGATTGGTTGCCATGGCATTCAGGACACATTGATAGGTTCTCTTGAAAGTCCCCCCTCCAGGGATACTTATCTTTCTGGCTCTGCCCCCCTGCTCCATTTCCCTGTCAGAGGACACCCTGTGTAACTCCTTGTTGGATAGTATCAGAGTTAAAACAGGGTTAATGACGTTCTCCTCTCCCTTACATGACGGTGTTTTTAATTTTTTTTAAGTCTACAGTGCGTGCATCGAATACAAATTTCCCCTGTGAACAAAAAAAAGGGAAACGTGAAATTACAACACACTAAAAAAAAAAGTGCATGAGGGTGCTTTTGGTCTTTCTCGAAAGAGGAAGAGCCATGATTCCCCGAAACCCCCCCCCCCTTCCCAGGGGACCAATGCTCCTGACAGGAGCAAGGCAACCCTGGTCCACCTAGGCCAAAGCCAGGCGGACCCCAACCCTTCGAGACCTGCCAAAGCTGGTCCACCAAGTAGGACGCAGATGGCCTGGCTGTCAGCATCCCAGCAACCAGTAATCTGGGAGACCAGGCCGGGACACTCAGCACCAGTTTACTTATCTCCCAAACTGTGTTATTTCTTTATGAATTTGTCACAACCATTGCGACATAATGTAAATGTGTTGCTGATAAGATCTACCTGAATTTGTTGCGTGTGTTGGTAATATCTGTCGCCCAGCTTTTATGAATTTGGAACAAGGCTCCCTAGAACAGCCCTAACAGCAGAAAAGTGTAGTAAAAGCTTTACTGAGTCACGCTGAATACCTTCATCCTCATGCTTTACAAACGCTATGAGGATTTTCTGTTCAAAAGCATGTTATACCTTTTTAAATTTGCATAATATCTGGAAGTTGGTCAGGTAAATATGAATATTTCATCCAACTTGAGAGTCTAAAATCCAGTGATTCTTCAGAATCCAACATACACTGACACCTCAATCACCATTTTGGGCTCATTCAGACCGGCATGCACTGTCTGCGTCCAAGTGCGGGTACCGCACAGATGTGAAGGTTCAGATGTTCGCGTGTAATTGCCTGCAGCCTGTCCTCCCATAGGGAAGAACAGGCTGCCCCGCGTGATTACCTGCAGCACCTGTCCTTTCCAGGACCGGGTCCTTTTTCAGGGGTGCATTCACATCTGAGGCTAGATTCACACCTGCACTACACGACACCTGGGACGCATGTCCTGGGGCCACGCGATCGTGTGCCAGTACCTTTTTTTTTTTTTTGCGGGCACAACGCGCAGCTTTTTTTAGTCGTGTTCACTTGCATGGGCGGAATCGCGGTGGGAAACCGCACAATCCGCCCGGCGCAACTGGGGTGCCATTAGAAAATAATGGCACCCACATCGCGATCGGTTCACACCTTGGCGACTCCCGACCGCGTGGCAATCGTGCACAAAACCACGTGAAGTGCCACGTTGTGAACCTAGCCTGAATGAGCCCTTATAGGTCAGGAATATTTTGTTTTCTTGCATTGTAGACTAGAATGAGTCATACAGCCCAGCCTACCAGCACCATGAGACACTTACTTCAAGTATTATTATATGCGACTCCCAAACATTACGGTTATGTAACACAAAGCACAGCTTGCAGTGCCACTACAGGCACAGACCCGTTTAACATTGGTGGTTTTACCAGTTTCTTGCCTGTCAATGTTTATATTGGAGGGTTAACCGGTCCAGATCAGGCTGCAAGTTTAACATGTGCTCACCATCCCTGAACAATGTCAGGAAGACTGAAGATAATAAAAACTGTCATTACTATAACACCGACAGGATTTTCCACATGGCTGTGTAAAGCCTAATAATGAACTGGGGCGTGGGGCTTCACATTTTGTTTAGTCATAGAAAGAGATGAAATGGCTGCATTATGCCTGTTTAAACAAAAACTACAAAGAGGCAAGAATGACTTTATGTTATTCTGCATTTAAATTGGTGGAAGGCCGAGGCTTTTCTTGGAAGAGGCAATGGAAAGAAGCTTATTTTCATTCGGATTAATCACTCAACAAAGAGCCATGATGTACTGTATGTGGATGTTATTGTGTGCCAGTGAAGTAAATGAGCAGAATATAAAATACCATCAACAGCTGACATTTAAAATGCTTCTGACTATACCAGTTTAAAGGGATCAATGAATTCTAAAGGCACAAGTTTGCATGTAACGCCTTGATTATATTAATCTATTCCATGTGTATTCCTTATAGTGGCTGTATTTATTGTGCATCTACTCTTTCAACATTTTCTTCCTGCAGTTATTTAATTTCCTGATTCTAGGAGTATTTGAAGTTTTGTAGACATCAAGGCAGTTCTGGTATCTTACTATACAGGCAGATCTGTATTCAGACCCTTGCATATGCTTTTATTCTCTAATTCTAGAATCAATATACTAGGCCAAATAGATCCCTTCCCTAATATGTGCAAGCCATGGCCATAACAACACCAAAACAATGACAACAAAATGTTTTAACGCTTCCAAATAGTAAATTTAGTGCTCGACTCCAGTCCTCCAAGCCTCAAGGCTTAATAAGAGCGCGTGTTTTTAGAACCACCAGGTAAGGGTTCAGCATTATTAAAGGAATTGGAAAATCTTAGCATATAGCATCCTGTACATCAGCATTGTCATGGCACTTGAAAAAATCCATCTTATGTAGTAAATGTTGCATTCTGCATGCTCATCACGTGCTCAACTTCCTGGATTCCCTGTGTGCTTTGCATCTCTTTCCCTGCTGCTTGATGTGATGCAATCTCGATCTGTGAAGACTACCTATCTCATCATGCATTGCTTCTAGTAAGCAATGATAATGCTACATTGTTCAGACATTGAGTTGTAGTTCAGAAGACAGGCTCTGTGAGTTGTGACACAAAAAAGTGCATATTGACAGGGCTGAGTGAAATTGTGTCAGTACATTGAAGAAGTACATCCTATGGGCATCTTCAATAAGTAAGTTTACAAAATTCTAGATGGATATGTTTATTAGGCGTGGGAAAGAACTCATGGAAATTTGGCAAAGAAATACATTTTTGTTTTTAGTTTTTGACCTTGGATACCCTTTAATTAGCAGCCTGTATCAGCAAACAACACTAATTATCTGCCCTGTGAGTCTGTGATGAGAGGTGAAAAGCATGCATTGTTAGGGGGCCCGAAGACTCAGAGCATTCACATCTAATGTGTTTAACTGCACTTTGAGTTGCTTTGAGAGCTAAAGCATCTCAAACACAAACAAAACGGGCAGCAAACAGGCTTTTCTTCCCAGTTATGGCTACTTTCTTAAGAAAGCCAACTGTAAGCCTTTGAACTCCTTTTGTTTTAATGCACCTGGAATGTATTTAGCTGAATTAAACTGGAAATTCATGTTTTAAGGTAAATATAAACTATATTGCAGGTAAAAAGATATATTTCAGTAAAAGTAGGGGACATTTGAGTCTTCAAAGATGATTGAGGACCTGAATGACATAGTACAGAAATTGCAGTTCTGTGCTGCTTATGCAAAGCATCCCCACATAATTTTTATCAGGTCCTGATCACTTGCTCGCTGTCCTCTTCTTCTTTTTTTTTTTTTATATAATATACTGTTTCTCATAGACAGAATATACTTACTACTTAAAGAGGAACTTTACCCATATCTTCAAAATAACAACAAAGGCACCTTCTAGGAATGTTTAGTAATGATAATCTACAAACACATACTGCTAGATAATGGCAAGCTTTGTATTATTTGCATATCTTATTTCTCTTTTCTTCCCCAGTCTTCTGACAGTGGCCATTTTCACAGGCAGGGCCCTCCTTACCATCTTGTCTTGATTTGTATTGTGATTGTAATGTCTTCCTTATATTGTAAAGCGCTGCACCAACTGTTGGCGCTATATAAATCCTGCATATTTGTATAATAATTTTAACTTAGGGCAGATTTTAGATCTCTCTTCACTTCCTGGAACTCTGACACATGTGTCTAGGACATGTGACCATGCACATCATCCCAGGGGAGGAAAATGCCTTTCCCTAAGATCTCATGAGATTTCCCAGCATTGCTCTACTGATGTAATGTGCCCAAACATTGCATCTTGGGAAGGTTACATCATTTGTGCCAAGTAAATGTTTTTTTTACACAAAAGTGTAAAAAAAGAAATTGTAATTAAAATATAAATATTTTTTTTAGCTAATGAATGTAAGATGATTTCATATCAGCATGTAGAGCTGGAGGGACAGAAAGTGTGCTGTTGGGGGTGTGTACCTGTATGCTGATGTGATTTTGAGTCAAAGGGGGTAAAGGTCCACTTTAAGTGGAAGATCACTCATAAGGTCTGCAGACTGTAAACATGTAAAGAACTGGATAATGAAATAATTTGCAAGATATGAAAGTAAAAAGTGATTTTAAAAAGAAATATTTCCTATGATACTATACCCCTATTAATGTGTCTGTTGTAAATCCAAACATGTAAATGCTATTGAATAGTTTTGCCAGCAGAGGGCGTCAGTATACTGTCATTTTCTACGAGCTGAGCTATGTGGGAGAAGTTGTGGAAGGTCATTAAATTGGGCAGTGTCCATATTTGCAGAGTTACATCATTACACATGATGTAATATATTGAAGATTAACAGGTGGCCCCAAATGTACATCAAGGAAGATATTTTAAATTAAATATTAACTTTTTATGTTGCTTGTTATGTTGAAACATTTTACCTGAATCCAAATATGATAAAGGGTTTGCCTGTAAACATCTACCCTGACAACACGTTGATCTTTGATATATATTACATCATTTTCAATGACTCAACTCTACAAATATACTCACTATCAAAGTGTAACTGTGTAAGTTCATTCAGAGTATGTACTAGCTGACTGTTATGATTACATGTCTCAATATCAGAGTATGTTTACATCATAAAGGCAACAACGACAGATGTACAGTGAGGAAAATCATTATTTGATCCCCTGCAGATTTTGTATGTTTGTCCACTTACAAAGAAATTAAAGGTCTATTTTTTTTATCATAGGTGTATTTTAAATGATAGAGACAGAATATCAACCAAAAATCCAGAAAAAACACATAATACAAATGTTATAAATTTGAATTGCAGTCCAGCGAATAAAATAAGTATTTGGTCCCCTACCAACCAACAATAATTCTGGCTCCCACAGACTGGCTATGTGGTACACAGATTAGTCCTGTCAATGTAAAGGTCCCCACACACCTTGCGATAATCGTACGATAATCGTGGGAAATCCAGCGATCGTACGATTATCGTAAGGTGTGTGGAAGCCATGCGACCTTTACTACTGTAAGGTCGCACGACTTTTAACTTACGAACATGATCGAAAACCTGCCGAGCATCGTGCGATGTTCGGCGGGTTTGTAGCATGTTCGTACGATAAAAGCCGGACGGGCCGGTGTTCGCAAGCGCACACTGCCCGTTCGGGATTGCGGTCATCGGAAGACCCCCCTCAGGGGGGCGCAGCTTGCGATCATCGCAAGTACGATCTGCCTGTCCAAGATGGGCAGATCGTATGTTTTTTTGAATACCTTACAACCATCACAAGACAGAAGTCTTGCGATGGTTGTAAGGTGTGTGCCCAGCAAGGTGTTCCTAACAACAACTCATTATGTATATAAAAGACACCTGTCCACAGAATCTCGTCCTTCCATTCAGACCTCATCACCATGGGCAAGACCAAAGGGCTATCAAAGGACGTTAGGGACAAGATTGTAGACCTGCACAAGGCTGGAATGGGCTACAAGACTATCAGCAGAGAAGCTTGGTGAGAAGGAAGCAACTGTAGGAGCGATTTATAGGCAAATGGAAAGAATACAAAATAGCCATCAAATCACCCTCGGTCTGGAGCTCCATTCAAGATTTCGCCTCATGGGGTAAAGCTGGACATACACCTTACAATTTATCTGCAGATTTTCTATGGTCAGATGGGAAAAGGTGCAACAGATTCCTCCATCTACACTTACCTGTATGGATGGAGTAATCTCCACCTGGGCCAATCTGCACTTTTTCCATCTGACCACAGAAAGTCTGCAGATAATTGTAAGGTGTATGGGCACCTTAAGGATGCTGATGATGAGAAAAGTGAGGAATCAGCCCAGAACTACACTGGAGGAGCTTGTGAATGATCTCAAGGCAGTTGCGACCACAGTCGCCAAACAAACCATTGGTAACACAATACACAACCATGGATTGAGATCCTGCAGCACCTGCAAGGTCCCCATCCTCAAGAAGGCACATGTACAGGCCTGTCTGAAGTTTGCCAATGAAAATCTAAATGATTCAGAGAAGGATTGGGAGAAAGTGCTGCGGTCAGATGAGACCAAAATTGAGCTCTTTGGCATTAACTCGACTCGCAGTGTTTGGAGGAAGAAAAATGCTGACTATGACCCAAAGAATACCATCCCTACAGTCATGCATGGAGGTGGAAACATTATGCTTTGGGGCTGTTTCTCTGCTAAAGGTACAGGCCGACTTTGCCAATGTACAGGGCCATGTATTGTAAAATCTTGGATGAGAACTTCCTTCCCTCAGCCAGTACACTGAAGATGGGTCGTGGGCAGTGGTGTATTTTGGTTTTGTGCTGCCCTAGGCAAGACTAAACTCGAGCGCCCCTAATCTAAATTTGCCCCACCAAGGCAAACGCCTTGTTTGCCTCGCGGCAGATACGCCCCTGGTCGTGGGTGGGTCTTTCAGCATGACAATGACCCAAAAAATACCTCCAAGGCAATAAAGCAGTGGCTCAATAAGAAGCACATTAAGGTCATGGAGTGGCCTAGCCAGTCTCCAGACCTTATTCCTATAGAAAATTTATGGAGGGGGCTGAAACTTCGAGTTGCCAAGCAACCTTAAAGGAGAACTATGGGGTCAGGGCTTTTCCCCATAGTTCTAAGGGTCACGGGTAGCGTTCTCCCGTGACCCAGAGCTCAGTATACCGTGAGCTATAGCTTGCGGTATACTGAGACGCCGCAGCTGAAGCGGATCCCGACAATACTGTCTGGATCCACCCAGCTGCGGGATTGACAGCTGGCTCTGCCTATCCAGAAGCAGAGCCAGCTGTGCCTACCCCCTCCCCCGTCCATTTCGCCAGTCAGTGCTGGAGGATCGGACAGGGGAGGGGGGAATCCCTGCAGGGGACTGTCACTCACGGCTCTCTGCAGGGATAGATCGAGAAGTGAGCGAGCGACGGTATGTGTTCGCTCACTTCCCGATCTATTGAGCCGCCCTGTGACAGTTTCATTGTCACAGGTCGGCTCAGATTATGAGGCTGAGTGAAAATCACACCTCATAATTCTCCAAGGATTTAGAGAAGATCTGTATAGAAGAGTGGAATAAAATCCCTCCTGAGATGTGTGCAAACCTGGTAAGCAACTACAAGAAACATCTTACCTCCTGTGCTTACCAACAAGGGTTTCTTCACCAAGTATGAAGTCATGTTTTTCTTGGGGATCAAATACTTATTTTACTCACTGAACTGCAACTCAATTTATAACATTTGTATCGTGTTTTTTCTGGATTTTTGGTTAATATTCTGTCTCTATCATTTAAAATACACCTATGATAAAAATGATAGACCTTTTATTTCTTTGTAAGTGGGCAAACTTACAAAACCTGCAGGGGATCAAGTAATTATTTTCCACACTGTAAATATGAAGTGTTTCGATATAGCGCAGTAGGCTTATACTTAAGGACATCACTGTGTGAAGGCATACCTTGTTGCAAGTTAGTGCAATTACGATCTATACTTCTATTTGGTAGTCTAAAATTATGTTTCAACCAAAGTGACTTAAAGAAGAACTCCGGGCAAAATATTTATTAACCCTTGCAGTGGGGCTACCCCTGCATTGCAAGAGTTAACTGCTCGTTTGGGCTAGGGAGGAAAATAAAGTTATGCTCACGTGACCCTTGGAGCTGGCTTGCACTTCGAACAATCGTTTCCGCCTCACTCCCCCTCCACTGCAGTTTTCTAAGGTCCTATAAGTCATCACGTTCTATACACTGTGTATAGGACAGGAGGAAGCTGAGGGACATACCATAGCTGAAGCGGAGGAGGAGACAGGTGGGAGGGAGCGTTGTCACAGCTGGCTGGCTCCATGGATCGGGTGAGTATAACTTTGTTATGTTCCTCCCTAGACTAAAATGAGCGCTTAATCCTTACAGTACAGGGGTAGTCCCGCTGAAAGGGTTAATAAAAATGTCTTTAATCTTCGCTTACTTAGTTAAAGGAGCAGGAAAGCCAAACATTGTTTTGTGTTGCATCTATGGGGTAGAAAGGATGTTTGGCATGACATACAGGCTCCAGTGGCTCTGATACGACTGCATCCAAGAAAAGTCCTAACACATGATATACAGTGGTGTATTCTGGTTTGGGGCTGCCCAAGCCAAACGAAACTCGGGCACTCCCCCCACACTAAATCTGCAGGATCTTAGGGGGGCTGTGCAGGATCTGTGGTGGGCTCTGCCATAGACCCCGCAGAGCCCACCACACATCCTGCAAAGCCCTCCTGAGATCCTGCAGAGCCCACCACAGTTCCTACACAGCCCCCCTGAGACCCTGCAGTATGCAGGGTTTCAGAGGGGCTGTGCAGTAGCTGTGGCGGGGTCTATGGGGACTGTGCAGGATCTGTGAGGGGCTCTGTAGGCTCTCAGGGGGGCTGTGCAGGATCTGTGGTGGGCCCTGCCCACCATAGAGCCCCCCACAGATCCTGCAAATCCCCCCTGAGACCCTGTAGAGCCCACCACAGATCCTGCACAGCCCCCTAAGATCCTGCAGAGCCCCACACACATCCTGCACAGCCCCCCTGAGAATGTGCAGGATCTGTGGTGGGCCCTGCCCACCATAGAGCCCCCCACAGATCCTGCAAATCCCCCCTGAGACCCTGTAGAGCCCACCACAGATCCTGCACAGCCCCCTAAGATCCTGCAGAGCCCCACACACATCCTGCACAGCCCCCCTGAGACCCTGCAGACTGCAGGCTCTCAGGGGGGCTGTGCAGGATGTCTGGTGGGCTCTGCCCACCATAGACCCAACAGAGCCAACCACAGATCCTGCACAGCCCACCCAAGACTCTCAGGCGGGCTGTCCAGAATCCATGTTGTGCTCTCCAGGGTCCTTTTAGCAGTAGTGTGATCCTCTTACCTGCTGCTTGGTCCCTGGCCTCCTCCACCACTGGACTGGTGCTGCAGGATCCGCCTCCTCTGCTGCTTCCGTCTCCTCCACCGCCACCTCCTCTGCCTCCTATCACCTACTTGCCGACTCCTCTGCGTCTTCCGATTCCGCTGCCGCCTCCTCCGCCCGGCTGTCTAACTTTTTTTGGGGGTGCCCGCCCCCCCTGAAAGCTGCTGCCCAAGGCAAACACCTTGTTTGCCTCGTGGCAGATACGCCCCTGATGAGATACCATTTCATTTTTTGGGACACACATGAGTAGGGGTATTTTATATTGCAGTGTAGACATTGTGTATTGTATGCCCACTATGAAAAACAGCGCACTGTCAAACCCATGATGTTACCTAAACAGTGTTGCAGTGTGAAATGGCACAAGAATAAAAAACGTCATCCTTGTTAATTGAAAACATTGTAATGAGCTGCTGGCTTCCTCTGCAAACATCACATCTAGAAAGCAAGTGGCATCAGGTAATTATTAATTCATGCAATGCCGTGTTCTGGTCTTCCTGAAGTTAATGATGTCAATAAAGAAACTGGCAAATCTAGTTACAGTCAATATTCTACGTCACTAGATCCTGGCAACCGGGTAACTAATACTGCATTAGGAGAATCATAGGCATACGCTATGTTCTTTGTTCAATCATACATGTAAGATATAAATAGACTGTTTCTGAATGTGATACCAGGAATTTCTGACAATATCTGGGCTCACTCAATAATGGAAAGAGGAAAGTGCAGTAACCCATTAGAAGCCATTAGAAACCAGATTATGCTGATCTTACTACAACAGGGGTGGGCAAACTCCGGCCCTTCAGCTGTAGTGGAACTACAAATCCCATGAGGCATTGCAAGATTCTCACAGCCACAGGCATGACTCTCAGAAACAGACGCCTCATTGGATTTGTAGTTTCACCACAGCTGGAGGGCCGGAGTCTGCCCACCCGTGTGCTACAGTAATCTGAACTCTAATTTGCTGATATGAGATTCTTGCACAGTTCAAAAAATATAACTCTGCAATCAAATCAAATCTATTTTTCAATCAAGTTCCACTGGCACTCCAGATAAAACGTTTTAAGCTCCATTTACACATAGCGTTTGCTTTCTGACTCTACTTAAAACCCTGTTTTCACTGCTGTCTGTGTCTCCCCTTGAGAGATGTGCTGATATGGTAACACATCTTTAGGGGTCTTTTTATAAACCATTCACCCTGCAAATCCTGTGAATGTTCATTTTGTGCAAATAGAGGCAAAACCAAATACCATTTAAGTATATTTTCTTTTTAGATTAAATGCAACTGTTTGGTAAATACGGCATTATGGCCGCTAGATGGAGCTGAAGAGATTAGGAAAATAGTTTTTATTTCCCATGCTCCTCAGCACCATCTAGCGGCCATAATGCTGTAATATATTGCACCTGAAAAAAAATATACTAAGAACTTTCATTTTTGCCTCTATTCACAGAGAATGAACGTTCACAGAAATTTGGAGGGTGAATGCCTCTACAAATTGTTTATGAACAGATCCCTGAGGGCCAGTTCACACCAACTGCAGTGTGTTCCAGAGCAGTAGCTGCTGAAATGCACAGCAATCGCACACTAAACTCCCCCTTGGTTCTGGGGCAGGAGCGGGCATGGCAGTGCATTGAAGTCAATGGCACCCCAGCCATGCCCCCACCGCCTGCAGTGCAATTGGACGCTTGGCAAAACTTTGCCTGGGTTCCGGTCCAGTTCGAATGCAAAAAAATAGAGCATGCAGCATTTTTTTGCATTTGAACTGGACCAGAACGCAGGCAATGTTTTGACAAGTGTCCGATCGCACTGTGGGCGAGGGGCGTTGCTGCGGTGCCATTGACTTCAATGCACCACCACTCCCGCCCCCGAAACGAAGGGGGGAGTTTAGTGTGCGATTGCTGTGCGTTCCAGCAGCTACCGCTCTGGAACACACCGCAATTGGTGTGCAAGTGAAAGCGGCAAAAACTGCAGTAAAAACCCAAAATTTGTTCCAACACTTGCCTACCCTATCCAAAACAAAAATGTACTTTTAGCTCTGCTTTAGCGTTATTAATTGAATTTTATTGTATTAAACCTGTATTTCTTTTTTTATTTAAGCAAGTTCCTTACTCTCAGGAACTTTGGCTATTCATAAAGGTAATACCTTTACAAACCAAAATTCAGATTTACCTACTGTATTGGGCTAGTGTTAAACCTTGTGAGCAGGGCTGTCCCTATAATGAGGCAGCCTGAAGTGGTGACCTCAAGGCGGCATCTCATTGGGGGGACATCAGGGTTGGCAGCACCAGAGGGGTGACTACAGCATCCCAGGTTGCCAGGAGCTCCTAGCAATCTGTGACACTCTGTCCGGCTTCCCACCCAGCTCCCTGGCGGCATCGGTTCAAGCTAGCAATCTGTGACACTGTCTGGCTTCCCACCCAGCTCCCTGACGTCATCGGTTCAAGCTAGCAATCTGTGACACTCTGTCCGGCTTCCCACCCAGCTCCCTGACGTCATCGGTTCAAGCTAACAGTCTGTGACACTCTGTCCGGCTTCCCACCCAGCTCCCTGACGTCATCGGTTCAAGCTAACAGTCTGTGACACTCTGTCCGGCTTCCCACCCAGCTCCCTGACGTCATCGGTTCAAGCTAACAGTCTGTGACACTCTGTCCGGCTTCCCACCCAGCTCCCTGACGTCATCGGTTCAAGCTAACAGTCTGTGACACTCTGTCCGGCTTCCCACCCAGCTCCCTGACGTCATCGGTTCAAGCTAACAGTCTGTGACACTCTGTCCGGCTTCCCACCCAGCTCCCTGACGTCATCGGTTCAAGCTAACAGTCTGTGACACTCTGTCCGGCTTCCCACCCAGCTCCCTGACGTCATCGGTTCAAGCTAACAGTCTGTGACACTCTGTCCGGCTTCCCACCCAGCTCCCTGACGTCATCGGTTCAAGCTAACAGTCTGTGACACTCTGTCCGGCTTCCCACCCAGCTCCCTGACGTCATCGGTTCAAGCTAACAGTCTGTGACACTCTGTCCGGCTTCCCACCCAGCTCCCTGACGTCATCGGTTCAAGCTAACAGTCTGTGACACTCTGTCCGGCTTCCCACCCAGCTCCCTGACGTCATCGGTTCAAGCTAACAGTCTGTGACACTCTGTCCGGCTTCCCACCCAGCTCCCTGACGTCATCGGTTCAAGCTAACAGTCTGTGACACTCTGTCCGGCTTCCCACCCAGCTCCCTGACGTCATCGGTTCAAGCTAACAGTCTGTGACACTCTGTCCGGCTTCCCACCCAGCTCCCTGACGTCATCGGTTCAAGCTAACAGTCTGTGACACTCTGTCCGGCTTCCCACCCAGCTCCCTGACGTCATCGGTTCAAGCTAACAGTCTGTGACACTCTGTCCGGCTTCCCACCCAGCTCCCTGACGTCATCGGTTCAAGCTAACAGTCTGTGACACTCTGTCCGGCTTCCCACCCAGCTCCCTGACGTCATCGGTTCAAGCTAACAGTCTGTGACACTCTGTCCGGCTTCCCACCCAGCTCCCTGACGTCATCGGTTCAAGCTAACAGTCTGTGACACTCTGTCCGGCTTCCCACCCAGCTCCCTGACGTCATCGGTTCAAGCTAACAGTCTGTGACACTCTGTCCGGCTTCCCACCCAGCTCCCTGACGTCATCGGTTCAAGCTAACAGTCTGTGACACTCTGTCCGGCTTCCCACCCAGCTCCCTGACGTCATCGGTTCAAGCTAACAGTCTGTGACACTCTGTCCGGCTTCCCACCCTGCTCCCTGACGGCATCGGTTCAAGCTAGCAATCTGTGACACTCTGTCAGGCTGCACCTATCCCCCCCTCCGTTCTACGGCCTCAGGTACCATATAGGGTAGGGATATCCCTGCTTGTAAGTAGTCTGTGAAATCAATATTTTTGGTTATCACCTGAAAAATTGCAAAAACTATGAATAGAATATTTAGCCTAATGCAAATGATTTTGAAATACATTTCTAGATATTGTTACACTTTCAATTGCAAAATAAATTCATATTTTATTGTATAAATCTCATGCATGCATTCCTGCAATTATACCTGTAATGTATATTTGATATCATTTGGTTAATTACAGAAACAAATTCTAGACTTTTACTGGCTTCTGTTTATGGTACAGGGGCTAATACCACGTTCTTGGGACACAAAGCTGGTTCGTTTTGTGTGCAGATACAAAAGCAGTGTGATAATATTGTCTTTTTCCATTTACATTGTAGTGTGTGTTACATGTCAGTCTGAAGCTACTTCGCTCTGAAGCCTTGGCCTGTTTATCTGAGTTAGCACTTGTATAGAGAAGACGATTTAGGCTTAGGGCACACCGATTTTGTCCACACAGATCTCTGAAGATGCATATTCATTGTGACAGCACTTCAGACAAATCAAATGTCTGTATATGACCTTTAATAGACTCCTGTTCTTGTTGCCCTGTGTGGGATCAGTGACCTGGAATAAAAGATGTTGAAAGGCAAGTCAACTAATCCAGCCAGACGCTTTCTTTCGGGTAACAAGGGCAGAACAGGGAACACTACACACAGCTCACTCTGCTGACGACTGTTCCAAATGAGCGTAAAATATTGTCTAGGTCCTATTCCAAATACCTGGCAGTTCAAATGCACAAAACAGGAGAGTTCTAAAACACATGTACCAGTTCTGTAGGGTATGTAGTGTGATCAATAGGATTATGGTTGTTTCAGAGTCCTGGTCATTTGCCCAGTACTGGCATTATTTACACATCATTTAAGCCGTCATGCGGAATATTGGAGCCAACTTTATATCAGTTCTTCAGGAGCCTTAGACATTGATATCATTTGTGTAAATATTTACTGGCCAAGTAAAGCCTGCCTCACACTGTGATTTTTCTCTTGTTAACCCCCTGCGGAGCTGTTTAGCATGAATTAGGGAATCCTTCCTTGCCGGGCTATTGTATTCTGATAGTGGTGGGTGTCGCTGTCAGAATACCAGAAATCCCCTAATTCTCAGACTGGCTTCTTCGACAAAAGTATTATGATAGTGGTGGGTGTCGCTGTCAAAATACCAGAAATCCAAAAATTCTAAGACTGGCTTCATCGACAAAGTATTATGATAGTGGAGAGTGCCGCTGTCAGAATACCAGAAATGCAAATTTTCTAAGGCTGGCTTCTTCGACAAAAGTATTCTGATAGTGGTGGGGGCCGCTGTCAGAATACCAGAAATCCAAAAATTCTAAGAGAAGCTTCTTCGACAAAAGTATTCTGATAGTGGTGTGGGCCGCTGTCAGAATACCAGAAATCCAAAAATTCTAAGAGAAGCTTCTTCGACAAAAGTATACTGATAGTGGTGGGGGCCGCTGTCAGAATACCAGAAATCCAAAAATTCTAAGAGAAGCTTCTTCGACAAAAGTATACTGATAGTGGTGGGGGCCGCTGTCAGAATACCAGAAATCCAAAAATTCTAAGAGAAGCTTCTTCGACAAAAGTATACAGATAGAGGTGGGGGCCCCTGTCAGAATACCAGAAATCCAAAAATTCTAAGACTGGCTTCTTCGACAAAAGTATTATGATAGTGGGGGGTGCCGCTGTCAAAATACCAGAAATCCAAAAATTCTAAGACTGGCTTCATCGACAAAGTATTATGATAGTGGGGAGTGCCGCTGTCAGAATACCAGAAATGCAACTTTTCTAAGGCTGGCTTTTTCGACAAAAGTATTCTCATAGTGGTGGGGGCCGCTGTCAGAATACCAGAAATCCAAAAATTCTAAGAGAAGCTACTTCGACAAAAGTATACAGATAGAGATGGGGGCCCCTGTCAGAATACCAGAAATCCAAAAATTCTAAGACTGGCTTCTTCGACAAAAGTATTATGATAGTGGGGGGTGCCGCTGTCAAAATACCAGAAATCCAAAAACTCTCAGACTGCCTTCTTCAACAAAAGTTGATTGCAGAATTAACTTTTGTCAAACGGATGGGGAGCTAACAAGGCCACAAACTGTGCAAATTTCAGCCTAAATTCGAGCAGTGTATGGCCAGCTTTACTGTTTTATAAATTAAAACAGTCTGTCCACCAGTAAACGATGAGAAATAGTTGCATGTAAGAAAGTAGATTTCTAGAAGTTGGACCAGGCCTCAACTAGCTTCTATTTAGAGATCATGCTGCCATCGGAACATGTCTTTTGAATATATGTAAAAGAACAAGCAACCGGATCAGAAAGCACTTGGTTGTAGGTGAGTGATGAGATATGGAAGGCTGCTAAAGCTGCTGTAAGGGCAGAAAAAAGACATATGCATATGCAAGTACAGAAAGATACAAGATAAACTGGCAAAAAAGCACTTAGCACCTACTTTTCTTATATGTCTGAGAACAAAGTGCCTTTTCTATACTAGGACTAGAGGCGAGCAGCAGAACCAACTAGATTGGTGGTGGGGGGAGGAGTTAAGTGATATCTCCTGTTCTTGTACCCCCTAGACCTAACAAGCATTTAACTGTCGCAGTGTGGGGCCTGTGCAAGGCTTTAAAGCAAGTTTGGGAGCTACCAAAAAGCAATGTGTATCTTTTGATGTAGATGGACTGTGGTCATGTTCCTCCCTGGAAAATGTATGTACATGTGGAACATCCAATGATGATTAGTTTGATGTATTTTTTGGCTATTGTTTATACCTGTAAATCATTTATTGGGTTTACCTTTGTAGAGCAAAACCAATAAGTGGTCTCTTATCTGATATTTTAAAAAGAAAAATATCAGCTCTTTCCGGAGCTAGTGTGGTTCACTGCATCGTTAGAATGCAAATAGAAAACCACGGAAACCTTTTATGTGCGGCGTCCCTTACCATATGTCTGGTTACACTTGTGACTAAGGGTTGGGTGAAAATGGCTCTCATCAGAGTGATTATTTAGTTGAAGCAAGCACAGTTGAAGTTTTTACATTTCTAGGTGCGCAGCAAGCAGTGTTTTATCCCTTTATATTCTCATGTATATAATGTACACTAAGGACTCAGTGCAACATTTGTTCCACATATCAATAGTTCCTACTATGCCTATTCTGTGGTTAAAGATTTGAAAGGCAAATACTCCATGGCTCAGCCCAGGGACACACAGAGACTTCCTGCTCTGTTTGACATGGTTAAGGCTGCTGTATATCAGACACAATGGTGGAGACATCTTCTCTCCAGCATCAGCAGCACTCCGTCTGTTCTCCTTGAGTCAGTGCAGTGAAATTATCAAGGCTTTCCTGTTACAAGAGCAAAATAGCTTCCCGGATTCACAGCCACACACACCATCTGGGATGGGAACAGCAATTTATAAGCTCTCCAGCAAAATCAAAGTCCAGGTCAAGAAATCAAAAAGCCCAGGTAGGTGTTTTCATTAAACACTGTCAAGTTTAATTACTGCTATGCTTATAAGACTTCTGCTGCCTTTAAGATGCTAGTCACAGGAGTCAGTGCCTTTCTGCAAATACATCAAATTTATATTGTGAGCAGTTTTTAAAACCTGATTTATATCTCTTTGTTGCTGAATTTTGCTGTATGGAGCTTTGTTCTTAAGTGTTAATTATACTTCCAGAGATGCTGGTTTGTTATCGTAATAGATGAATTGACAGTCTTTGACAGCACACATGACGTCTTTCATTACATCTAATGATGAGTCTTGCTGTATGTATTTGGGCATAATGGAAAATGATCTGTTGAAGTATTTAAAAAAATAAGTTTTTTTTTTGTATAAACTGTAAATGGTTTGATGTAGGGAAGAAATATGCATAATCATCATGACAATAATACGGTATTGCGTGTATTGTCTTGTTTGTTGTATTCCATACAGTAATGCATAGATTGAAGTAAATTATGCATGAGAAACCTTACCGTGCTGTCTACTAAATGACTTGTATGATTTTATACAGAGCCCCAATGGTATGTGAATGGTTTGATACAATAACATTACTGGTGATGGATGGGTTCCCGAGGTTGCAGGCCTACTAAAGCTTTAAGAAACCAAAAGTCAACTTCTTACAAATCAAAACTGTTGTGTATGTAGTTTGCTCATTGTGAACTACAGTCCTATTAGTAAAACAAATGTGTAATATAGTTTTAGCCTGTATTTTAGCATATTGGCTTTTTACTAACATAGGGCAAAGCCAGAGGCGTAATTGGAACCTTCAGGGCCCCGGTGCAAGAAACCATGAAGGCCCCCCCAACCGCCATGGAGCCGCATGGTTAACAGGAAGGCTGCCGAGGTCCCCAGCAAGTGCGGGACCTCAGGCAGCCGCTTGTTTAAAATGTTAGTGCTGGTGTTCTGTCGAACGCTGACCCAGTATCTGCGTTTACGTACAGACGGAATTAACGAGGAAACCGGCATTTATTTACAAAGTATTCATTTGTAATTGTTAATTGTGACCGTTAATAATATAACATGCATGGCAGTGAATGATGGATGGAATATTATTAACGGTCACAAGTAACGATTAAAGACGAAATACTTTGTAAATAAATCCCTGTTTCCTCGATAATATTGGTCTGTGCGCAAGCGCAGATGCTGAGGTAAGTATCCCTACTTAAAAATATAATGCAGTGCTGGGACTTGTAGTCCTACATAGTTGGAGCTATTCTGCATTGCTGTATAATCATCATAAAGCAATGCAGAATACCACCAGCTATGCGGGACTACAAATCCCAGCAATACATTATAATAAAATTCAGCTATGCAGGGCCCGGTCGCAATTGTGACCGCTGCGACCCTGGTAGTTCCGACAGTGGGCAAAGCAATCTCAATTGGCTTGAGGTAGTTATGTCTAGTTAGTGTTGCTACCATAGGTTAATGCATGCTGGTGTATTTTATACAATATTTCTAAACAGGGCTGGCCAAACTGGGACTGTACAATTCAGCTAATTTTAGAGCAGTCATGTGGAGCAGTGTAGGTGGTGTGTCTTATACAAACAGTGTTTTTGAGTGACTTTGAATCAAGGAGAAGTAAGGGATTTTTTCCCCCCAACTTGGTTATTGTTTATCGGACATGATGTTATACTGCCTATGATTACCTCTCTCTGATCTAATCATAAGTTATCATTTAGAAACTCTGGACCTGGTTGATAAAAGTACAATAGCACTTATCAGGGGTCCTCAAACTTTCTAAGTAGGGGGCCAGTTCACTGTCCTTCAGATATTACTAGGGGCCAGACTGTGGCCAGTGGGTGTAGGAAATGCCACAAGCTCAGTAGTCAGTGGGAACAAACGATGCTCCAGGTTCAATGGTCATTGGGAACAAACGATGCTCCAGGCTCAGTGGTCATTGGGAACAAACAATGCTCCAGGCTCAGTGGTCATTAGGAACAAACGATGCTCCAGGCTCAGTGGTCATTGGGAACAAACGATGCTCCAGGCTCAGTGGTCATTGGTAACAAAAAATGCTCCAGGGTCAGTGGGATCAAACAATTCTTCAGGCTCAGTGGTCAGTGGGAGCAAACAATGCTCCAGGCTCAGTGGTCATTGGGAGCAAACAGTGTTCCAGGCTCAGTGGGAGTAAACAATGCTCCAGGGTCAGTGGGATCAAACAATTCTTCAGGCTCAGTGGCCAGTGAGAGCGAACAATGCTCCAGGATCAGTGGTCAGTGAGAGCGAACAATGCTCCAGGTTCAGTGGTCAGTGAGAGCGAACAATGCTCCAGGTTCAGTGGTCAGTGAGAGCGAACAATGCTCCAGGTTCAGTGGTCAGTGAGAGCGAACAATGCTCCAGGTTCAGTGGTCAGTGAGAGCGAACAATGCTCCAGGTTCAGTGGTCAGTGAGAGCAAACAATGCTCCAGGTTCAGTGGTCAGTGAGAGCGAACAATGCTCCAGGTTCAGTGGTCAGTGAGAGCGAACAATGCTCCAGGTTCAGTGGTCAGTGAGAGCGAACAATGCTCCAGGTTCAGTGGTCAGTGAGAGCGAACAAATGCTCCAGGTTCAGTGTCAGTGAGAGCGAACAATGCTCCAGGTTCAGTGGTCAGTGAGAGCGAACAATTCTCCAGGTTCAGTGGTCAGTGAGAGCGAACAATGCTCCAGGCTCAGTGGTCAGTGGGAGCAAACCAAGAAAGAACGTGAGAGGAAATACATTTCCAAATTGTCTCCAGAGGTAGAGACATCTGTCTAGGAACAGCTGTCTAAGACAGGAGTAACCAAGCTTCAGCCCTCTAGCTGTAGAGAAACTACATACTACGAGGCATTGCAAGACTTTGACAGCCACAGGCATAACTTCCAGATGCATGATGGGACTTGTAGTTTCACCTCAGCTGGAGGGCCAAAGTTTAGCTAACTCTGGTCTAAGAAGTGAATTTCCCTCACTTTAAGAGTTTTCCTCTAACTTCCTTTTGTGTCTGAGACATGAAGTGAGGAGGAAATTCACCAATGGTACACAGACAGTGAAGAGAAAACCTGGCCGGGGTTTTAACCCTTCCTTACTCTATTTAAGAGTAAAGAAAAGTTTGGGCTATAGATATACTATAAAAAAAAAAAAAGACACTGCATACATAAAAATGTGGTGGAAATATGTTTTCTCTTTTTACATTGCACACAATGGTTAATGGTACTCTATTGGCAAAAAATATCATGACATCATGCATCCAGAACATCACAAACATAAGAAAAGTTATTTTGCCTGTGGGAGCGTAAAGGGTAACGCAATGATCTCTGGTGTTAACGAGAATAATTCAATCTAAAAACTCAAAATAAAATACCAATGAACAACCTGCGGCCCATTGGATTAATTGTGTGAAATGCGATCGCCCATTGGTGGCATACCAATAGGTACTAGGAGAGCCCACTGTGGAAATATAATATGATCCCATCTTTCTCTTTGACATGATAACACAGCTCTTAATGCCTAAGCACGTGGTGTCAGCCCTGGCTACTTAATTAATGAT
>NW_017306333.1:2716947-2720928 GCF_000935625.1 Nanorana parkeri
CCCCCCCCCCCTCCATAACCCCTCCTTGTGCACAGACAGAGAGTTTTTTTAATTAGTGATTCATTTAGTAGAAATGACAGTCCTACTGTTCAGGCAATATTGGCTGTATTATAATCTGTGTTGTAAGCAAAGAAATAGGTCTGTGGAAATTGCTGGAATCGTAAGCAAACTCCATAGAAACTATTGAAGACTGATGAAAATGGAGGTCAGTTGCGTGAGAAAAGTCTGAGCTCTGTCTGTGGATATTTCAGAACAAATATTTACAGCCTGCCTGTATTATACAGCAAACAGGACAGCTATGGAAACCAATGCAGCTCTGGTGCTAGAAGAGGCCAGACATCCTCCCAGCTTCTAGCTTTTGTAGGTTTATATTTTGCAAATATTACGGAACTCTCAACTGTGCTGTCTGCACTAGAAAGGAGTGATTTACCACCCTCGAAATTAACACGCTGTGCTCCTTTTCTTTTTATAATTTTCCTATGAAATGAAGAAAAGTCGTAGGGTAACCCCTTCCCCCTCCATTCCTTAGCCTTCTGTGAACACCGGGCTGGTATTGCCATGGTTGGATGGTTCAAACTCACAGGCATCTTGCCATATTAACACTTGTTCAGATGCCAAATAGTATTAAGTTGATGCTTTAGTTTAGTAGGAAAGTCCCTGTATAATGGTCCCTCTTTTTTACAATACCAGCTTTGTGTTGAAAGACATAATGCTTTTCTGTAGTACTGTTAGGGAAATTGAATGGTATTTATGTATGTATGATATCAACCTTGATGATTAATTTCATCTGTGCTCTAGGAACTAAAATGTTCTTAATAGAGGTGCACCAAAATGGAAATTTTTAAAACCGAAACGAAAATCGAAATAAAAAAAATTGTCAGGCCGAAACCAATACCGAAAATGTTTTTATTTACATTTTTTCACATTTTAAAAATATTGTATTTTAATTTTTTTCTAAACTTTTTAATTTTGTTATATTTTTATTCATTTTTTATTAAATATTTGTATTTTTTACTTTACTTTTAGGGGCTTCGGGGAAATATTAGGGGTCTAAACAGACCCCTGATATTTCCCTTTTAAAATAGAAAAAGAGATTAAGGACACAAAGCCCTCAATCTATTTTTCTGTATCCCATGTTATAAATGAACAGGAATCCTCTATACTGAGTGCTCCTGTTCATTCATAACATGAGGACATGGTATGTTTACTATAACTAAAACTATGAATGAACAGGAGGGGGATGTAGATCACTTCCTATTCATTCATAATTGAGTATATAGTAACCATACTCTGTCCTCCATTATCTACAAACACTCAGCGATAACTGATCACTTACCGCTGTCACAGGAGGCTGAACGAGTGCTGTAGGGAGGAGAGCTCAGCCTCCTGTGAAAGCGTGGCCTGTCTCCGCCCCTACACCGCTCTGCCGGACTGTGATAGGAGGCTGAGCGGTGTGGGAGGAGACGCCGGCTGCTCACAGCGCTCTCCTCCCGCAGCTCTCGTGCGGCTGTCACAGTTTCTCTCCCCCCGCGCTGGGACACAGAGCAGCGCATTATGCCAAAAGTATAGGCAATTCGATATGTTTTGGTGGCCGATATATCGCTGCATCCCTAGTTCTTAAAGTAAAACTCTGGCCAAATCTACATAAATGAAGTATACTGTACATCTTCTATTGTCTAATGTTCCTGGTGATCACTAGACTTTCGGCTCTAAAATATTTTATGAATAATTCTGAGTCTCTCTGCTATTCCATTCACTAGTTTCTAACAATAATTTTCTTGCATTAGAATTAAGGTTATTTTGTATTGACTACAAAGCACTATAGAACTGCTCCTCCTAAATAGCCAGACCCCATCTAGGCATCACTCTCTCCAAACTGTCCTCTCTACAGTTCCCTCTTCATTTATAATTTCATCCGATATATGGTTGCGGGGTATTGAAATGTGTGTGTTTTACTGGATTTTCTTCACAGAAGTACTGTACATCCCAATTTGATAAATGTCACAGAAGAGCAGATCAAAAGCAGACTGCATGCAATGCATCTATGTGATGTTCTTTTATATAGGCTGGAAGGTCTGATTGCAGCCACCCCTTCTCTCTATGTGGTATCATTACCAGCATGAAAGAATATTAGGCTGTCAACCCAGATATTAACAAGTATGGAAAACTGTCACTTTTGAAATAAATGGGCACTAATGACTGAAAAACCCATCCCTGGCGTTATCACGCCTTAGCAATCTCCTGAGTTTGCTTTTATATTGTCCTACTTAATGCATTAACTATTAAAAGCAGTTTGATAATACCTTCATGTTGTTTGCATTCTTCACTTTATTTTTTATATTTGTACTGATAATCAATTATTCGGGAATACCAAAAACTGGACTTGAACATGACATATTAATATTTATTACACCGAAAGATTATACTCAAGGGATGTTTATTCTCTTTCAGATTGTAAATACACATGCCACTCTCAGTGCCAAGGCCAGGTACAACTGAACTGTGAACCGAATGGCAAATTAATGGAATGCTCACCTGCGTACGAAACATTGGACCACTCCAACAACAATGATAAGGTACAATATATCATGTTTGTCTCATGACTCTTTTATGTTTATAAATATGTAACTTATTGGTTGCTTACTGCGTGTCTTAGACTCCGTTCCATTACACATAAAAAATAATACATTTAAATCTATACTGTTCACACTTGTGCGACGCCCGTGTTGTACAAAAAGTGCGATATTCTGGGCAGATTACGCGCATTCCGGTTATAGTAATAGCAGATACCGCGCGTATGTTAAAATCTGTGCGTTTTCCTGCACGGAAAATGCAAACGCCACGTGTGAATGGAGCCTTGGAGGAAATGTCCATTCTGCAGAATGTTTATTTGCATACTATAGTTAGTCTAAGACATTAAGACACTTGTCTATCTGTACCAAGTCCTGATGGAGAAATACCAGGCATATAGGTTTATTTTACAACACAATTCAAGTAGCAAAGTGCAAAGTACCAACATCAATCAATGAAAAGGGAGGCATATTATTGTTGTTTTTTTTTTTATTATGTTCAGGACTAAAAATATATTTTTTACTTATATTTTTCTTTGAGGTAGGTAAGAAATATTGCAGCTATATTTACCATTTGCAGACAGCAGGTGGTACACTGGGGCTTTTCATCAAGCTAACTTTTCTGCTATGCTGTGATAGGATCTTGCAATTTGATTGCCTATGTATCGGGTTTAGTCACAACACCCATACAGTTTGATGATGATGGGTTTTATTGTTTAAAAAAAAAAAAAAAATGCATAACCCCCTCCCTTCCCGGCCTCTTTCCTGAATGACACCAAACCAACACATTAGATGTCCAAGCTGATATACTGATAACTAGGGGGCTACCAGATGTAACCCCCTGAATCCTGATACTAGCCTAGATGTCCTTCAGCACTAATTAGTTGCTTCAAGACAAAGGGAATTGTAGCCCCAATTGGGAACGCTTAACACACTGGCTTGATGCTAACAGAAAATTGGATTATTCTCACCATCAATGCCTAAGAGGTGGGAATTGGTGGGGTTATGGGCTTGTTATTATCTTTCCTTTTGCATGATTAAAACATTTCAGAAATGCACACTCTTTAGATATTAAAATGATGATACACTTGTTGTTCTAGTAATGAAAACAAGTAAAGTCTGCAATTCCCCTAAAGTAGAAAACAAAAAGCAAAGTATGCCTTACACTAAAACACCTACTTAGAAGAGAACTATGGGGGAAGTGTTTTCCCCCGTAGTTCTCTTTAGCGTCACGGGAGGACATATGCTAACCTCCTCCCGTGACCCAAAGCTCAGTATATAACGATCCATTGCCCACGATACACTGAGAGCTCCGCAGTCGCGACTGGTCTCGACAAAACTATCTGTTCCACCCAGCTGGATGAGTGACAGCTGGCTCTGCCTATCTAGATAGAATCAGAGCCAGCTGTGC
>NW_017306333.1:2721902-2767963 GCF_000935625.1 Nanorana parkeri
GTCCTCAGGGGATGCAGGGGAAAAGCCATGCACATCCCCCCCCCCCCCCCCCTCCCCCATTCATTCTTCCACTCAGTGCTGGAGGATCGGAGAGGGGAGAATCCCTGCGGGGAGTGAGGACTGACAATCACCGTGCTCTGCAGGGAGACGATCGGGAAGTGATGGAATCGGTGCATGTTTCTGCTCACTTCCCACTCACCTCATAGTTCTCCTTTTAAAGCAGAACTAAATCTTCCTATCTTTTTGCAGCTGAAGATGGCACCATCTTAGCCTCTATTAAGATCTGTATTCGCCATCATTCTACACAGCATTGACCAGCAATGACGGTAGCCATTTTGAGGGCTTGAAAGTTCACGTGAGAGCTGACATAAAACACATTGGCAACTGTGACAGTAATCACCAGAGGCATGCCTCGAATGTAGCATGCACTGAATATGCACTTGTAGGCAGAATGTAAATGAAAACACTGCAGAAATCAACATTCCTAACTTGAGCTTTCTGTTAGCAAATGGCTATTTCAGTGTAATAATAAATTCATATTGTAATACTTTTCTGCTTTTTAAAATTTTATTGGGAATATACAGTGTGTGTGTGTGTGTATATATATATATATATATATATATATATATATATATATATATATATATATATATATATATATATATATATATATATATATATATATATATATATATATATACACACACACAAAATTGTATCTTTTATAGTAAATCAGCATTGTAGAACTAAAATGAAATTCCTATATTGTGGTTCAGGAGCCATTCCTAATAGCTTGGAGGAGAATAGGAGCAATGCATCATCTTGTGCTTGGTAATTCTTACTTGAAAGCGATCAATAGATACAAAAATAAACAGGTAATTGCTTTAAGGGCATGGTAGATTCTACATATAAGTTTCCATTAGACGGGAACCTCTTCCGTTTTAGTACGCTAAGATGGCTAATGAAAATCATCATAGTAACTGAGGAAGAAAATAAAATTGTCACATTGTTTGTGCAAACTGAATTCATGCTGTGATTTGTAATAAAGATGTCCCTGTATCTGAATGAAATATGGGATGCCATTGTTATATTTCTATTTTCTTTCTGTGTTTCAATAAGGGTACTTTGTATAATTAAAAGAACTCTGTCATAAGTGTTGCTACTTGCCTGATAAGCAGCTTTAGAGAAAAAGTTCATTTTTAGTAAAACTGCATTAGTCCATCATCTCAGCCCTCCTAACCTAAAGTAACATAGAAATCCCCCCACCCAGCTGCTTACTTCTCTCAACATGGCAGCCATCTTCTGCTGCAGATTGGCCATATCTGGTGGTTGTAAGGAAGCAGCTGGATCAGGGGTTTCTACATCATTTTGGTTTATAGGGCTAGAGTGAGTGGACTAGTGCATTTTACTAAACATGTACTTGCACTTTAAATGGAAAGTATTGTATGTTTTTTTGGGGTGGGGCACATATTTTGAACTATAATTACAGGGGGGAATTTATCACACAACATGGCAACCAATAAGCTTCTATTTTTTCAAAGCTTAACTGAACAAACTGAAGAGAGAAGCCTGTTGGTTACTATGGGCAACTGCTCCAAATTCTGTCTGCTCCAGTTTTGATTCATTCCCCCCAACTGTGTTTTTAGCTATGGCCAATAAAACAAATTACATATATGATGCAGTCCGTCACTAGCGTTAACACAGTAATGTTAAAGGAGAACTACGAGGTGAGTGAAAATCACTTAACCTCATAGTTCAAGCCGACTTGTGACAATTAAACTGTCACATGTCGGCTCAATAGATCAGGAAGTGAGCGAACACATACCGTCGCTCGTTCACTTCTTGATCATCTACCTGCAGGGATTCCCCCCCCCTCCCCGCTCCAATCCTCCAGCGCTGACTGGAGGAACGGACGGGGGAGGGGGCGGGTACAGCTGGCTCTGCCTCTAGATAGGCATAGCCCGCTGTCAGTCACGCAGCTGGGCGGATCTTTACTCTATTGTCAGGATACGTCCTGGCTGCAGCAGTCTCGGTATACCGCGAGCTGTAGCTCGCGATATACTGAGCTTTGGGTCATGGGAGGACGCTAGAATATGTCCTCCCGTGACCCTTAAGAGAACTATAGGGAAAAACACTGACCCCATACTTCTTTTGTAACAAAGCTATATTATGTGTTGATCCTGCCGCTAGATTTTTCACTTTCTATAAAAGGACAACAACACTGTTTGTTCTACAGTGAAATCACACAGCCCTGTAGTTTTAGGCCTTGTTCACACTAATTGCTGCTCATGTTTCTGCACACGCAGTGCAGTGGGTTTTGCCGCGTTTTTGATGCGTTACAGGCCGTTTTTGGTAAAAAAGTTTAGCATGGGCTTTCAGTGCATTCCAGGCGTTTGCATGCGTTTTTGATGCGTTTGCATGCGTTTCAGAGCAGGTAAAATAGGGCCTGCTGCAGGTTTTTTTACCTACTCTGGACCTGCACGCTGCGATGTGAACTGGAGCTTAAAATACCATTGGAATACATTGGACGCAGTTTTGCTCCGGTCTGTAACTGCTCTGCTCTGCTCCTGGAACACGCTTGGTGTGAACAAGGCCTAAGATGTACATGTACAGTAGTTTTAGATGAACTTTAAAGGTGTGGAAAATCAAACATATTAAAAACAACACAAATACACTAGGCACCATTAGTAAACCCATAGTCCTACTTTCAGTTAGAAAAATTAAGGTAATAACTTTTTTATGGTGTATTATGTGGTAGTCATGTGACTACTCGGTCTCACTACTCTCCCACAGCTCTGTGGGCTGGAGATGGAGACTGCAAAAGACACTCGCCACCTTCTGTTGACATCACAAATCCAAGTCTTCTATCCCAAGGGAATCTCCACACGTCTTCTCGGACTGTAGGCAGGGATACGGAAATGATTGACATTGCTTGCCAATCTCTGCTAGAAGTTGCTGTCACTCACACTGTGGGGGGCTGGATGGGGGCATGACAGCTGTATTCTGGCTTCAGGATTAAAGGCACGCCATACCGCAACAAGTTGTCCTGTATCTCCCATTTCATCAGAAGAGAAGAAACTGACCATGCCAGGATGTATCTTCTTCCATCCTGAGGTGTTGTTTCCTGAGAGGACTGGCAGGATTACCAGGAATTTTATGACTGTAGCAAATCCTAGAGAAAACTTATCTTGGTCCTAGCTTATCATACTTTTGGGAGGCATGGGTGACATCACTGTGGCACCTGGCAAAGTTGGGAGCTCAAAATCCTGCACAAAGCCTTCCTACAATTGGCTGGAGGGCAATTCACACTATGTGAAAAAGTAATTGTTACCTTAAAGTTAATCACAACATCCGTGGTTAATCCCTGACCTACCTCTTCCCACCGCAAGGGTGTCCAATAGGAATGTGTAGGCCAGCGATCAACCATAGGAGAAAAAGGTATTCATTACCATCTATTTAACTGACAGAATGTGTAAGTTTAACAGATCTCTGGGTACTATGATGATAAGCTGAGAATGTGAACAAAACCTATAGGTTCCTCCTCTTTGAACCTAAGACCTCTTTAGAATGTAAGGTGAGCCTTCAGGTCTACTTTAAATCAACCTAATGAAAGTGGTTACAGTCAATCCTGCCCAGTATAAACCTCAGTTATTTTGACTTTACCATCAGAGTCAAGTTTCCATTACAAAGGTCCAGCAAGCACATAGTACCACAACCAAAGGAAATTCCAGGAAAGATCAGAAAAAGAACATTGATATCTATCATTTTGAAAAATCTACACATCCTTTTCTATGGCTTTGGGGTTTCATTTAACCACAGTGAAAATCAAAGTCTCCAATTATAAAACACTTAGAGCATTACTGAAGTTCCCCAACAGTAAGAACTTCTCCAAGGGTGCAGCTGCAACATTAATCCAGGAAGTCACAGAGGATCCTAAAAAAACACCCAAACAAGTGTGGGCCTTCATTTGAAAGCCTCAAGGCTGAAACCACTGCTAACTAAAAAGGGGATAATTGCTTTTCTTGCATTTGCCAGGAAACCTTGGCATTGGTCATGTGTCCAATGCCGGAGAAATAAAGATTTGCAAGCAATATAGGAGAAATGTATGTATTATAGGGCACTTTCTAGTGCATTATGGGAGAACAAAAGACTATAACTGGTTGTGACAAACAACAAGACGTTTTCGTCATTCAATCACTTTTATGCATGACAGCTGTCAGTCACGCAGCTGGACGGATCCCGGCACAATTGTCGGGATCCGCTTCAGCTGCGGCGTCTCAGTATACCGCGAGCAGCAGCTCGCGGTATACTGCAGCGTCTCAGTATACGGCGGGCTACAGCTCGCGGTATACTGAGCCTAGGGTGCCGGGAGGACGCTAGTTTGTGTCCTCCCATTACCCTAAGGAGAACTATGGGGAAAAGCCTTAAGCCCATAGTTCTCCTTTAATTTAACATGTAAGACCTGCCTACTGGCTTGATAGACCATTTCTCACAGCATAGTATGCATCGCTGTGGTCATTTAATTTCAATTTCCATTGGATTGCACCTGTGGATTCTGGATTGGCTTAGAAAAGAAAATTATAGTTTTGGCAGTGAATGAGTATTTGTGCTTGGCCTCGGTTTCCTGTTCATTTCCAGCAATTATCTTTCTGTCAAATGTCCAGTTCATCTGACTACAAAAAGGCCATGGTGTCTGGGCAAGCTGGCTGAGGAAGATATTCAGGAGGGTTTTCATTCCAACATTTACTTGGCTCTTTAAACTGGTTTTGATCCACCGAAAACATATCTGCAGGTTCGGGACCTACATTTATCTCTGTGTCAGCAATATATGGGTCAAACTACGCACAAGTGCAACAAACCATATTATGTACGCATAGATGGGCAGACTTCTTACCAAGAATTACAAGCAACAAAACTGTAAGAATTGACAGTTTTGTGAATCATAAACAGTTGCAATGGTGTTTGTTTTTCTTTTTTTACATACAATACAGTTTTCAGGTTTTGCATCTCAGGCTAGGTTCACACCTGGGCGACCTGTGACTGCTGGCAATCGTGCACGAAACCGCGTGGCCACGGAATCACACACCACCCCCGATCCCGCTGGCGGTGCCATTATTTTAGAATGGCATCTCAGTCGCGCAGTTTCCCAATGTGATACCGCCTCTGCAATCGCACACGATCGTGGTTTAAAAAAAGTATGGTGCGCGTCGTCAAAAAAAGGTACATGTCGATCTTTTTAAGTGATTTCCACACAGATGTAACCCCATTGGGGCTGTGCAGTAACCACTGTGTGCACCCGCACACAATTGCATGGTCCCGGGACACGTGTCCCTGGATTCCCAAAGTCTGCATCAGCCCTCAGTGCTACCATTCTCCTCCAGCCTCTTTCAGCCAGTTCCTGTCTACATGCACTTGCTCCAGCTAGCTCCCATGCCTGCATCCAGACTGATAACAGTCTTTTTTTAAATGCTGGTGTAGGTGTCGTATTTTGTATATATTTTCTATTATATGCTTAGGGCTTTTACAGTATGTTTTAAGTGTTTTTTCATTTTTGTAGACAGATATATATGAAAACCTATATTAGCACTTCTTAGTTACTGTGCACAGCTAACTAGTGGGACACTTTGCTCAGTTTTGCATGTTTACCAGGATAACTTTAACTGCTTTGCTGTATAAGACCTAAATAGCTAAAACTAATAGTGAAGTTGTTCCTTAAAGGGTAAGGAAGGGTAAGAAAACTTTCAAACAGATTTTCCTTATCCTTTTGCCCAAGCCCTAAGCAGAACTCACCCATTCTCTCCTCTCAAAGCTCCATACTCACGAAGATCCTGCCACCAAGGACGGTGGCAGTGTTTACATCCCTCTGCCAGCTTCTTTATATCGATGTTTCAATGAGCACAGTAAAATCACATAGACTTCTATGCGTCCAGGAGACCAATAGAGGTGTGTGTGTTTGGGGCAGGAAATGCTTGCTACTTACAAGTGCTTTAATGTGAATGACTGGCTTTGCATGTAGTCAGTATGACTATGTTTTTGATTTATACACTTATACATGTTATATTCTGGTAATATGTGCCTTTTACATTGCTCTGGTATTTTACCCCTGACAACAACTAATCTTCTTATTAGAGGGGGGGGGGGGGTCTGCAATCTGACCATGTATACCCTAAATATGGGTGTGACATGAAACATGGTCAGAAATGTGAACAGTAATGCAAACAAGGACTTCTGCCCTTAATTTGACTTTCCTGACACACATTACTGTTACTAGTCAGTAGCTCAGAATGTTTTAAAGCACACTGTGTCTAAGCATAGCAACCAGATAAGTAGTGTTTTTTAAAGGCAATCAGAAATGGCTGATCCCTTGTTGCATATGTTTAATAGTGTGTGTGACAGTTGGTGGTGCTTTTGCTATTATACAGTCTAACAGCTAAACATGCCCAACCTTTTTTACCACTAGTTTGCATAGATATTCATGACCAAATCACAGAGGTATTTTCCTGCAACACCTACAAGACCAGTACAAATCTTATTAGCATAGAGCAGCACAGCAGAAGTGCCGAGGATTAGTGAGGTGTAAGGAGATTTACGAACAGCTTGCCTTTAAAGTCTCAGCACTTCTTAGAAGTAAAATCTAATGTAGAGGTGTTTTATCGAGATTATCAATTAAATAAGATTAATTAATACACAAGATGTTAACCTGACATCATAGAATGAAAACAATGTATACAATGTCTGTTTCATAGAACTAGGTTTTACCAAATGTAAAATAGCTTATGTTTTGTTCCTCTAATTCTTTCTTCTAATGATTTTATAATGAAATATGCTTGCGTGAACATAATATATGACATTGTTTTACTCACATGTAATTGTTTCAAGTACAAGAGAAAACGTGACCACATTGAAAATGGCCAGGTCCTTAAAGCAGGTCTTTACTCCCTTTCACTAAAAATCATATGATATGAACAGGCCCGGATTCCCCACAAAGCCACCGAGGCCCGGCCCTGGGGACGGCAGGGCGCAGAGGGGCAGCAGCGGTGTCCTTGAGGGGAAGTTGCGGGCGCCGGGCAGTAAGTTGCCCTCTCTACATTTAGTCCTGCTTTGCACAAGCGTATTGCGGAACTTGGCCTTGGGGCGGCAGAGAGTAAATCCGGCCCTGGATATGAAACCATCTTACATTCATTTGTTAAACATTTTTTGTTCTAACTTACATTTACTGTTTTTCTAAATTCTGGTTGAGTGAGGCATTGGTGACGTAGCCCTGGCCTAACAGATGCATACTGGGAAGGTTTCATTTCCAGTGCCGTCCCCTGAAATCTCATCTGTAAATTGCAAAATCTCACAAGATCTCTGGGGGAAAGGCATTTTCCCCCTAAAATGATATGCACTTCACATGCATATCATATCACATGCTCCAGGAGGCAGACCCAAAGTTCCAGGAAATAAAAGAATAAGACTCACTGTGTACGTGAAACGTGTCAGAGGTCTCAATTCATCTCTTGTGTTATGCTTTTATGAAAGAATACAGAAAGAGTTTGGACCTAGCTAATGTGTGGTCATCCAATTTTCCTGTATGGATGTATTCACGTTCCCTTAGTGAAAATGGCCACCATGAGAAGAAAGAAAAACAAGAAAGCAAAACAAAAATAAGGTATGTAAAGAATGAAAGCCTGCAAATATATTTAGGTATCTGTTTGCAGAATACCATTACTAAACATTTCTAAAGGTGCATTTGTTGTAATTTTTAAGGTAACTGTGAAGTTTCTCTGAAGTTCTAAGAATAGAATAGCATGGACTTTACAAAGTAATTCAACACAGTATCCCATAAAGGTTAATTTACAAACTAAGGTCTAATGGCATTAAAGAAACTTTATGCACATGCCTAGCAAACTGGTTGCAGGGATGTAGCCAGGGGTGGGGGAAGAGTAAACGGCTCGTTCTCTAATTGGTCCAAAGTAGAGAGTGGTGGGTTCAGTCCTAGGGCCAATTCTGTTTATCCTGTTCATAAATGATATAGAGTTCTGTATAAATAGCTCACTGTAGTAAATTCATAAGTTTGCTACAAGATATAGAATCAATGCAGCTGGACCTTGAAAGAAATTGGAGAATGGTCTGCAGTGTGGCAGATGAGTTTTAGTCAAGAAAAATTTAAAGTTATGCACTTGGGAGTAAAGAGCAAGCATGTCCATTACACTTTGGAAAGGGTTTCTTTTGGGAAATCGAAAATGGAGAAAGATTTAGGGGTACTTATAGACCAAAGATTCATCAATAGCATGTAATGTCAAGCTGCAGCTAACAAAGCAAATAAAATACTAACTTTTATTAAAAGCGGGTTGTATACAAGGGATAGAAATATAATTCTTCCACTTTATAAAACACTGGTTTGGTTGCATCTTGAGTATGTGGTACAGTTTTGGTCACCAAGCTTTAGTAGTCCAAGAGCTGAAGAAAGTCCAGGGAAGGGCAACTAAATTAGAAGGGGAATGGAGGGCCTGAGCTACCAAGAACAACTACAAAAATTAAATATGTCCTTCTTAGAGAAGAGATGCTGGAGAGGTGACATGACTGCAACCTACAAATTAATCAATGGAGACTGCAGTATTGGGGATGCACTTCTTACACCAAGAATTTGAGGAAGACACAAGGGCACAACATGAAATTGGAGAGGGCGCGGTATAATCTTAAACTGCAAATGTTTTTTTTTACTGTAAGAGCGGTAAAAATGTGGAATTCACTGTTGCAGATAGCGGTATCAGCAGAAAACATTAACAGCTTCAAAAAACACTTGGATGAGTTCCTCAGTTCACAGAATATACAGGGTTATGGGAATTGCTTGTACTCACACATACTCACACACACACTATACGGGTTGAACCTGATTGAACTGTGTCTTTATTTAACCTCACTTACTAAAAATATTAGGCTTTATGTTGATAGCATGCTTTGGGGCCTGCTTAGATGGACACATGCAACATGGTTTTAGGCGGATTCAGTATGCATTTGGGATGTTTTTTATTTCTTCCTGACCTACTGAACTCACTGTGACCTGTGACTAATTTGTAGCTGCTTTGAGATACTTTTGTTTTACCTTTGACTTATATGTAGGAAAAGCAGTTCTGATGCAGACGAATGCCAATGTACATAAGCCTATTAGAGTGATTTCCTTAGTAAAATTGAAAACATAACTTTACAGAAGTAGGAACTGTATAGAATACGATCTGATTGTAATAGCAGATGCAATGTCATCGTAGAAACTGGGGAATGCAGTATTTTGTGGAATAGAGCAGAATTATCTGATACAGTCCTAGAAGATCCTCACTCTTCAAGCACACTTTTAAGTCTTGTTATACATCTCTTGACAGAACACAGGTACTGGCCAGCTCCTACTAAGCACTCTGTGGAATGCTTGGAACAATACTTCAAGTGAAAGTTTTGCCACCCAGCAAACATATTTCATACTATTAACCACTTTTGCTTTGATATAAAAGAAAAGATTAATAATGCCTAAATATTATTCATATTTCTTTGATCTGGCGATGGAGGCATGGAGATATCAGCATATAGCATAAATGCTTAAAGCAATTCTAAAGGTGTGGTAAAACCATGTAAAGGTTGGTTGCTGCTAGATATCTGAACCCCATATGGTGCCAGATAATACCAGTTACTACTGTTACAGAGTGTCCAGAGTGTAACTGAACCCTCAGAAGCCCTGGTATAGGGGAATTGTCATTCTTTTCCCTGCATCCCACTTTTATAAGTCTGCCATGAATATAGAAGCACTTTGCCCAGCATGCATTGCCACCTTTATATAGTATGTTCCCAAAATTATTTTTTTAATAGTAAATTCACAATTTTACAATGAATATATTTGCAAGATGAAGTAGATGTGTTCATTGGTACACCTAATATTTCCTGCCCTCAGCCCCCCACTTAGTCTTACACTGTACTGTCCCTGATTCAGCGAAGAGGACATATGTTAACAGCACACCTATTGTCTTTAACCATGTAGAGGGGAATTTATCAAAACTGGAGCAGACAATTTCTGGAGCAGCTGTGCATGGCAACCAATCAGCCTCAATCTTTCATTTTCAAATCTTAACTGAACAAACTTAAGAGATAAGCTTATAGGTTGTCTTGGGCAACTGCTCCAGATTTTGTCTGCTCTGGTTTTAATAAATTCCCCTCAGTCTTTTATTAATGCATGTTTAGCATATCAGATGGAAGTGCAATGTTTCAGAACCGTAGTGGGTTTGAAGACAAAAAGTGTGCTGGCAACATGTGTTATATCTGCTTGTTGGCATTGCCTTGTTGGCATTGCCTAGATGTAATAACTAGTCGATGCCAATGGTGGCATTGACTAGTTATTACATCATCCTGTATACAAGGTTACATACCAGTTTGGAGTTAGATCGAGATTTCTTCAAAGTCCAATGAGTTATCACTAACGAGGCTGACCATTATCTTATCAAAATCTGCCTGTACATGTGCTTTGCACACTTTTTTTATTACTATCGCGAGTTAGTCCAGAGTTAGGCTAGGTTCACACCAGATGCAGTCCTGCATCGCATCGCATTGCGGCCAGCTCACTTTTTTGTGGGGCAGGAGGGGGCGTGGCAGGCCATTGAAGTGAATGGCACCGTAGCCACGCCCTCCGGCCGCAATGCAATCAGCTGCACAGGATCGCAAGGCACATTATGCCTGCAGTCCGTTCCAGTGCGATCAAAATGCTGTGAGCACTATTTTGATCGCATCAGACTGGTGTGAGCCTAGCCTTAGAGCTCTTTTAGATAGGGCTCTCACCTAGCATGCAACTAAAAAAGGTGCAGCTGCCCCATGACCCATGAGGTCGAAGAGGCTAATCAGGACTACTCTTTACCCTTATGGGCCAGCTATGTGCTCACATTGCATTCTGTATAGAATAAAGGCATATAGTATATTCTCTTCACAGCTCTCTATTTCCTTATCTGATAAAAAAAAGGTCACATTGCATTCTGTTTAGAATAAAGACATCTATATTCTCTTCATGGCTCTCTATTCCCTTATCTGATAAAGGAAAAAAATAAAAAGTAAAATTCTTGGATTGTCGGCCCCGCTGGCAGTCAAAATACCTGAACAATCTGATAGGTGTATGGCCAGCTTAAGAGGATTTCTTATCGGCATACAGAGCTGCATGCTGATGTGACCTTTAGAGATGGAGGGTTTAGGTGCAGTTTAAGTATTGAGTCTTGCCTTTAGCAAAACGTTTACCTTATAGCTGTATAGTGGAACTAGTGGCGACTTCTGCCAGCCTCTCTCTTTAAGCCCTGTATTTTGTTCTGTCTTGTATTTTGCAACTTTTTGCTGAGATCAGCACTTTGTGCATTTCTGTTAGAGGTAATCTCTTCACTGTACATGCACACTGGAATGTAGTTGGAGTGGATTGTTCTCTCCATGGAAACAGAATAATAGAGAGTGGGAGATTTATTGCACATTTTATTTTTATGTTCAAAATAAAACATGTCTCTCTGCATTGCTGCTCAACACACAGTTATTCTTTTAAATCTCACTACAGTATATTTTCCTAGACAAATGCCTGGAGGGCTTGAGGACCAACTACCCAGTGATGATGGGTGCTAAAGCACGTTAAGCGGCTTTAAAGGAGAACTATGAGGTGAGTGCTTTTCACTCATCCTCATAGTTCTAGCCGACCTGTGACAATGAGACTGTCACAGGTCGGCTCAGTAGATCGGGAAGTGAGCGAATACATACCGGCGTTCGCTCATCTCTCGATCCTGTCACATCCCTCTGCCGTGACAGGGGAGGGACTGGATTCCCCCCTTCACGCTCCGATCCTCCAGCGCTGACTGGCGGAACGGACGGGGGAGGGGCGGGTACAGCTGGCTCTGCCTCTAGATAGGCAGAGCCAGCTGTCACTCACGCAGCTGGGCGGATCCAGACATAATTGTCGGTATACTGAGCTTAGGGTGACGTGAGGACGCTAGTTTGTGTCCTCCCGTTACCCTAAGGAGAACTATGGGGAAAAGCCCTAACCCCATAGTTCTCCTTTAATAAATATAGATAATATCAAACCTTTGCTTTGTGCTTGTTCAGTGACAGACTGAATTCATATTACCAAAAGGAATCAACACAGATGAAACAGCAACAGAACTGCATTGGCACATGTGGTCCAAACTCTAACCTTGGACTTGACCACATATGCTTCCAGCTCCCTTTGGTAAATGACTTGATCCTTCCTTGTATTTAGCCCTTATCTGCATCTATGAGCAGAGACGGAGGGGCCTGAGGGTGAACTGAATCCAGCTAGGTAGCTAAAGTAGGTTTGGGAGGGTGTGGGTTTATAGAGATAAAAGGTCCTGGTAGAAGTTACTATAGCTCTGTTGTTTTCTTTAAAATTGCAGGAGCCTACTGTGCCCCTTTAGCTGAGAAGTAAGGCCGATTTATGTGGAAAAAGCAACAACAGATTTACACAGAAAATAAAACTGTCCCAAATAAAAGAAAAAAAATGTTCCACAGCAGTAGTTGACCTTGGCTGTAGCGTATACAATGATGTTGAAAACTTTGTGCCTTAAAACAATCAAGACTTTCAGATCTTTTACAAGTTTCCTTCCTTTCATTTTGGAATTTGTGTAAGAACAACACTGATGTAAGTTGTTGTTCTGCTTCACGTGCTATGTGTTATTGTATCTTGTAGCCATTTTCAGGCACTCTTCAATAAAAAATTAAAAAAAGTAAACATTTTCCTATAAAATAATACTAATAGACCATAACAATTCAGTCTTAAAAAAAGTTCACAAAGAAAACACATCAGTCTAAGGATTGTAAAAAAAAAGTGACAATTATTTTTAGCAGAATCCAAAGAGATTTGAAAATTAGTCACATGACTGAAATTCTGATTGTTAACCTGGCATTAAAGCTTTGTGAATTGAGCCTAATGTAAGTTTATGCTTTGTTTTTCTCTAGGGATGCACCGATACCAATACTAGCATCTGTATCGCTGCCGATACCCAGTATTTGGGTGAGTATTCGTACTCGCCCAAATGCTCCGATACTTGTGTCCAATACCAGAACTTCCGCTCAGAGAGAGATCTCCCTCTGACTGACAGTGCTGAGGGAGCATGGAGCCACTTCCTTTCCAATCAGGAAGCCGGGAGGTGGGTTATTACCCGCCTCCATGCTTCCTGATTGGTCAGGAAAACCAGGCTGCCTAGGAACAAGTGAAGCCGGCTTTCTAGCTAATCAGGAAGCTGGGAGGAGGGTCATGATCTGCTGCCCGACTTCCTGATAATCGGGGCACATGGCACCGGTACTCGGAAACTTAGTATCGGCGAGTACCGTAAAAAAAATATCGGTACTCGTATTCGGTATCAACAAACCGGTATCGGCGCATCTATAGTTTTTTCAAATTAAAAAATGTGTCACTTATTATATTATATTATTAGTTAATTTTGGAGGGCTATGCTGCACCAGGGACATAACTTTGTTTTGAGTTTTTGTGATTCTACGATGCAGGAGAACTGGCACTCATTTACAGCTGTAGCCAATCTTCAACGGTATGTAGAAAATTGTGGATGCACTTTTGAAGATTTTTTTCTTGGACATATGCATGGTGTTAAGGGTCAGCTAAGTCTCTGAAACTCTTTTATCTGGTATCACATCAAATAGAGCATCACACAGCAGCACTAGCTGTTACTGACCACCAAACAATATAATGATAAGGGAACCTGGTTGTATTTAGCAGGTTAAGAATGGAAGGTCAACCTTTTGTATTCAGTACAATTGAAAACACATGCTCTGTGATTGTATTTGAAGTAGCTAAGCTTGTAATGAGGTGATACACAATGTTACAAAGATGAAGGTATGTTTTGTGCATCAATCCATTATTAGTAAAAGGAAAGACCTAGGAACAGGTTTCTGTGCTGCACACCCACCATTGTGTAATGCCTCTTGTTTGAGAAACAGATCTACTTGCATTTCCGTCAGCACGGCAATAGACTATGCTCTGTAGACGTTCGATCACTATTGTAAGGTAACAGGTTAATCCAGTTTATGGTCTTAGCGATGAGGTCATTGTAACCATAGATAACCATGCTATTTACACAAAGACATTATGTGATTCAAAGAGGATGGAAAAGATACAGATGAAGCACCTGTCAAATTTTGACAGCCATGCTACAGTACATGCTGTGTCTGTGCTCCTCATTACCTATAAATGTGCCTGTAGGGTGTGGAAATATGGTCACCTATAATATTCCTCACTTACGGTATACAGGTGAAACTCGAATAATTAGAATATCGTGCAAAAGTAATTGCAGTAAGTGCTGCAAAAGGGGCCCAAACCAAGTACTGAGTACATATGCATGCTTGTACTTTTCAGAGGTCCGATATTGTTCTATGTACAATCCTTGTTTTATTGGTTGCATGTAATATTCTACTTTTTTGAGGTTGTGGATTTGGGGTTTTCATGAGCTGTAAGCCATAATCATCACAATTATGACAAATCACGGCTTGAATTATCTTGCTTTGCATGTAATGAGTCTATCTCATATATTAGTTTCACCTTTTAAGTTGCATTAGTGAAATAAATGAACTTTGCACGATATTCTAATTATTCGAGTTTCACCTGTATACCATATAGTTTTACATGATAACATTTTGTATTTCTGTTCAGCTGCTATTATGATTCACACACAGCTGCCAAGCTGTATGGCTAGGATGACACCACTCTATACATACGTCAGCTTGCAATGCCCTGTGTCATGTGCCTGCTGTATAGGGGATCATATAAAGACATTCAGTTATGCTAGCTGTATTTTACGTCTGGGTGTCATTCAACCTGGAAAAGAAGGATCAGTGAGTCTGCAGAGGGCAGAGCTGGTGGTGATGGGGTAAGTATATCAGCAGGAGCTGCTTTTTTATTTTGGAGAACTCCAGGTTTCAGAAAAATTAACCCTTGCATTGGAGCTACCTCCACACTGGAAGGGTTAACTGCTCATTTTTCTCTAGGGGCAAAAATAAAGAAGAAATACTCAACTCCCCAAAGCTCTTGAGGTCTAAATACCTAAAGACGTTATCATGTCTAATATAGGCCTATGAGATGTGAGGACCCTGAGGGACACACTACAGCCAGAGCAGAGGAGGAGAGAGGTGAGCGGGCACTGCCACAGGACTGAGGAACGGGTAAGTATATCTATATTTTCACCCCTAGAGAAAAATGAGCAGTTAACCCGTGCAGTGCAAGGGTTAATTTTTTTTAAACCTGGAAATCTTCTTTATAGAGTTGCTAAGAGATCCACTTTTAGTTTGATTGCCCAAACTGAAATTGGGCATTGACACAAACCGTACCCAAAATCTTGGCCAGTTGCCATTGCAGGACAGTAGTATTATTTTTAATGTTCAACAAGAAAAAGTGAAGAAGACATTACCCTGAAAACATTGGCATTCAATCATCTTTATACTTTATATTAGGGATGCACCGAAATTTCGGCCACCAAAACATAATGCCCAAAATGCCATCTTTTGGCTGAAATTGTGGTGCCTGGTTTCTTTCTTCCCAGCTGGGCGCTGCTCTATGTCCCCTCTGACACAGCGCAGCATCCAGCAGGGAGGAGAAAAAATGTCAGAGGAGGCCGAGCGGTGTGGGGGAGGAGTTAGCTGTCAAAATAGACGAAGCTCTCCTCCTGCACCAGCCTGCTTGGCCTCCTCTGACAAATCAGGATGGAGAGCAGTGTGGTGGCAGAGACCACTGTCAGCTGTCATAGGAGGCTAAGCCAGTGGTGTGGGGAAGGAGTCAGCTGTCAAAATAGACCGAGCTCTCCTGTACCGCTGGCTCAGCCACCTGTGACAGCCGATCCAGGATGGAAAGCGGGTAGACATTAAGCAATCAGCGGAACGCTGACTGCTTGTAAATAATTGAGGACATAGTGGGGGGAATTGATCAAAACTGGAGCAGACCGAATCTGGAGCAGTTGCCCATGGCATCCAATCAGCTTCTCTCTTCAGTTTATTCAGTTAAGATTTGAAAATGAAAGAGAGAAGCTGAGAGAAGGTTGCCATGCACAGTTGCTCCAGATTTTGTCTGCTCCACTTATGATAAATTCCACTCTGTATGTTTACCGTGTCCCTATTTATGAATAAGTGGGAAGTGCTCAACATTACTTCCTCTTCATTCAAGATTGTGGATATAGTAAAAATACTATCTCCACAGGTTATGAATGAACAGGAACACTCAGTATAGAGGATTCCTGTTCATCCATAAGGCTCGGTTCACACCTGGGCGTTCATAATATGCGCATTTGACACGTGTTTTTACCGCGATTTGCTATCTGGCTGTATCCTAATGGATACGCGCGGAAATACGCCCCAAAAGAAGCTCCTGTACTAGTTCGGGCGTAGGGCGTTTTTCAGCGCTACGCCCAGATGGGAACCATGCCCATAGGAAATGATGGGATTTCACTGCTTGAGCGTTTTTCAGCGCTTCGATCAGCACTGAAAAACGCCCAGGTGTCAACTCAGCCTAACAGGGCCTGCTGCAGAAAAGGAGATTGAGGGAAATGTTCTATTTTAAAAGATAAATATCAGGGGTTTGTTTAGACCCCTGATATTTCCCAGAGCCCCTGACAGTGACAGAGTAAAAAAATATGTATATTTATTTAAAAAATTAATAAAATATAAAAAAAAATTAAGTTTAGAAAAAAATGTTTTTAATATATTTAAAACAAAATGAAAAAGGTTAGAAAAAAATATTTTCTGTTCGGACTGACTTTTTAAATTTATATTTGTTTTCGGTTTCGAAATTTCATTTCAGGGCACCTCTACTTTATATGCATTGATTGGTGGATTTATGTAGAGCCAACTATGTTCCAGTTGTACAAGTTAACCAAATCATGCAGGTTCTGCTTTTATCTTACTACATATTACGGAGTGTTGATCTCAATGCAAAGTTATTGCCATGACTATTTGGTTGGAGGAAAGGGTGGTGACAGAAACATATCTCAATGAATGTTTGGAATCTGACCTCAAGGCAACGAGAAAGGAACTGCCCTAATGACTAAGGATGATAATGAGAAAACTGGATAATGACAATCCCATATTCATTACCCTCATTAGAGCTTACAAAAGAAAAGCAAGCATTTCCGATGTAAGTTTCATGTACCGTATATACTCGAGTATAAGCCGTCCCGAATATAAGCCGAGGGTGGGAAATGAGGAAGCTACTGGTAGATAGATACCAATAAAATTACATTAATATTTATTTAAAAGAAAAATAACCTAGCTCTGTAAGTGGAAAAGGGGGTACAGGGCTACATATCATGTACTACGGATCATTTAACCCATTCATGTTAGCAGAGGATCATTGTAAATGTATTGTCTGCACTGTATTAGCAGTATATACTCTATGTAGAGTATATACTGCTAATACAGTGCAGACAATACATTTACAATGATCCTCTGCTAACATGAATGGGTTAAATGATCCATAGTACAGGGCTACATATCATGTACTACGGATCATTTAACCCATTCATGTTAGCAGAGGATCATTGTAAATGTATTGTCTGCACTGTATTAGCAGTATATACTCTATGTAGAGTATATACTGCTAATACAGTGCAGACAATACATTTACAATGATCCTCTGCTAACATGAATGGGTTAAATGATCCATAGTACAGGGCTACATATCATGTACTACGGATCATTTAACCCATTCATGTTAGCAGAGGATCATTGTAAATGTATTGTCTGCACTGTATTAGCAGTATATACTCTATGTAGAGTATATACTGCTAATACAGTGCAGACAATACATTTACAATTATACTAACATGAATGTATTAAATGATCTGTATGTAGCCCTGTACCCCCTTTTCCACTTACAGAGCTAGGTTATTTTTCTTTTAAATAAATATTAATGTAATTTTATTGGTATCTATCTACCAGTAGCTTCCTCATTTCCCACCCTCGGCTTATATTCGGGACGGCTTATACTCGAGTCAGCGCCAGCGCGTCATCTTACTTACCTCGCCGAGCGTCGCTGCTGCTGCGGTGTGCGGCGCTCCGAGCGGGGTCATCTGGCAGTCTCCGGGTCCTAATTTAGGTGGCCGGAGACTGCCAGATGACCCCGCTCGGAGCGCCGCACACCGAGCAGCAGTGACGCGACGCTCGGCGAGGTAAGTAAGATGACGCGCTGGCGCTGACTCGAGTATAAGCCGAGGGGGGCACGTTTCACCCAAAAAAATGGGCTGAAAATCTCGGCTTATACTCGAGTATATACGGTACTTGTCATTATAAAACTACAAAATTAAATTTAAAGCTGGATCTCAGTCAAACAGCTAAATCCATAAAAGGGAGCTGTTTTACTAGTCAAAGGATTTGTATATTTGTCTCTCTATTTTTAAGATTTACACAGATTGGCCACACAGCACAACTCTCTTACAAAGCAGACAACCTGATTTTTCTCATCTGTCATTTAAAGTGCCCATACACTGTGCGATTATCGGGAAATCCCGAGATCGTACGATAGTCGCAAAGTGTATGGAAGGCGTGCAACCGTTTTTACTGCACGGTCGCACGTCTTTTGTCTAAGGAGCATGTTTGAAAACCAGCTGAAAATCTTACGATATTTGGCTGGTTTGTGGCATGCTCGGGAGACAAATGCCGAATGGGCCGGTTCAGCATTGCGGTCATCGGAAGCCCGCCCCTCATGATTGCAAGTACGATCTGCCTGTCCAAAATTACTTTACAACCATCGCAAGACTAAGGTCTTGCGATGGTTGTAAAGTGTATGGCCACCTTAAGAAAGACTTAGGCCTGGTTCACACCTTGGCGTTTTACAGCGCAGCGCGTTCCTACACGCTGTAAAACGATCAACATGTAGGCATGGTTCCCACCTGGGCGCTTTACAGCGCGTAGGAACGCGCTGCAAAACGCTCTACGCCCAAAGAAGTACAGGAGCTTCTTTGGGGCGTTTTGCTGCGCGTTTCCATTGGTATTCCCGAGTGTGGATGAGGGTTAACAAAGCGGTAACCCCGAGCCACACTCAGGAATACAGCGTACAGGTCTTACCTTGTCCGTGATCCGCGCTGTGTCTTCGGCTGCCGACTTCCGGGTTCCGTCCCTTGCGAGCGGCAATAGAGAAAATAAAGGAAAAAACAAAAAGTGTTTAACTGATCGAAAAAACGTGCAAAAAATGAGCATAAAAAAAACGCTCAGGTGTGAACCCAGCCTTATAGGTCGTGTGTGTCCCCCAGCCTGTGGTAGAAGTCTGTCCCCCAGAAGTAGAAGTAGCAGACTGATGAGCTCATCTCTTCTCTCTTCCTATCAGCTCGTTCCTGGTTAGAACATGAGCACTTCAGCACAACTGATTAGCCTTTTTTTCTCACAGTCTGAGCTCTGCAGTTCAGGGGGAATTCCAAAAGTCGGTACATACACTGCTTGCATTTAAAAAAAATACATTTAAAGAAGTAATAATTATTACAGAGCTATAAAAATCTGTCTTTTTATATCTGCCTGCAGGTAGGCAGAGCCAGCTGTCACTCACGCAGCTGGGCGGATCCCGTCGTCTAAGTCGGGATCCGCTCCGGCTGCGGCGTCTCAGTATACCGCGAGCTGTAGCTAGGAGTTTTTGAGCAGTTCGAAAAGCACTTTTAACTTCCCAACACAAAAAATCCAATCCCACTGGGCAGTTAAAAGCACCTTTCCTCCCCAAAGACTTAATTGTAAATACCCAAAAATACCCCAAAAAACAGAAGCGTGTTGCAAATTTCATGAGCATTCTTGCGCGTTTATACGCGCTTTCTTCCATTGCCCACAATGGTTTATGAGCTGCCAATCAAAACGCGTGTCTTCATGTGCACGCGTTACAAACGCACATACAAATGTGCACAACGTGCAAATAATTGGATGCTGCTAATGCGCGTACAAACTCGCAAAACTGGTGCGTCCTAGGTGTGAACCTAGACTAACATTTTTAGCAAGTAAAGAAAATGCCATAAATTAAGTGTTCTTGTCACTTCCTATGAGATTAAGGCTGGCTTCACACCTGTGCGTACGGAATATGCGCGTTTGCCACGCATTTTGGGCGATTTGCGGTCAACGAAACGCGCAACAAACGCGCATTTACGAGGGCTATCCGGCTGTATCCTAATGGATACTCACGGAAATACGCCCCAAAGAAGCTCCTGTACTTCTTTGGGCGTAGAGCGTTTTTCAGCGCGTTCCTACGCGCTAAAATACGCCCAGGTGGGAACCGTGCCCATAGGAAATAATGGGATTTTGCTTACTGGGCGTTTTACAGTGCGTCGATCAGCGCTGTAAAACGCCCAGGTGTGAACTAGGCCTAACTGGATGAAAAAACAATGTTATCTTTCCTGTATAAACTACTAATCCAATCTCCACTCATTTAATGCAGATAAGCATAGGAAGACGTGTATGAAAGCCCTTCTGGGTGTGACCATGGCTCTCTTCATAGCGAGCTTTTGTTTTATGTCTTTGTTCTTCTCTGTCTTCACTCTCTTTCCCCCCTAGCCATGTACCCTATCAGCTTTCCCGCCCCACCCCCCCATTCAGTCGACCCTTTATGTCTTTTCTTCATCTGATTTAGGCCTGACCCTCTGACTATGATACGATGTATATGGGTATCCATGGTCATTTGAGTACCTCTTCCCGAGGATACAGCTTTGTATACATCCACCTGTGACTATTGTAATGTATGTTAACGGCTGTATAACCTCTTCTACAATCCCCTTTTGTGTCACGTGTACTATTAGCTCTATGTTAATTTTTTTCATTATATAATTTAAAAAGAAATAAATAAGATGTTAAAAGGGGCATTGTCACTATACTAAATATTAAATAAAAGGCAAAGAACTCACCTTACCTGCTACCCATGCCTCCAAATGCCACTCCATTGAGTAGAAATTAGAAAGAAAACTGACACTTCCAGGCATGTCAACCTCTTGGGTCTCCCATGTCTTTCACTGGTTCCTTCTACTGACTTCCATGTCATTATTGCATCCTGTAATGGGTGAAGGTCAGAGGGTGGAACCAGTAAGAGATATGTGGAACCCAAGAGATCGATATGCCTGGAAGTGTCGCTTTCCGTGCAGACTTCAACAAAAAAACACAGTAGAGTTGGCTTGGATTAAACTCTAGACCAGCACTTCTTCACCTTTTTTCAGTCATGGTACCCTTTTAAAAGTATGCAGAATCATAAGGCACCATAGTCTAAAATATATAAAAATGTAAGAAAAAGACGTGTATCCTGTCCAAAATCCATACCAGACCCTTATCCCATACCAGACCCTTATCCCAGACCAGACCCATATCCCAGATAAGGGTCTGGTATGGAATTTTAGGGGGGGATCTCCATGCAAGAACACAAAAAATGGAGTTTCCCCTTCATATCAGGAGCTCCGCTTCAAATCAGGAGTTCCCCCCTTCACATCAAAGCCCCCCCCTTTTCACATCAAAATCCTGCCCACACAAGAGTGCCACTTTACATCAGGAGTCCTTCTTTATATTAGGATTAGGGACCCCTTTCACATCAGAACCCCTCTCTACATATCAAGAGCCCTCATCACATCACAAGCCCTCACTTCATGTCAGAGCCCTCCTTTCATATCAGAGTCCCCCTTACACTTTCACATCAGAGTTCCCCCTCCACTTCAGGAGCCCCCCTCTTCATATGAAGAGTCCTGTTTATATCAGAAGCCCCCACTTTACATCAGAGCCCCCCTTTCATGTCAGAGTCCCCCTCACCCTTTCACATCAGAGTTTCCCTCTCATTGCAGAGTCCCCCTCACCATTTCACATCAGATTCCCCCTCACCATTTCACATCAGAGTCCCTCTTTATCAGAGTCCCCCTCACTGTTTCACATCAGAGTCCTTCTTTCATATCAGATTCCCCCTCTCCGTTTCACATCAGAGTTTCCCTTTCATATCAGAGTCCCCCTCACCGTTTCACATCAGAGTTTCCCTTTCATATCAGAGTCCCCCTCACCGTTTCACATCAGAGTTTCCCTTTCATATCAGAGTCCCCCTCACCGTTTCACATCAGAGTTTCCCTTTCATATCAGAGTCCCCCTCACCGTTTCACATCAGAATTTCCCTTTCATATCAGAGTCCCTTTCACCGTTTCACATCAGAGTTTCCCTTTCATATCAGAGTCCCCCTCACCGTTTCACATCAGAGTTTCCCTTTCATATCAGAGTCCCCCTCACCGTTTCACATCAGAGTTTCCCTTTCATATCAGAGTCCCCCTCACCCTTTCACATCAGAGTTTCCCTTTCATATCAGAGTCCCCCTCACCCTTTCACATCAGAGTTTCGATTCATATCAGAGTCCCCCTCACCATTTCACATCAGAGTCTCCCTTTCACATCAGAGTTCCCTTCACCCTTTAATCATTAGGCGACCCCTCTTCATATTAAGAGCCGTCTTTACATCGGAAGCCCCCACTTCACATCAGGGTCCCCCTCACTGTTTCACATCAGAGTTCCCCTTTCACATTGGAATTCCCCGTTCACATCAGGAGCCCTCTTTGCATTAGAAGCCTGCCTTCATCCAAAGAAAGGCACGCCGCTGTGTGAAAATGTTGGGGTAGGCAGAAGGCACCCCAGGGTGCCATGGGACCCTGGCTGAGAAAGGCTGGTCTGTATTATGGTTACTGGGTAAGTTGAATAAAGTTAGTTGTTTAGAATTGGCCACATGGGTGGTTTGGGGACAGATATAATGGTAGCTATTTAGGTTATGGAAATAGAGTAGGACTCTGTGATACCAATGGAAAGCAATTAGACCTTTTACGTAGTATATAGACTGATGTTTTTCCTAAAAAGTGAATCACAGTCCTGTACACATACCGAGGTATGCAGTGGTTGCATAATGTAAATGAGGTCATTGAGACCAAGAACTGACTTGAAGACAGAGTTCTTGCCAAGGTATGCAGAAACTTGCCATTGCCTGTAAACGTGTATTTGTTTTATAAATGTATAACACTGGAATAAATAGAACACATAACTCTTGTATAATACTTGGAGCGCTATACGTACTGTTTTCCCCACAATGTGGGTCAGCGTAGAAAAATTGCACTTACTGTCCTCCATCAAGCTTGTTTCTAGATTTAACCGTGTATACCCTGAACTGAAACCCAAACTTTTTTTTAAAAAAAGGGAGTGTTGTAACCTCTGTCAGCTTTTAATTGCCATCAGTGTCCCATTGGTGAGCCTTCCCTTCACTTCCTGTCTGATAGCCACAACAGGAAGTAAAAGGAAATCCCTGGTGGTGAGCAGGGAGAGTCACCCTTTCTATTTGTCCTTCCGCCACTGAAAGTGAAAGAAGATCCCAAATTTGGGATGTCCTCACAACAGGAATAGAAGGGAAATCTTCCAGTGAGAACACTAGTTCTGGTGACACTGCGGACCACTAGAGAAAATAAATAAATGGTGCAAATTCGGTGACATGCAGTCTATGTTTTTTTCCCTGTGCGTTCCTGCGTGTTCTCACGGGTGGGGAAAAACCGCATATGATTGGCCACGTTTGGGGTGCCATAACCTAGTAACACAAGTGCATTCCTCGTTTGCGCACGTACCGTGAATGTGTGCTGAAGCATGCACGTTTGACGTGCGTCCATGATACGCCTTGGTGTGAATGGGACCTAATGGGGGCACAGCCAGCAATAAAAGCATGATAGGTGTTGTAATTCCTCTCCAGTCTATACAAATCTAAAAAGCTTTGGCTTCAGTTGCATGGTAAATTAAATCTTCCAGTTTGTGTACTGGCTTGAGGTGAGTGACTGGGAGTGAGCTGAAGGTAACAGATCACGTGATAAGATCAGCTCTAGGAGCTCCTCAGTACACACCATAGACAAGGTCAGTGTGTATAGAGAGGGGCGGGGCGCTCCTCCACCTGTAGCGTGCAGTGCAGGGGGCGGGACACTGACCGGTAGGTGGAGCTGTTCGCTGTGTGTCCGTACAGCAGGAAGTATCTCGTCATAGTAATGTGTGGACAAGCTGTGCTGTGCTGTGCTGAACCCTCATAGAGTTTTCTCAGCTTTACTTCTCCGCTCACCCGGCCGGGCTTATTATTTCCATGCGCCGGTAATACCTGCTCACCGGCCACCATAGTCTCTACGTTACCGTACAAACCCGCGTGTCATGTAAGGCCCTGGGAGGAGGGCGCCGGTACACAGCAGCCCGGCCGGGTGGAAGGTATTGGTGAGAGCGGGACGACACTCGGGGTGACACTCGGTAGCAGATGACGTGGAGCAGCAGCATGAGCAGCGGATACAGCAGCCTGGAGGAAGACTCCGAGGAGTTCTACTTCACCGCTAAGACTTCGTTCAAGAGGAGCCCGTGGAAGGCAGCCAGGGGCCAGCATGTGAGTGCGTCCATATGGAGTTGTGTGTTCCTCCTGTGTGCCCGGCACACCTCTGTTGTCATACTCAAGGCTCATATCTGACCATCTGTTGTATTAGGTTACATTCATGGAGCCAGCTCTCAACCAGACACTGCTGCACATTATTCATGAGCTGTCCACTGACACCATGCACTACAAGACACATACATGTGCCAAGCCAAACGTTATGTTGTGCGAATGTGCATTGTGTGAAGGTGGCATGCTTAATTTTGATGTACCAAAAAGAAACTGATCCTGACTATATTTTAGGAATGCAGAGTACAGAAACGCACTACTATGTGTTGGGGGTCTGCACAGATGAATTGCCTTAGTACAGAGGTAGGCAACTACCCCACTGCAGCTGTGGAACTACAAGTCCCACGAGCCATTGCAAGACTCTGACAGCAACCGGTATGATGGCATTGTTAGTTTCACCACAACTGGAGTGCGGAGGTTGTCTGCCCCCGCCTTAGTGGGTTGGGGTGCCATTGAAATGTCGCCCCAGTGCCCTGACGCACGTGAGTTAGGCTGGCCATACACTACTTGAATTTTGGCCAAATCCTGCTGAAATTTGAAGTGTGTGGCTCCGTCTGCACCCTTACGTTCCAGAAATGTCCATTCTTTTATTTTTTATTAACTTTTGTCGAAGTAGCCAGTCTAGAAATGCTTGTCTGAGCTGTGACTGCAGCCACTGGTCATGTATTCTGATCCCAGCACACCCGTCTCTGTCAGAATACACTAGCCTGGCGAGGGGGATTACCCCATCTATGCTGTGTAGCGTGAATGGGGGAACCAAGTGGTGCATAGAAATGAATGAAATTAAACTTTTTATTAAAATGTCACAAAATGACCAGTGTAGTAGTGTGAACTGGCCTTTTAATTGTCCCTGACAAATGCCTAGGAGCAACAGGTGGTTTTCACTAAGATTTCCAAGCTTTATTTTCAGGGCAGAAATATGGGGTTTTTGGGAGCTCAGCCATCTTGTCATTTGCATGGAGGACTTTAATGAACTCAGACTGACATTTCGTGACCTATTCAACAGGCTTGCTTGTTTTGAAACATATGTAGTCATTTGTTACCCAAACTGTCTGACACCTAATCTGCTGCAGCAGTCAGAAATCACTGACCAGACACAGCCGTCATTACATCCAAGAGCCGACTAGCCGCTATTGAAATTAAAACTTCTAATCCTCCCTCCAAAGAAATCTAGTGATGGAAAATATTTGTACTGTTTAGACATTTACATTGCTCACACAATGTTTATCAATCATTGGCTGAGCGTGAGCTGAACTGGCCCGCTATTAAAGAAAGGTTGGCGGTATAATCGTCCATTTCCTGAGGATCCACACCCACTTTCTCATGCTATTCCTCTGAACAAGTGTATTGTGACTGCACTTTACTCCATTAGTACAATGTACTTTTATTATGTGTAGTTGCAGCAGTTAAGAAAGTGTGCAAGTGGCAAGTATCCAGATATAGTTACATAATATTTGAGGTTGAATAAAGATAGTGGTCCATCAAGTTCAACCTTTGCGAGTGTGTGTGTGATAATGTGCTAATGGGTGTCTTTGATAATCCTAGTTTTCCGATTCTGCTGTTTTTGTGGTTGTCCATGGTGCTGGCAGTTTTATTGTTAGGGCGGTGTGTGTGTAAATGTTGTGGTAGGGTTAAATGGAGCTGAAATACTAGCTCTGTCTTGGTCTATCCCTCTCTGTACCTCCCTCTTCTAATCCTGTGTGTACACGTTGTCAAGCACATAGTGGTGCATTACTCAGTGCTCTTACTGTATACAAGACAACTTGTCTGGAGTATGTGAGGAGACGAGGTTGAATTTACAATGCGGCTTTCTAAAGTTGTCGTTGTGCTATTTAAAACGTATAGCTCACCCTTAATAGTAGGATTGGTAGGTGTCTATAATTTGCTAGAATATGCAGAAGTACAGTTATGTGCTGCCAGGTTTGTAGATTACTCATTAGCTTTCATGTTTCAATGCATGCTGAAGGTCGGCTCCATCCAAAACTCATATTTTTTTTATTAATCTTAATAGTGCCAACTCTGCTTCGCTTGTAGTATGTAACGCTGAAAACAAACTGCACGTGATCTTTTCGCTGATTGCTTTGTTTGTGTTTTGTTGTATTTAATACACAGTTATGTACAGATTTACTACTACTATTGGCATGCTTGTGATATTTGGAAAAACTCCCAAATTAATTTTTACATGTCTGAATTCCAATACGCAACGTCCTTATTATTTCACTTTTAAAATTGGTAACTAAATGAATACAGGCTACTAATAGTAAGGGCTGGTTCACATCATGTCTGCTGATCTGTGTTTTTTCTGCACACTAGCACTCTTGTATGGTGTGAACTACGGATGCACTGATACTATTACTACGCGTGCAAATGCTCCGATACCTTCCCCGATATTGGAACTTCCAGTCAGAGGAAAATTTCCTCTGACCGGCAGTGCTGTAGGGGAGCATGGAGCCGGGTTCCTGGGCAATCAGGAAGGCGGGTGGCGAGTAATGACCCGGGTCATTACTCGCCGTCCGGCTTCCTGATTGGCCGGGAGGACTGGTCGATGCTGAGTAGCTGGGAAACTGGTTTCCCAGCCAATCATAATCGAGCCGGCCAAACATAGAGCCCGGCTTCCCTGGGCAATTAGGAAGCCGAGCAGCATGTCATTACATCGCCCGAGAAGCCGGCTCCATGGCAGCGGAAGTACCGGTATCGTTGAGTACCGAAAGCAAAATATCGTTACTCGTGCTTGATACCGAAAAATCGGTATCGGTGCATCCCTAGTGGGAACATTTGTTCTCTATGTACCCTAATCACTCCATACATGAGCTGTGTTTTCTGCACACTACCGCTCTTGTATGGTGGGAACATTAGTTCTCTACGCGTCTTCAAAGACTTCATTGGAAATGCTCAAAAATGTGTGTTTGCTGGGCTTTTGCATATTGAAACGAGCGTCTGTCCATTCACATCAGTGTTCAATCTGCTCATTAAAGTGCGACTTTATGTATGCGCGTTTTACACGCTTAGAAATATGCAAAAACGTGCTACACAAAACGCACTGAAAGTGTATATTTCGTGTCACTCAGGTGTGCATGCAGGTTACAGCTATAAAATGATTAGAACAACCTAATTTATTACCATAAATTGCCAAGCCAGTCATGGAAGACCAATGTTATGCTCGGGAAAGGATCAAGATGTTTTCTTGTCCCCTAAAAATGATGATGGGCACTTCTGACATCAGGTTTGCTTATTATTGTACACAAGGATTTTAGAAACCTGTTGATTCTTCCCCTTTGTCAGTAAGAATGTACATGTTCAGTCTATCAGGCAAGTCATACAAGAAGCATTGGCGGGTCCCAGTGCTAAAGACTGCCAGACACCATCTTGCTCATCATTCCTGGGGAAACAGCTGACCTTCTGAAGTTGGCCTTAGTGATGACCATCGGTGATCTAATCATCCCCATTCATTTACTGGTATACATAGCACATCCATTGATGGATTCAGGTGATGACTGCACAGAACATTGATGTTTGGTGACAGGCTCTGCAGCTTGTCCACTGTTTCTTATTCCTAATGCAGAGATGTGCTGGATCCTTGTCACATGGCATAGGTGCTTGTACCACTCATGCCTGTGTTTGCCTCATGTTTTGTTTTATATCAGGGATAGACACATTATTATGGAATTCAGGAGCAAGCAGGATTTTTTAGGAGGCTAGCTCCATTAACATCAACTAGAGAGAACCTCAAAACCCTGATTTTTAAAGGGTGCCTTAGGTCGTAGCCAATGCAGTAAGAGCTTTTTGCATCAGCTTTGGTGGTGTGTGCATGCAATGCTGCTTTTGAGACACATTCTAGATGTCATTATTAATGCTGTACCCACTGGTGAATAGGTATAAAACGGCTCGAATAAACTGTGGAATTTGCCCACTATGTTCAGATTTTTTACATTTAGTTTCCTCCAGTTCTAACAGTTTTTTTTGACAGGGCTGTGTTCTCTGGATGCTATGTGATCAATCAGAGGTTATGATGATCAAAGCTGGAGCCTAATCTACATGCCCCTCATGACAATCTATTTGTCATGATACAAAACCGCATTTAACTGTGCTAAAAAGCGCTTCTCATTGGTCAGGACCGTTCGCCAAAAGGTAAGTATAGCAGGGGGTGGAGGGGGTCAGATTTGAGTGGGTAATTCTATTACAGGTTACTTGGCAAAGTCAACTTACAATTTTAATGCACATTGTGCACACTGCTGCCCGGCTACCACAATATTTTACATAGTGGAATGAGGACAGAGCGTGCGCGCACACACAAACACACAATGCCCAGCTCATGTGTTTATTTGTATGCAGATGGTGTGGTTGGTTTTATTTTATTTTTTTCCCACTTAAGTATATTTCTAACAAGCCCCTATGTGACAGCGTTTGGTGGTGACAGGGTCCCTTTGTGGAGCCTGCCCTCCAATGCAGAAGATCAAGTACAGCATTGTGCTTGATCTCCTGTGCAGCCTGGCTTGAGACAGGAAGGCTGTGAGTACAGAGCTACAGTCTCACTGATTACACAGAGCATATCAGAGAACCTATGTTCTCTGGTCTGCTCCCCACTCTCCATCCTGAAGTAATTAAGTAATTTGCCATGGTTCCGGGTCTCCCAGTAGAACGGGGGGATGCCGAAAACCACAGTGGGGGAGAGGGGACAAGCAGGTTGCTACAAGTGATTGGGGCGGCTATACAGTACAAAATGAGCGGCAGTGGCTAACGTGCTCTACAGTTAGCCCTGCTTGCCTGCAGCAGGCTAAAGGGAGAGAAAGAAACGCCTGCTTGCTGCACGATTGCTAGGCGTCAGGCTATATGAATCGTGCACCCCTGTCAATATTAGGCCTATACAGGTGAAACTCGAATAATTAGAATATCGTGCAAAGTTCATTTATTTCACTAATGTGACTTAAAAGGTGAAACTAATATATGAGATAGACTCATTACATGCAAAGCAAGATAGTTCAAGCCGTGATTTGTCATAATTGTGATGATTATGGCTTACAGCTCATGAAAACCCCAAGAACCCCAAATCCACAACCTCAGAAAAGTAGAATATTACATGCAATCAATAAAACAAGGATTGTACATAGAACAATATTGGACTTCTGAAAAGTACAAGCATGCATATGTACTCAGTACTTGGTTTGGGCCCCTTTTGCAGCACTTACTGCCATTACTTTTGCACGCTATTCTAATTATTCGAGTTTCACCTGTATGTACTAACAGATTTGGCCCTGAGAAATGGTAATAATTCTAGGCTATGTGGTACATCATTGTTGATGGAGGCTGCTGTAAGCAGATTGATCACGGCATACATGTCTCCTTCTGTGATTTCTTCCTATGTACATTTTTAGATATATGTAGGAGTGCACCCTGTAATTTTTTTCATGCATAGCAATATGGAGGGTGCAGGTTTTTTTGTTTGTTTTGTTTTTGTCTTACTTTCTATTCATTTGTCAACACCTGAGCAAAATATATTTCCCATGACTCATGCATGTGCAATATTGAGAGATTATGACTATGGTTACTTTGGACTGTGATACCGTGTGAAGGCCTCGGCATACTGGTACATATTTCTAAAAATGGTATTTTCCTGGTCAGAAAACCGTTCTTGGAATAAAACACAATAAATATAAACACAATAAATTAAATTGCTTCTTTTGCTTTGTATTTAATGCCTGCATTTAAGTTAATGGCACTTTATGGGACAGTCTGGTAAACATTAGCTGTGTCAACTGGCAAGTTGTGCTAAACGTATGTGAACATCAGATGTCTGCTATTTATCAGGAACTGTTCTGATCACCAAATGAACTTGTTGTTTTATTCTGATGATGAGTACAGAGGGTTATTTGGGAGATAGTCAAATCATTCAAGTATTCATTTTTTAATTGTCTTGTTCAGGTGGAGCAATTATCCAGAATTCTAGTTGAAAACCTAAACGCATAATAATCCGATCCTGATATATATTTACCACCTAATATAAAATATTAATGTGTAACTCCAGCCAGCCATATCTTTTGAAAGATGTTTGATGGGAGCAAGACTAGAACATTTGTCAAGTTTTTCTTTGTGTCCCCACTGCAAGATTTCTAATCACTTCCTTTCACAGCAACTGATGCCATCAAAACTTGAGGGGGAAATAAAATTGAAACCCTTCCTCACCCTATCCAAAACTTAGAAATAAAAAAAAAACAATTCAAGATTTGCTGCATCATGTAGTATGTGTAAACTTCAGGCCTTTTTGAAATATGGCTTTTTTATTTTATTTGATACAATGTACTTGTACTACATTCACACTTGAGCGTCGGGGACTTTTTATGTGTTTTTCAGAGAGCGTAGTTGGGTGCAAAATCAAAAACTGCGTGTTACACATTTTATAGGTGTTTTGTTTTTCAGGCGCTCCTATTGTCTTTTGGGGCCAAAAATGCACCATTATGCCCTAAAGAAGCTCCTGTACTTTTTTCTGAGCATTGAGCAACAGCATGTCGCTCAGATGTAAATCGGTACAATAGAATAACATGGAGATCTGAGTATCAAACATGAAAGCTCTTCTGGAAACGTACTTCAAATTGCTCTGCTGTAAATGAGGCTACCAACTTTTTGTCTGGCCGTAGAGTGAACAGTTCACATGTGTATTTAGTTTGTCATTCTGCCTAGTGTATGTAAACCCTAAAAAAAAAAAACCAACTTATTTGTTTCCTTTTTTGGTCTGTTAAATATACCATTAAAAGTGTTTTGTCTGATCAACAAGTGCAAAAAAACACCTGTTGATCATGTCACAAATTCAGTGCTGTCCAGTGCACTATTCCTGTGTGGTATAAAGAGAGTAATGATCTCTTGGTCCTGATCTTGGCACTACAGAATGATTAGCCTTTTATGTTGTAAAGATGAGCGAGTATGTGTGTCTGTCTGAGAAGTTTGGCCAAAAAACTGGGCAGGGCTGACACCATTCTACAAAAATGCTGCATGTTGTCAGCCCACAACAGGACTTAGGCCCCATTCACACCTAAATGTTTAGGCGCGATCAGGGATTCTTGCGTCAGGAATTTGTGTTTTTCCTGCAGCAGGAATCCCTAATCTGACATTTACAAGCGGCAGCTGTCACCCATTCATGTTGATGATCAGGTGACAGCCGCTGCATTTAAACGCCGGTACATTGCATGAATGGTATGTGAGACAATTAGCAGAGTGCATTTCTGGCAAATCAACATGTATTTATTTGTACTTGCAGGGTCTTTTACGCAGTAACGTAAAAATTTACATGTATGGCAGAGTTGTACCACATGTTGTGTTTTTTTTTTTAATGTGGGCTGGTCCCATCATATCTGCCTGCCAGTTTCTGATCAGAAGCCTGAAGCAAATCTGTTGCATGGAAGCAGACATGTGTCTGTTTACCTTTTGATTACCTCCGACTCTGTCCGAGTCAGGAAAACAAAACTGAACAAAGTTCCATTTTGGCGGAGCTGATCGTGATGGATAAGGGGTAATCTGATGTAAATAGACAGATATCAGTTTACTTCCAACTCTCCATAGACCTAACGTGAATCCAGTAAGTTCAGTTGATGAAGGAACAAACTGGAGGGACACAGATGTCACAATGGTGACATCCATTCTACTGCTCCGATCAGCAGTGATCTGTGCATGGATCCCCTGCTGATCAGAACTGGCAGGCGCCCATGTAAAAGGGGCCTACCTCCAGGTACATTTTTTATTTTTTTTGTAGTAACCACTAGATTGATGTTTCACTAATGAACTGCTGTTCCACAAGAGTGTCATGTGCTAGTCTTTGAAGTTTAATGCAATAATTACTGAGTACATAGATTGGTTTCCACTCATACTTGTTCTTTTTTTTCCTTTTAATTCTTGCTGTGTGTTCTTTTCTTTTACTTTTTTTGCTTTAATATGACTACTTTATATATCCTGTTTTACATAATATTGTACTGCAGATTGCGAGTGGCTTTTTATTGTGGTTTTTTTTTTTTGTTTGTTTTTTTTTTTACTTCATCATAGGGAACTGTTGGTTACAATATCAGGCATTGTTCAGCTTGTGGGCGCTATATAAATACTTAAAATAAAAAAGACCCCTTTCACAGGGGTGTTCCAATAGTCCATTTTGACCCATGATTAGACTTATGAGAAGTGGACGGCAATGTATCCTTATGGGCGTCCACTTTAGTGGACCTGAACAAATGTAAACAGGGGTGGAAAGGTCTGTCTGCTGAACATTGTTGGATATGCATTCTTACATTCTCATATATCATTCTCAGGGGAACAGAATTAGTCAGCAGGCAGAACCCAACCTGGCCAGTTGAATTTAGACATGGGAATAGTTGGTTGGCGTGTGTATGCAGGTCATATCGACATACATAAAATCTGATGAAATTATATTCTTGTTTCTGTTGACCTTTTAGAGCTGATTTCAAATTATGATGATAAATACTTCTTATCCAGTAATAGTTTGTGTGTAACTGATGGTAGCGCTATAGTTTATATAAAAGTATGTACACATTTGAATAACTAACTATGTTTACCATAAAGTAATTTTTCATGTTCCTGAAATCTGAAATGTGCTTACTTGTGTGCCTACTGTGGTGTTGTACTTTTGCCCAGTTAAATAACCCTCTGGATTTTGTGGATCAGGAAGTATTAATCATTGTGTGCTATGTCCTGGGGATGGAGAACATGTAGTCAATGGGACAGCTAAAGCAGCAGAAATGTCTCCTCTCGTCATGTACCGTACTGGTTTTGGTTTTCCAGCTCAGTGAAGGACTGCTTATTCAGAACAATCTATTCAGGAGCAAAAACTGATTTGCCTTGAATTTCTGGATTAAATCCCAGGAAGGGTCTTCCTCCTACCGAGTAGGCCAAAGGGGATGGAGACCTCAAGCTATATACCGTGTTTCCCCGAAAGTAAGACACTGTCTTATATATTTTTTGGCTCAAAAAAACACACTAGGTCTTATTTTCGGGGTAGGTCTTACTTTTTTTTTTTTCATGTACAACAATCCAAAATTAAATCATCCAAAATGGCAAAGTCAAGAATAGGGTGATCAGGGCAATCGGGTGCCGTACCTTTCCAAGAGCAATTTGGTAACCAATCGCTGGCCAGAATGAGCGAAGTGCGCTTTCACTATGAATTCATCACAGGCGGAGTGCATTTGGTATCACTCCGCCTGTGGCAGGAGCCGGCACTATAGAGGAAACATCAGTTATGCGGCTCTGCTCCCTCCGGTGCCGCCTCACTTCCTCTAGCGCTGGCTTCATTGGCACTGCTGATTCTCTCCCGCGGCTCTTCAAGTTCCCCATTATGCCACCACCGGCGCTGGGAATGGTCACAACTAGGCCTTATTTTCGGGGTTGGTCTTATATTTTAGCAATTCCCAAAAATAGTACTAGGTCTTATTTTCAGGGTAGGTCTTATTTTCGGGGAAACAGGGTAGTAGTTTGCATCAGTGTTGCCTAAAGGGCATTGTGATATGAAAAATGACCGCTTCAATGAACTGATTTTTCAGTAAAGCTAAAGTCTCAATATTTGGGAAGGATTAATGAAATATGTATATTTGTCAGTAAGATTGTTTACCTTTACAGCTTTGCCCGAGGACTGGACTTTGTAAACACACAATGTGTTACAAAGCCACAGGACTAATCTGTGCAAGCTTACAGTATTGACTTCCTGCAGTTTGGTTAAAAATCCTCCAGAAGTGTTGCTAGTTTTCTTCATCTTGTACTTGATTAGAACACTATAAAGTTCTGCTTAAAGAGAGAGTGCCCTTTTTGCCCCCTCCCCTAACCTCACAGATGCATACTTACTGAGATCTGATGCCCCCCATGTTTGTTTACATCCTGCGCCAAAGTCCTCTCTCTCTCCTTTTGTGGGTGTTGTCTACTACCATCTCCTGACCAGGGGGGCCTGGGCCACGGATCTCGGTAAGTATATACCTGTGGAGCACAAGGGAGATTATTATTATTATTATACAGCGCCAATAGTTTGCATAGCGCTTTACAATATATCTGTGAGGTCCGGGAATGGGGGCAAAAATAATTAAGTTCATGTTCTCTGAAAGTGCACTTATTCTTTAACTATATTTTCACACAGTGTATGTATTCAGCTTTTAAGACATGTGGTCAGCTTACAGCATTTGGTCATACAAAAGTACTCAACTGAATAGAGCCTCAGGCCCATTGAGAGCTTTATGAAATAAATTGAGGATGCCGGCATTTTATTATTTCCCTTAGGCTGAAAATCTGCATCCATTTTTACTTGAATGGGACACATGTTTACCCTCAGTTTACAGAAGACCAAATTAGGTCAGGGAATTTTTGAGCTTTTTAAGCACATTTTATAGCTGCTGGTAGCAGGTGCACTGTTCTATCTCGTGTATCTATGAAACCTCTAGACTGAAAGTGACCCTGTCACTACAGGTCTGTGAGAGAAGATACGTTCTTTTTCTGGGTGTCATCAAACTCTGCTGCTTTGCTGATCCTCAGCCACTGCAGGTTTTTTTTTTTTACTCTTTTGGATCTGTAAATACTTGTTCCTCCTGCCGACTTGTACATTGCTACGTGACGTATGAGCCAGGGGGAGCAGGAACGGTCAAATACCTGCAGCAGCTGGGGATTAGCATAGCGGTGAAGTCTGAACACACAGGAAGCTGGAAGGGTAATAATAAAAAAAAAAAAATGTCAGACCGAAAATATTTTTTTCTAACTTTTTCACATTTATAAATATTTTATTTTTTATAAACTTTTTTGTATTTTATTTTTATAAAATATTTACATTTTTTACTTTCAGGGCCTTTGGGGAAATCGGGTCTAGACCCCTGATATTTCCCTTTTTAAAATAGAAAAGGAGATTGAGGATACACAGTCCTCAATCTCTTTTTCTGCTTCCCCTGTTTATAAACAGGAATCCTCTGAGTGTTCCTGTTCATTCATAACATGAGAACATAGTATGCTTACTATAACCACAATCATGAATGAACAGGAGGTGATGTAGATCGCTTCCCATTCATTCATAATTGGGGATATAGTAACCATACTGTGTCGTCAATTATTTACAAACCACTGAGTGTTTGTACTCGCTATCCTTCCTGACAGCTGTCACAGGAGGCTGAGCGAGTGGTGTAGGGAGGAGAGCTCGATGAGGAGGAGAGCTTGCCTTTCTATTACCGGCCCATCTGATTCCAACAACCATGCAACGTTCAAAGTCCACTTAAATCCCCTCTTCCCCATTCTGATGCTCAGTTTGAACTTCAGCACGTAGTCTGCACCAGTCTAGATGCCTAAATCCATTGAGTTGCTGCCATGTGATTGGCTGATTGGCAATTTGTGTTACCAAGCAATTGAACAGGTGTTCCCAGTAAAGTGGCCGGTGAGTGTACTTGCCCTTTAAACACAGTGACCCCCTAGAATCCCATGTATCTGCCCGGAACGTGTGCACTGTATTTAGCTGCTCTAGTGCTCTTTCTGTATTATTCTTTAAACAAAAAGCCTTGCAAGCTGCAGAGGAAACTTTCCCTGTCAGATACCAGTTACGTAGGATAAAAAGAGACACGTCCATTGAGTTACAAAGGCAGAAATGGTCCAGGCTGGTTTTCATGTTGACTGCTTTCTCATTGCATAGGACATAAAAGCCTAAAGTGGTCACGTTTAGTGATTTCGGCAGTTCCTCATTTTACAGCGGCATTATTCTTTTTAGTTGATTATTTTGGTGTGTGAATTAGATATGCTTGAATGGGGAGCTCCCACTATCTCTATATCGGGGAGCTTGAGATTGGGGTCCTCTTGTTCAGCAAAAACACAAGATATTCTATTTTTGTTTGTGTGGGTGACAGGTCCACTTTAAAAGAGGGAACAGTTCAGTACAGTGACATAGAACTAGGTGTTTCCCATTTGTGATGAGCTCATCTGATATTCCACTTCTTATCCATGTGTCTCACACCCTCATTGTATTGTATACAACTAGCAGCCCACTCACAGAAAATACACTTTGTTTTCATCATGCCCTACTGATGTACTTTCAGACTTCTATAGTATGTAGTTACGTTTACATCCGTCCATTTAAGTGTTGGGTGGGGTTTAGGCTTGTTAGTGACGCCTCATAATTTACTACAATGGAATATTGAAATAACTGAAAGTTCCTATCACTAGCAACTATCAATGCTTTGCAGAAGACAACCCAATTTGACCCTTATATTGGGTAGAAGACAATTCTGCTTGCCTTTTTAGTTTCACTGTTCAAGGTTTATCATTGACGTGACCTCCCTGAAAAAAAAATACCAGGTTTGTATATGGAAGGATGTTATTTCCAGTCTCCACCCTGCTCAAACTTGTTGTACAGCTTTTTACCAAGTAGGTGCCTCTGCCTTACCTGGAAATCTTTCCGTTTATGCTTCTTAGCCCCACATTACTCATGTGGTAAGGTTTTATACAGCACCAATGTCTGGTTCATCCTCTTGTGTTATATTGAATATTTACTATACATACCATCTCCTAGACATTAGTATCTAATAGGACATATCTCATCGGCCAGCTGGATATGTATATACAGGCCTCCTAACACCACTTATTCCTACAAATGTGAAAATATGATTTCATGACGCTATCAGATTTAGGTCCACTAACTAGTAGATAAATAGAAGGGTCTGAACATTTCCGTATGCTAAAATATTGTAAATATTGCTTATGGATACATGGCTCACAGCCCGGCAGTGCATTACTAAAGCTTGGCCATACACTGAGCAACTTTGTGATGAACTGGCTGAAATACACTCAGTGGGTAGTTCAGTCAACAGCCTTCCTCCCAACCTCCTGCAATCAGAAAACTGAAGGAGTGGGGCATAACAGTTACTGCAGCCAGTCAGCTGCAGTCATTGATCGGGTATTCTGACAGCGGCACACACATCACTGTTATCGAGGATGCCCCTTCTCTATATGCCGCTTAAGGCAGCGGTGGGGGTGGTTGCGGCATATGCGCCTGATAGTGCTGGGGGTATGAGGCGTATTCTTAAAGACCTGGGAGAGTGCAGCTGCTCATAGTTCTGGGGGAGAGAGATGGGTGCTGCTGATAGTGCTGCAGGGGGGCTTTGTGACGTATGGGATGGGTGGCTTTATTAGAGATGTCCTGCCAGCAGCTCTCTGTCCAGTCCTGCCAAGCTTACTGACAGCACTGATTGCCAGGAGCTGGGTGGGATACCACCCTGGCAACTGATGTCAGGGAGCTGGGTGGAAAGCCATACAGAGGCTGCACCTCTGCCCCCCTAATGAGATGCCGCCTGAGGAGACCCCCTCGGGCTGTCTCATTATAGAGATAGCCCTGACTTTTAGAACACAACATCCCATCACATTATTTATTTCTGGTTGAAGAATTCTCTTAGATTTTTTTCAATCTTGGTCAGCGTATGGCCATCTTAAGCTGTAGGCAGTCTGATCAACAGGAGACCGTGAGCTGAGCAATCAGTGCTTACAGGATCACTCAGCCCTCAGTGTATATTGCAGGTGTGTGACCACTGCAGTGTCCCTCACTGGCTATAAGTATTGGGAAGAGTATTTTACTCTCCCAATTCTTCCCCTTGAAGCTTTGTTATTCTATGTTTTTATATAACAGAATAGTTTTATTGCAGTTCACAGGCTTACCCGAATAATCCTCAGGATAGTTCAGGTACACCTCTTTGTAAAACCCAATGTTAGGCGTGTACCCTATCATTTTTCAATCATTATTACATGTTTGTATAAAACAGAATAGTTATGTATTGTAGTTCAAGGGCTTACCCCAATAATTCCCAGGTCCATTTCAGTGCAGCCCTTTATTACACCCAATTATTTAGCATGTACCCCATCATTTTAGAAAAATCTTGCAGTGTTTCTTTGTGCCACTTGCAAAACTGAATGTCTAGAATGTGATCTAAAGGCAAACAGTCACAACTTTCTGCTGCTGCTGTGAGCCTGTGAGAAGTATCTCTGGGAGTTCATGGCTTGTCCTGAGATCTGTTTTGTGCATTCCTGTGTGAAAGGATGAGTAGAGCCAGTACCCTTGTCATGCAGCGCCTAGGATTCATTGGCTGGAGAGAACTGTGCCCAGGACTCTGTGCTTCCTGTATGTTGCTTTCACTTCACTAAAACAATAATAAAACAAAACCTCAGCAATTGTCTACTCCTGATGTTTCCTGTTTCAGGCTGGTCTATTACTGCTAAAGTTTTTTTCTTTAACACTTTCTGCCAAGCATTCAATAATGGGGGCTATTCAGCTCTTCCAATGTATTCTCTAGTGTCGACATCAAATTTAAATTGTGCCAGAACCAATAATCATTTGCTTACCTCTACAGGATAGTCGGTAACAGAATTTGACAGTTTTTTTTACAACTTTAAGACTCGTTTGATCAAAATAAATAACCCATCCTGTGTGAGAATAAAGAAGCAGCTATGGCTCCAATACTCACCTATCCATTGCTATCCCCTAAAGACTTACCAGCTAAGAGATCCAATCCCAGACTTTTTCTGGGTTGAATGGCCCCCAGTGGAATCAAAGCCACTACCGGTGAGCCCAAGTTTGTCATGGACATGCCCCCTGGGCTCAAAGAACAGCAGGACAATGAAACGCCCCCCTTTTTTTTTAATGAAACTTGTAGTCTGCACCAAAGATGTGTGTCACAGGGTGACAACACAGCCGCTTAATTAGGGGACATGTGTCATACCACAGCATGATGTTCCTGAACAAGGGCCTTCATGGCAGAATCGCCAGGTATTAATTTAATTTAATGAAAGCTGCAGATTTTAAGACTGCATGCAACTTTTGAAATTAATGATTGGTTAAGGGCCTGTTCACACCAGATGCACTGCGTTCTGGCCCGATTCTAGCCAGAGCGCACTGCCTCGCATTGTGGGCGGTGTTCTATCAAAGATTGTGACTGGGTTGGAATGTGTGACTGGTCACTTGGTCACACATTTTAACATGATCTCGCCCACTTTTTCGGCGGTGGACTATGTGACTGGCAAAAGGTGAAGAATTCCAACACTTTCTCAACTGTTCCAGGGCAGATCGGCATCGCAGATGGTATATGCAGGAGAGCCGATCTGCTATGAAACAGCTGATCGGTCCTTTGGCATTTTCAGGAGGATAGCTTAGCCTTGTCAGCCTACTTCTTTCTCAGGACATGTTTTCTTCATAGGTGTGCTTTATTAAGCCCCTTATATTCCAGCTTTAAAACCGTGTTCAAAACCGGGGCATGGACCAGCTTTAATATAGATATGTTAAAACCATCTTTGGCTTTGGTGAGAGATTATATTAAGGTATATACTAACATACAGTATAAAACAGATGCTCTCTTAGTACTAGAAATGTACAGCCACCTCTAGCATTGACGGTAAACACTCCAACTCTTGTACACAGACACCATTATTGGCATTGCGGTAGTGCAGGTAGTATTGAAAATCTTGAGATTGTAGGTGTGCTCAGATACTGTTTACATTTGTTTTCTGTACATTCTGTATTTTTTTTTAAAGTATGTGGTTTCCTTTGTCCTTCATAAAGTTTCTGATTGTGCTGCACTCTAATACTAGTGTGTTGGTATTATTTACTGTTTGTTTTTTTTGCGTCAAAAGTTTGGTTTGTTTTTCTGGAAATTAATGTCATGCTGCATCAGGTTTCAGATTTAGTTGCAACTGGCTGACAAAAAATGAGAGAGGTGCGGCGCACAGCGTGTGGAGCTGTGAACAGGGCCAACTGATCGGAAGCCGATTAATCGATTATTGAAAAAGTTGACAACTTTTTCAATAATCGATTATAATCGATTATGTTGATTAGTTGTTGCAGCCCTAGTCGGGATACGTCCCGGCTGCAGCGTTCTCAGTATATCGTGGGCAATAGCTTGCGCTATACTGAGCTTTGGGTCACGGGAGGAGGTTAGTATAAGTCCTCCTGTGACCCTTAATTGAACTATGGGGAAAAACACTTACCCCATAGTTCTCCTTTTATGGAAGAAATCTAGATTGTTTTTTTTTGTTTGCACTTCAGTTTTACTAAACAAAATGTATACACAGTACTGTGCAAAAATTTTAGGCAGATGTGAAAAAATGCTGCCTGAAGGCCTGGTGTTCAGATTTTCAACACCTTAATCACCTTAGCTTTTATGATCTAAAACATGTAAGGCAGGGGTATTTTAATTAAAATTCAAGGTGGTCCGGTGAGTAAACTTTTCTTCGAGCAGAGGTCCAAACTGCGGTCCAGACAGACTGGTCACTCAGTGTACATGCTTGTTTTATTGTATTTTCCATACGGCATTGCTTTATCAGATTTGCAGATTCTTCTTCTTGTGGCTCTCTGTATTTTGCTACAATAACTCAGCCTTGCGAGTAAAAAACAAATACAGCCAAATAGAGTAGCGTGTTTTCCATCACTCAGACCCATATCATAGGCACACATAGAAGGAAAGTGGAACAATAGTTATTGCGCTCGGTATATACTTTTTACGTTCAGCTTCTGGGTTAAACCGTATGGCTTGAGGAATCTCCCACTGCAGCTATTTAAAAAAACAAAAAACGTAACATGCATTCATGCTATTACAAGTGTCAGTCAAGCCCTAAATGCAACACGGTGATGTGTACTGAGCCCATCCATGTCAAGGCAAATTGCCTTATCTTGTGTTGGTGCTGCTCTGGACAAAACAGCCTGTGCAGCCCCAATGCATTTGGTGTGAATCCAGCCTTAAAGCATATCTCAAGGCAAAATAAAAAATACTGTACATGTACCTTTTCTGTGTTTTATCTCTTTATAGACCCTGCAAGCACAGAAAGATACCTGTTGATCATCCAGAAATGCACTCAGCTTCTAAGTCCTGTTGTGAGCTCACAACACACACAGGGTTATTCACAAAATGGTGAAGAGTTTGGAGAAGACAGGAGAAGTGAACAATCTAGGTCAACATAGCTGATTTGGAAAAATTCTCCAATTCAGCTCACTTTCCAGTTCATCTATGTTGTCCTAGAATGTTCACTTCTCCTGCCTTCTCCAAACTCTTCACCCTTTTGTGAATAGTCCTGACAGTATTTTTTTTTTATTTGAGTGGTGCCTGCAATTGTCTTTTGCTAAACGACTTAACGGCTTCGGCTCTCAGATCTCTCCTAAAAGCTAATCATTCTGTAGTCCAAAATAACAACTAGGAGGCCTAAAATAAACACTTTGAGAAAAATGAAGTATGCAGACGACACTGGACAGCTCTGAATTTCTGACCAGGTCAACAGGTTTTTTATTTATTTATTGCACTTATCAAACAAATATAACAAAATGCTTCCAGTGGCATGTTAAAAAGACCATAGGGGAGCAAGTAAGAGATGTTTGCTGTTAGCTTTATATACACTTTAACTGCTAATTAGAAGACTGGAGCCTGTTAATGAAACCTTTGTAAACCTGTACTTGTTTTCTCATCATTAAATTGTTTGCAAACCCTAACAGTGAACTTCTTATTTGCTCCCACTTGGCCTGTAAAATATTCCAATAAAAGTGTTTTATTATATTTTGTCTGTGCAAAAAATACTTGTTTATAATGGCAGAAATCTACGAAGATCTAACTTTGTGCCCGTGCCACATTGAAACGATGTTATCAGACCTCTCAATTTTACTCTTGTGTAATGGATGAGAGGGGAGGGTGTTCTGTAATCCTAACACACTTTCTGTCCAAGGGTGACAATGAATGACAGTGAAAAGAAGCCTAAAAAAAAGAAAATGAATGCAGCCACCACATCTAAGGAATAACAAGTTGCAAGTACTTCATTTTTGTTCTTGGTTTTAGATATAGATTGCACCCATTTGTAATAATGTCTAATCCTTCAGAGGAGGGGGAAGAAAACTTTTGTTGTAATGTAACTTGGGCAGTTCATTGGGGGAACAAAGTTTCCTACACTTATGTAAATTGTGGATGATGTATGAGTGAATGTTTTCATGCTGCTCTAGTGTGCCAAACATCTGTGCTTTGTGTCTTTCCTAAGAGGGGATGTCTATTCTTGGCCCCTAGACGTGCCAAATTCCTGAACAACAAGTGCAGCACGGTTTTAAATTTGAAACTCAGTCCCCTCCTTTTTTTTTCAATAGTTTTCCAAATCCAATATGCCAGGCATGTAAGCTATTCCAAGAACTTGGAAGAAATCATTAAGGGGGATGTTTCCTGACCCTGATTATTCCCCAGCATTCCAAATGGAGACGCTAACCTTAAATAAGTCTGGGCAATCCTATTAAGTGTCCCATTGTGACCCATAGATAACTTAAATGCTGAATGGATTTTGTGTTGGCTGCCATACCTTAAATACAAAAACACACATTGGCTTTTCTTCATGTGTTGCTTACATGTGCACCACTGTTTCATTTATTTATTGCTAATGAGGGTTAAAAACTAAAATGCTTGTTCTTGTTTTCTGTATGTATAAGACAACCTTAACCAGCATGTCTTTGACATTTTACTTCTCATTCTCTCTCTCTCTCTCTCTCTCTCTCTCTCTCTCTCTCTCTCTCTCTCTCTTTTTTTCTCTCTCTCTCTCTCTCTCTCTCTCTCTCTCTCTCTCTCTCTCTCTCTCTCTCTCTCTCTCTTTAACTTTTTTTTACTTTGTCACTTCTCTTCATTCAAAGCCACATGTGGTAGCAGAGGAGCTTTATGCATGAGCAAGATGCCTTGCAGAGGGTCCTCTAATTATTATCCGCCTAAAACAAAGTAAGAAGATCAGGGAGGGCTTGGAAGGGCAACAGTAATCTCCCCTAGGGTCAGTGATCCAATACAATTACAATGATTCAAAGGATAGCAAGTTACAAAGAACAGAATGGTGTATATGAAATAGTGATTCTTAAAGGTGCATGGAGCATACCGTGCAATTGATATATTTCCAAATACTTATACTATAATTTTTAGTTTTGGGGGAAATTCATTAAAAAATAATAGTGTGTATATATATATATATATATATCTCACAATACCTGCAGACTGTTGGAAGCAGCAGCAACAATGCATTTGAAGGACAAATAGTGTAACATTGCAACACAACAGGAAGATCACCCACTTTTACCTTTCTCAAGAGATTGACAAAAATGCTCCACACATTACTTCATGCTGTTACTTTGCACTTTCTGTGTAGTAAATAAACCACAGAAGTGGGCTGCAACTCTCCTTTTGGAAATCTAGATCGATCTATTTCAGCAAGTACAGAAAAAACTACTGTTGATTTGATTTGCTGGAATCAAATGACCTTCTAGCTTTTGGCCTCTGCTGTGCTGAATTCCCAACCTGTGTTTTAATGCCTGCCTACTGGACTACAGAACTCCCCTTATCCCCCACCCTTTTTGTTCCAATACAGATGCACACACTGTTTTCTTTCCCAGCAAAACAATGCTGCTGCTTTTGATTCCCAAGAGCCTGCCATTCATTGTATGTAGGGAAAGGGCTCTCGGGTGATGTAGTTCTGAATGCATGCCTGCATTAGTAGGAACTTACCCCTCGGTAGACACCACTGTACTGTTTTACCAGCCTACTGATGACCTCGCGTGTAGTATTAAAAGCTTGCTGCAGTAACAAGGTAAAAGGAACATTTTGGGACATGATCTTGACGAGGAAGTTTAGGTGTCAGTTTGGGCCATGCCTATACAAACCTTTTCAAACCTTTTTTTTTGAGTTTGGATTTGTGCTTTAGACATTTATGGGACCATCTCCTCAGGAGACAGTTCAGTAGTGATCTCATTGCAGCTCTGTAGATCTGTAGACCAGTTACTATCCAAACTGGCATGAAAACACAAGGTTCTACAGTTTAGTACGCCCCTGTCTCTCTGTTTCAAATGGCAAATCGCACCTTAAAAAAATAAATAAGTTAGAAGTAGGATATTCACCTTGGTCCATGGTTTCCCCTAGCCTAGGTGCTGGTGACTTCAGTCATGCTCACTACATTGTCCTGGTTTATCTGAGGATCCCAAATCTTGGGAGACTGCACTGCTGCGCATCGTTCCAGGTCCACTTTAATTTTACAAATGTAGGTTGACAGGCGTCTAAAGCCGGGCCACACGTTACAATCTGATTTTTTAAACTGAAATTGTATATGCTATTATAAAAAGGTTCCTATTTTAGGATGCATTTACACCATAGGTACATTAAAAAATAAAGGAAATTGAAATGGCATATTCAGTGTTTTTCTTTGTGTGCATTCATATCTGTGTTTTGTGCGGTTTACACAAATCTTACATATGAATGAAGGGTGATGCGTATAAAAGACACCAAAATGCATCCAAAAGCATCACACCACAATCTGTCAGTGTAGCCTGAAAGTTACTAAATAGAGTCTTAGAACTGGTTACCATGAGCTCACTATTTAGTTTTGATTTCCTTTTGTACTCGGGTTATTTTCATTCAGTATGTTGGTCCTTTTTTAAGTCCTGTGAATTGCAGTTTATGTTAAGATGAAAGTTCCTTTTATCTGTACACAACTATATATTTAAAACATTGAGTGCACACCTGAGATTGTCAGGGCAGAAATATTTTTGTGTTTTCATGACATCTGCAGGAGGTGTAATTAGAGATGAAACGTTTTCTTACATGTTCTTCTAGTTCTGTTGTCAGTCAAAGCTGGCAGACGTGAGGAATGTTGAGTGATGGAAGGGTTTACACATAAATGGATACAGTTCTATCTGTATGGAAGGATTTCTCAAAACCCTTCAAACCCTGCATGTTCATGATTTTTATTAATCAAGAGGTCATCTCACATTTTACTTTTAGGAGGACCTATAGCTTTTTTTTTTTCTTTATTAACTTTACATGTGTTTAAAGATCAGCTAAATGTACATGGTCTTTGGCTCCATTCACATATAGGAAGACGGCGTGAGACAAAAAGGCTAAAGTTTTTGATCTATAGCCGCAAACGTGCGGAATCCGCCATGTTATCGCGCTTGTACTATTTTGTGGCCCGTGCGGTAAGAATGAACAATGCACATTAGGCATGGTTCACAGAGTTTTGTAGTGCTTTTTTTTTTTTTACCCTAAAAAACACTCAAAAAAAATATGCCCCTCAAATAAATCCCATTAATTTCTATGGCCTTGTTCACATCTGAGCTTTTTGTCGCAAAAAACAAAACGCCTGTCACTGGAAAAAGCACATGAGCACATTTTTTTTGGCATATTACAGATCGTTTTGGCCCCATAGGCTCAATAGGAAACGCTTGAAAACGCGCTTTTGCTGTGTTTTTGCCGTTTTTTTATGTGCTTTTTCTCATTAACATCAATGAGCTCACAAAAATGTGCATTTGACGTATGCGCATAAAAACGATGTCGCCTAGGTGTGCAGACAACCACTCCTGTGTGAATGGAGCCTCATGGAAGCATGTTAGCATGTTGATGATTTAGAAACCTTGTTTCTTGGACGGTGTGTAATTATATCTGGGGAATTGTATTTTCTAATTATATTTGCAGGCTTTGCTTGTTACAGATCCTCCTGATAATGTCTGCCTAGAGGGAGAATCAGTCCTATGAAATCTCTAATGATGTCAAACACCCACAAGATTCCCAGTAGCCACACACCAGATCATATATGCCTAGCTATTACGGGACATGTTAGTCTTCAGAACAAGTATAAAAAATAACCAGGCCTGGAAT
>NW_017306333.1:2769785-2773444 GCF_000935625.1 Nanorana parkeri
CTATAATTTTTAGTTTTGGGGGAAATTCATTAAAAAATAATAGTGTGTATATATATATATATATATATCTCACAATACCTGCAGACTGTTGGAAGCAGCAGCAACAATGCATTTGAAGGACAAATAGTGTAACATTGCAACACAACAGGAAGATCACCCACTTTTACCTTTCTCAAGAGATTGACAAAAATGCTCCACACATTACTTCATGCTGTTACTTTGCACTTTCTGTGTAGTAAATAAACCACAGAAGTGGGCTGCAACTCTCCTTTTGGAAATCTAGATCGATCTATTTCAGCAAGTACAGAAAAAACTACTGTTGATTTGATTTGCTGGAATCAAATGACCTTCTAGCTTTTGGCCTCTGCTGTGCTGAATTCCCAACCTGTGTTTTAATGCCTGCCTACTGGACTACAGAACTCCCCTTATCCCCCACCCTTTTTGTTCCAATACAGATGCACACACTGTTTTCTTTCCCAGCAAAACAATGCTGCTGCTTTTGATTCCCAAGAGCCTGCCATTCATTGTATGTAGGGAAAGGGCTCTCGGGTGATGTAGTTCTGAATGCATGCCTGCATTAGTAGGAACTTACCCCTCGGTAGACACCACTGTACTGTTTTACCAGCCTACTGATGACCTCGCGTGTAGTATTAAAAGCTTGCTGCAGTAACAAGGTAAAAGGAACATTTTGGGACATGATCTTGACGAGGAAGTTTAGGTGTCAGTTTGGGCCATGCCTATACAAACCTTTTCAAACCTTTTTTTTTGAGTTTGGATTTGTGCTTTAGACATTTATGGGACCATCTCCTCAGGAGACAGTTCAGTAGTGATCTCATTGCAGCTCTGTAGATCTGTAGACCAGTTACTATCCAAACTGGCATGAAAACACAAGGTTCTACAGTTTAGTACGCCCCTGTCTCTCTGTTTCAAATGGCAAATCGCACCTTAAAAAAATAAATAAGTTAGAAGTAGGATATTCACCTTGGTCCATGGTTTCCCCTAGCCTAGGTGCTGGTGACTTCAGTCATGCTCACTACATTGTCCTGGTTTATCTGAGGATCCCAAATCTTGGGAGACTGCACTGCTGCGCATCGTTCCAGGTCCACTTTAATTTTACAAATGTAGGTTGACAGGCGTCTAAAGCCGGGCCACACGTTACAATCTGATTTTTTAAACTGAAATTGTATATGCTATTATAAAAAGGTTCCTATTTTAGGATGCATTTACACCATAGGTACATTAAAAAATAAAGGAAATTGAAATGGCATATTCAGTGTTTTTCTTTGTGTGCATTCATATCTGTGTTTTGTGCGGTTTACACAAATCTTACATATGAATGAAGGGTGATGCGTATAAAAGACACCAAAATGCATCCAAAAGCATCACACCACAATCTGTCAGTGTAGCCTGAAAGTTACTAAATAGAGTCTTAGAACTGGTTACCATGAGCTCACTATTTAGTTTTGATTTCCTTTTGTACTCGGGTTATTTTCATTCAGTATGTTGGTCCTTTTTTAAGTCCTGTGAATTGCAGTTTATGTTAAGATGAAAGTTCCTTTTATCTGTACACAACTATATATTTAAAACATTGAGTGCACACCTGAGATTGTCAGGGCAGAAATATTTTTGTGTTTTCATGACATCTGCAGGAGGTGTAATTAGAGATGAAACGTTTTCTTACATGTTCTTCTAGTTCTGTTGTCAGTCAAAGCTGGCAGACGTGAGGAATGTTGAGTGATGGAAGGGTTTACACATAAATGGATACAGTTCTATCTGTATGGAAGGATTTCTCAAAACCCTTCAAACCCTGCATGTTCATGATTTTTATTAATCAAGAGGTCATCTCACATTTTACTTTTAGGAGGACCTATAGCTTTTTTTTTTTCTTTATTAACTTTACATGTGTTTAAAGATCAGCTAAATGTACATGGTCTTTGGCTCCATTCACATATAGGAAGACGGCGTGAGACAAAAAGGCTAAAGTTTTTGATCTATAGCCGCAAACGTGCGGAATCCGCCATGTTATCGCGCTTGTACTATTTTGTGGCCCGTGCGGTAAGAATGAACAATGCACATTAGGCATGGTTCACAGAGTTTTGTAGTGCTTTTTTTTTTTTTACCCTAAAAAACACTCAAAAAAAATATGCCCCTCAAATAAATCCCATTAATTTCTATGGCCTTGTTCACATCTGAGCTTTTTGTCGCAAAAAACAAAACGCCTGTCACTGGAAAAAGCACATGAGCACATTTTTTTTGGCATATTACAGATCGTTTTGGCCCCATAGGCTCAATAGGAAACGCTTGAAAACGCGCTTTTGCTGTGTTTTTGCCGTTTTTTTATGTGCTTTTTCTCATTAACATCAATGAGCTCACAAAAATGTGCATTTGACGTATGCGCATAAAAACGATGTCGCCTAGGTGTGCAGACAACCACTCCTGTGTGAATGGAGCCTCATGGAAGCATGTTAGCATGTTGATGATTTAGAAACCTTGTTTCTTGGACGGTGTGTAATTATATCTGGGGAATTGTATTTTCTAATTATATTTGCAGGCTTTGCTTGTTACAGATCCTCCTGATAATGTCTGCCTAGAGGGAGAATCAGTCCTATGAAATCTCTAATGATGTCAAACACCCACAAGATTCCCAGTAGCCACACACCAGATCATATATGCCTAGCTATTACGGGACATGTTAGTCTTCAGAACAAGTATAAAAAATAACCAGGCCTGGAATGTTTGCTTCTAGCCCATGTTTTGCTATGTAATGAAGGGTGAGCTTCTTTTTTTTTTTTTTATTTTTTTTTGTTTTTAGAGAAGACAGATTCTCTCTGGAGTACTTTTTTTTATTGATGACATGACCTGGGGGTGTGTGAACTGCGGCTTTTGTACAGGGTCACTGGCTTTGTGGTGTTTTTGCCTTGAGGTGTTTTCCTCTCTTCAGCATATTGGAGTAATACCTCTTTTGAAGATAAAGTATGCCCTTGTTACTTTGCAGTAGCTGACTTTAAAATATCGATAGAGGTCACAGACTCCACATTTTATCTTGTTCCCAGCGTATGACTCTGTTTGCAGTTGTTAAAATATAACTAATGTAACAGCTTGCACAGTGAGTCATCCCATATTCCGTTTACCCCCCTGCTATGCAGCTGTTTCTTCTATGTTGACATAATAAAATAAAAGGCATTTCTTCGACAAAACTAAAACACCACCAGGCACAGATATTTGATACCAGAGTAACTGGGGGTTTGTGCCCGTTATGTTTTGGAGTGATTTTTTTTATTTGGTTAAAATTGGTAATATTGAAACTTTTTTTTTTTTTAAATTGTTTTACGAGTAGCGTGATACGGCTTATGGAATGTTTAGGACCGTAGGTCTTTTCTCTGGTAATAGAAATTCTAAGGCTGGTCATACACTATGCAGGGTTTTCTTTTTTCTCGCTTAATTACCAACTGACTGCAGTCACTGTTCACTGAATTTTCAGAACAGCTCCTTCTACAAAAGTGGACTGAAAAATTGGCTTTTGTTGAATGGAGGGGTGCCGGCAGGGCCATACACTGTTTGAATTTGGAGTCCTGCTGATTTGGTTGACATAATACAATAAAAGGCATCTCTTCTACAAAACTAAAACACCACCAGGCACAGATATGATACCAGAGTAA